>NW_019525143.1:399862-405462 GCF_002814215.2 Seriola lalandi dorsalis
CCGCCCCCCCCCGTGCTCTGACGGTCTTTTCCTTCCAGTCCACTTCAGCAGCACCACAGCAGCCCGTCTGTTTCCCACGCCTCCACCAGCAGCCTCCAGAAAACCTCTTGAATCAGCAAACACTGTGATATGCGGAAACGGACACTTTAAAACAGCCCTGTTTTCTGGGGGGGGGGATTATGCACGTTTCAAACTGGACTAACGATGTAGGGATTAAACCGAAAAGCGGCCTCGACTTTTTCCTCTGGACAAACTGCACTGAGGAGGACGTAAACTTTTCGGTCGGAGCGGACGGACGCGGCGCTCGGTTTCCCCAATGTCACCAGCACCGAGCGGGTTATGAGTGATTTTTATGCCCGTTTTCTAACCGCTTGGACCTTTTCCTGTCACCGCACTAAATTTCACGGACTGTTGTTTTGGTGGAAACGAGCCGAAGGGAGGATTTCCACACCTCAGGAATTTCGACGCCAGAAACTGAAGCGTCCGTGAACGCAGCAGGTAGCTAGCTAGCTCGTTAGCTAGTTAGTGTTTGTTTTTAGACGTTTAAAAAAAAAAGACAAAAAAACGTCGCTGAACTTGACGTTAACGCTGGTTGTTATGTGTTCAACGCTCGGCTAACGTTAGCTTAAGGTTTTCTGAGAGGTTTCCGGGTGTTGTGGGCGGTTTTTATTTTTTTTAAACAAACTGTAAGTTTAGGTTTTTAACAACTCAGCCTGTGAACGTTAGCTGCTGAAGCTAACGTCCAAACATGCCGCAGCTAAACGGCGGAGACGGAGACGACCTGGGAGCTAACGATGAACTGATCGCCTTCAAAGACGAAGGGGAGCAGGAGGAGAAGAGGAATGTGTCCGCGGAGAGAGACCTGGACGACGTCAAGTCCTCCCTGGTCAACGAGTCAGAGACCAACAGCAGCTCGGACTCGGAGGTGAGTTTCTAGTGACCCGGGGACCAGAAATCAACTTTTCTCCAGAGTCTAGTTAGTGGATCTTCGGTGCAGCTTTCTCCACAATGCTAGTCTGGCTTTGTTTACATTTGTGTGTGTGTGTGTCTATGTGTGTGTGTGTGTGTGGGGTTTACATGCAGGCAGACAGACGCCCCAAGCCCAATCCAGATTTGGAGAGCAGGGCCAGGCACAGTCAGCTGTTTGAAGAAGGTATGTACTCTCTGTCTGTCACCTTTCCTCCTCAAGTCACGTCTCATTCATGCCTCACCTTCACTGCACAGGTAGAGTCAACATGCTGTGGTGCTCTTTAGTCAATATAAATCCAGTTTTGTACTTGGGGGGGGGGGGGGGGGGGGGGGGTTAGTGTCAGTCCTGCTGGTGTGTTTGTTTTCCTGCAGAAGTTTTTAATTGTTGAAGGTAGAAGAAGTGAATCCACCTCCTGCAGCGGACACACATTAAACTGAGCATTTCTTCAGGCTTTAACGCTCTGTTACTTTTTATTTCACGACTTAAAAAAAAAAAAACAGTAAAAAAAAAGTAAACAGTAACTGCCAGCTGTTAAGCGTGGGGGGGGTGTAAGTATTCTGGGGGTGTGGCAAACAGTAGCACAGGAAATGCTGCACAGACTGAGGGAATAATGGATTCCACTGAATTTCAGCAGATTCAGGAAAGTGAAAGTGGGAAGAGGACAAGGCAATGATCCAAAGCAGACCTCGAAATCCACTATGAACCGCTTCCATGCCACACACACACACACACACACACACACACACACACCTAAACTTATACACATTGTGTTTTAAGTTTAATATATTTAAGTATCAGTTACTTAACATTTGAAGAAAGGATCATTTTTAATGTCTGTTGACTGCAGGAGTTGGATTCATGTGTTTTACCTTCAAAAATCAATAAAATATGATGAAAGTTTCCCCAAACTTTTGCATGAAACTGCAGCTGTAGATAATTATATCACCTCTGATATAATCAATAAAGTAATAACCATCTCCCAACAACAAATAAAGGATGTACAGCTCAGAGATCAGTGTCACATCTTAAATCCAGGACTCTGGCTCCATTTCTTGTCATAAATAAAATCTTAACATTTATTATCATGTGTTTCACCACTTTCTAATCTCAGAAACGAATCCCAGGTCGAAAAACGATGAATATAAAGCAGCAGAGACCGACATGTTCTCACTTTTAAACCTTTGTGTGACTCAAGCTTCAAAGATGCTTCGTCCCACCTTTCCCTTCAGAGCTGCAACAGTTAGTCAGATTAATCTGCAACTGTCTTAATAATTGATTAAGTGTTATCTCACACAGTCATAACTCAAGCAAAGTATGACTCATTTTGACATTTCAAAGGCTAAAGAGAAGATTAATTGATAATGATGAACAGCTCAGCAACCCTCTGTTCCTGGTTCACAGCCACAGTCTGAAGCTCAGGATTAAAAAAAAACCCTGATGATGATATCAGAGTTATTTTCTCAGAGCTGATCTTTATGTGTAAAATCAGTGGGACTGATTTAATTGTGACACTCTGATGTCGGACTTGTCTCTCAGCGCTGAGGCGGCAGCAGGACGGCGCTCTGTTCCAGCCCTCGCCGTATGTCGGATATCCTTTCTTCATGATCCCAGACCTCGGGAACCTCTGTAGTCCCTACCTCACCAACGGAGCCCTCACACCAAGTGCCCGCACGGTAAGACAGCACACACACACATGCACACACATACACACACACATGCACACACACACACACGCACATTAGCAGAGCATCACGGAGGACAAGTGATCTGGTTGCACTCAGGTTTGTTGGCCTTGTGGTTGCATCTACCTTGATGTCATTCATCACTCCTGATTGCACCACCCGGGGAGGAGGCTCAGTGACACAAATGAAGCACACTCATCCGGCTGGTGTATCTACAGTTTACCGGGACGTTGCCTTCCTGTCAGCAATAAAGTGACAGAAAATAGAACTGAAGAATCAAACTGATGAGGTGATGGAAAGGAAATTAATCAGCAACTATTTTAATGATCATTCTGTGATTTCAGTTTCTCTGTTTTTTTTTTATAGTCAAATGAATATTTTTGGCTTTTCCCAACTGCTGGTTGGACAAGTTGAAAACATCACATCTGAGTCTGAGAATCAGGGACATATTCAACCATTTTATGACAATTTATAGACTAAACGACTAATTTATTTATCTAGAAAACAATCAGATCAATCGATGATGACAATAATTGTTAGTTGCAGCTTTAAATAAAGATGGCACCTGGAGGAAAAGGTCATTAGTGTCTGTGAAGATGAGGCGGCAGAGTGAAGCTTCAGTCTGATTTACAGGCAGCGGTCGGTGAGAAATAAGTACAGAAAAATAAAGGCAGCACTCAAAACTTGCAGGTTAATGTCGGAGTCAAAGTTGTAACCATCACAAAAAGCAGAAAGAAGAGGCAGGAAACTGAAGACCACTCGTAACATCCACATGTACCTGTAAGTGTCACCTGTGAGGAGGTAAAACAGTTCAGGACCTGAGGAGGGAAAACGATTTGGAAAGTTTATCACTGTTTGACCCCTTGACTGAGAATTTCGCTTTGATGAGCACCATCCTCATTTTCAACATTTGAAAAACTCTAATGAATGATGGGTATTTGCGGCGTCCTGCTGCCTGTACAGGGTTTGTCTGTTCGACGTCACGTGGACGAATCACTTCACAGGCGTAACTCGAGCCTGACTCACCCGGCAGACGGCAACAGGTTCGAGCTGCTTCACATTGTCAAGATATTATTGTTTTTCACACTGAGACCTGGATCCCTCTGGCTCATCATTGTCTTGAAAGCTGCCTTTGTGTGTGTGTGTGTGTGTGTGTGTGTGTGTGTGTGTGTGTGTGTGTGTGTGTGTGTGTGGGCTGCCAGCGGCCTGTTATGATAAGGCGGTGTGTGATGGGACAGGGTGAGACAGGCCTGGACACAGTCTGTCTCCTGCAGCAGGAATGAGCTCGCATCATGGCCGCCGCCGCCGCTGCTGTGCAGTAGATTAGCTGCTTTAGCTGGAAGTTGCACAGCGGGGATCGACAGTGTGTTGCCCAATTTCCCCGTCCCCACAGCTTTATGGAAGCTCAGCGTGGATTATGGGGATACTGGGTGATGGTTTAATACAGCAACACTCATGGCTGCTAATCTAAAAAATTGCTGTGTTGGCAGAGAGAGGAATGTAAGAGAAGACCAGGCAAAAATATTATTGCGAAGCACGTTTGAGGATGTTTAGCCTCAGGCGTGATGTTGTGCTGAGGTTGTTAGCGTTAGGTCGTTGTTAGCTGATTGTTCTGGCTCAAGTCTGTCTCAGATTTTCATTCCTGTCAACATAGAATTTATTAAGTTTATATTCAAGAGCTAACAACAGAAATAGATGTGAAAAATAGATTTAAGGTTCTTCTTTTTTTAGTTTCTGCTCAGATATTGCTGACCATGGTGGGGGCTGTGTGTGTCGGGGGTGTTTGTGATGTCAGTATTTTTTAAATCCTCTAAACGCCACTGGCTGGTCGTGTGCATGTAGTGCTACAGCCGGACTCACCATCCTGCTGGTTCTCAGTCTTATTTCAAACTTTGCTCTTTGCTTTGTGAAACTGGTTTTAAATTAAATCCTGTTTAATATTAAGGTCTTGAAAGTCTTACATTTGGGTGGAATTGTTTGACTTCTTTAGTTTATTTGCCTGGTGAATGATTAATCAGTTATCAAATTATTCGCTCTCTGAACATTGACTGATTGATTTTGCTCTAAATTAGTGGAACAGCACAGATACAGTGAACTCAGTGAACATATTTTATATTATTCCAGCTGTGTTTTGCTATATTATCGCTCATTATCTGTTTATACAGCAGCCCCCAGAGATGGGTTTCCACAGGAGGAGTGCAAATACATTAATAAACACTTACATCACAGTGTTATTTAGCATTTATTAAATGTTTTCATGCTGGTTGTGCAGCTCGGCTCAGGTTCACAGGTTTCTAACATCGTGATCGACAGTGACACAGATTTGTGATTTCTTCACCATCTCTCTCTCGTTTGTTTTGAAAGTCTTTCCTCTGCGGATTTAGGCCAGACGCACATGTCGGCTAAACACACAGCCAAACCCACTCACACAAACACCTGCATTCCTCAGCTTTGTAATGGCCCCCCCCCCTCCCCTGTGTTTGTGGGTCATTGTTGTCATTAGCAGGGTCTGAATGGTCCTAATGCATGGCTCTACAGGGGGGTCGTTACATCTCATTATACCTAACAAACCGCCTGTGGCTCCTCCAGTCACACACACACACACTGTGTCTGACTGACTGATTGTTTGTGCTCAGGCTGCCTGTTGCCTTGAGACAACTCGGTTATTCCTGCGCTCCTCCCTCACATTTCTCCTGACACAGTGGAGACCTTGTGTCCTGCTCGCTGGGAGTGTGAGGTGTGTTTATAGGAGGGAGGGCAGGAGGAGATGAGCCTGCCAGTCCGAAGGCAACTGAAGGTAAACAAGCTAACGCTAGCTGGACGCTACCTGAACCATAATACAGGCTGTTTACTGTACTCATGTACCTCAGGCAGGAAGCAGAGGGCAGCGTGCAGAGACAACCTGTCTGCTCGCTCCTCTCCCAACCCCCCCCCCCCCCCCCCCCCCC
>NW_019525143.1:405482-437226 GCF_002814215.2 Seriola lalandi dorsalis
CCCACCTCTCACTCCCCTTTAAAAGCTGCACTGCACAGACTGCTGTTCACATCAGTCATGATGAAACTTTCATGTGTCCGTTCTTGCGCAGTTGACAACAAATGCGCAACATAAACCGATGCAACCAAATTCAGACAACGCAACAAGACAACGCAGCCGAACTGAGACAAGACAACTTAACCGAACAGAGACAACGCAACAAGACAACGCAACAAGACAACGCAGCCGAACAGAGACAAGACAACTTAACCGAACTGAGACAACGCAACAAGACAACGCAACCGAACAGAGACAAGACAACGCAACCAAACTGAGACAACGCAACAAGACAACGCAACGGAACAGAGACAAGACAACGCAACCGAACAGAGACAAGACAACGCAACCGAACAGAGGCAACGCAACAAGACAACGCAACGGAACAGAGACAACGCAATTCAACCGAACAGAGACAACGCAACGCAACAAGACAACGCGACCGAACTGAGACAAGACAACGCAACCGAACAGAGACAACGCAACGCAACAAGACAACGCAACCGAACTGAGACAAGACAACGCAACAAGACAACGCAACCGAACAGAGACAACGCAACAAGACAACGCAACCGAACTGAGACAAGACAACGTAACAAGACAACGCAACCTAACAGAGACAACGCAACAAGACAACGCAACCGAACAGAGACAACGCAATGCAACCGAACTGAGACAAGACAACGCAACAAGACAACGCAACCGAACAGAGACAAGACAACGCAACAAGACAACGCAACCAAACTGAGACAACGCAACAAGACAACGCAACCGAACAGAGACAACGCAACAAGACAACGCAACCGAACATAGACAAGACAACGCAACCGAACAGAGACAACGCAACAAGACAACGCGACCGAACAGAGACAAGACAACGCAACAAGACAACGCAACCGAACAGAGACAACGCAACAAGACAACGCAACCGAACTGAGACAAGACAACGCAACCGAACTGAGACAACGCAACAAGACAACGCAACCAAACAGAGACAACGCAACAAGACAACGCAACCGAACTGAGACAAGACAACGCAACAAGACAACGCAACCAAACAGAGACAACGCAACAAGACAACGCAACCGAACAGAGACAACGCAACCGAACTGAGACAAGACAACGCAACAAGACAACGCAACTGAACTGAGACAAGACAACGCAACCAAACTGAGACAAGACAACGCAACCAAACTGAGACAAGACAACGCAACCGAACAGAGACAAGACAATGCAACAAGACAACGCAACTGAACTGAGACAACGCAACACAAACAAACTGAGACAAGACAACGCAACCAAATCTTGTTCATGGTTGAGCAGTTTACAGTAACACCTTTGAGTCACCTTTACTCAACCACTCAGGTGTAACTGTGTCTACTACAGGTGTAAACATTTCCACTAAAAGTGAGAAGGAAGAAGTCGTCCTCGTTGGCTTGGAGGATTGCTGCCTTTTTAAATCAGTCATGCGCACACACACACACACACACACACACACACACACACACACACATTAACACTGAGGCTCTACAGCATAACAAAGCCCCAGCACCTCAGTCCATATGTTTGTGTGTGAGCAGGATATCTAAAATAACTGTAAATGGTTTTGTTTAAATGTTGCACAGCTGCACATGGTGTGTGTGAGACACGACAGTTGTTTCCTGCTTCCTCTAATTTAAACTTTAAAATCCAACACGTGACATTAAGCTGCTAAACATTGATCAGATGAGTCATTTTATAGTGATTGTCTTTAATGTCTCCAACATGATCGTTCAGTCACACTTTTCAATTATTTAGAGGCAGCTGTGGTTTCATGAGAACAAAGAAATAAGGAAGTCTTTGTTGGAACAGGAAATGGCCATAATTCAATTTATGTGGTTTCAATAGTTTTAATTAACAGTAAAATATTAAATTTATCTGCACGAAGAATTTAGATTCTGTCGAGTCGAAGCCTCAGTTTATTGTTTTGTGCAAGTTTTTTTTTTCACATCTGTTACCATGTAGAGGCCTGATCCTCAGTCCTTTGTTTTTTGTGTGTGTGTGTGTGTGTGTGTGTGTGTCTAGTGTTTCATAAACAGCAGTAAGCCTAATAACTTCTGCCTCTAGTCACACAGTGATTTTATGCTTCCCCCTGTAATAGAGTGATTGTGCAGGAGTGTGTGTGTGTGTGTGTGTGTGCATTGATTTTCCTGGTATTTCCAACAGCTGGATCCAGTTAGCACTCTCAGCCAGAGCTTCCTCGGGCCTCTGAATGGGGGACGGGATGAGGCTGCGTTGTGGAGTTGCTGTATTTGTGTTTCAAGAGAACAGGATTTTTTTTGTGTGTGTGTATGTGTGTGTGTGTGTGTCTGTGTGTGTGTCTGTGTGTGTGTGTCTGTGTGTGTGTGTGTGTGTGTGTGTGTGTCTTTGGACAGTGCTGTGCTTGTGTGTACGTCCCGGCAGGGTCCACAAATGTCACGGGGTTTTACGCAGCAGGGGGAGGTGTGGTGTGTGCGTGTCTGAGGCGGAGTAAGATGAGCTGGAGATAAGAGGCAGAAATTTAATTAGTTTCACATTCAACATGGTGGCTGCTCAGTTAGTTGTAGTGCTGACTGAGGACATTTATTATTGCCCTGTTGAGCAATCAGTGCATATACACAGCGTTCACGAAGTCTTCAGACCCCTTCAGTTTTGTTCTGTTGCAGATGATAAAATAACATGATAAAATCTAAACAATCATGTTTCCCTCGTCAGTCTTCTCTCATTTCCACATAATGACAAATTTGATATTTATTTTTATATATATATACATATAAGTAAAAACTGAAATATCACATTGACATAAGTATTCAGACACTCTCTCGATCACCTCTGAGATGTGTCTCTACCTTGATTGGAGTCCACCTGTGGTAAACTCAGCTGATTGGACATGATGTGGGAAAACACACCTTTCTATATAATGCGACGTCCACACGACCCCAAAGTTTTCGAGCACATAAAACAGAGACTTTCAGAAACGCTGCTGGACCGGTTTATTTTGAAAACTCTGGGGTTGTGTTTTATTTTGAAAACTCTGGGGTTGTGTTGTATCTGGAAAGACAGAAACATGATGAGGTCACACCCACGGTCTCTCCTGATTGGCTCTCATCAGCCTGGACTACCAGTGGTGAATACAACATGATAATGAATGACAGTGTCACTGACCTTGTTGTCTTTGTAGCTGTTGTTCACTTACATTCTCTGTTTTAATGCTACGAGTGTCTTTGCTGTTCCTCCTTTAGAGGAGACCATCTACTTCCTGTTTACACCGGCTCGCACATGCTCAGTGTAGGTGATTGATGTGTATGCGTTTTCAGTTTGGACGGTGATCATTTTTGTTTTAAAATGAAACCATATTAAAAACTAAGACGTGAGGAGGAAGGAGTTGCGTTTGACCTCCATCGCTCTTACATGAAGAAGTCTGGACCAACCAGGACTCTTCGAGAGCCGGACCTGGACTAACTGAGACATCAGGGAGAAGAGAGGAGACCTGAGACCCCGTAGGTCACTGTGGCGAGATAACCCTGATGACATCACTCTGAAGTCACCAGGGTTATTTTAAGAGTCGCACTCGGCTCCGTGAGTAAACCGAACCTCCGAACGTCTTTTTATTATGATAATATGACTCATTAAATAGGAGGAGATTATAATAGAGTTCATGAAAAGACTCATTCAGGAGGAGGTCGTGGAGTTGCTCCTGTTGTTTGGGGTCAGAGGTCACAGTTGTGAGTCTGTTGACGTCACTCACAGTCGAATGAGCAGCAAAGGCCTGTTTTTTTTTTTTTCCTTCTTCTTCTTCTGTGGGATCTGTGTTTCTGAGAGAGGAGGGGGTTCCCTGTTTTCACACAGCTTGCTCAGCAGTGGGACCCTGGTGGTCTTGGGGGTGGGGGTGTACATGTGCGGGGGATGGGGGGCAGGGCGAAGGCAAACTTTCTGGACTCCCTTTTCTTTGTCCGACTCCAGATCCAGAGCTTCAGCAGAGACACAGAACAAACTCCATCTGTTTCTCTGCTGCTGATTTCTTCATCTGACCTTCAGCGTCTCTTTATCTTTTATCCATGACTTTCTTTTCTCCTGTTGAAGTGTGTGTGTGTGTGTGTGTGTGTGTGTGTGTGTGTGTGTGTGTGTGTGTGTGTGTGTGTGTGTGTGACTGCCGCCTTTCAGTCCAAGCAGCAGAAGGAATGTAAACATGTGGGAGATGAACAGCAGTGAACTGTGTTATCTCACCTGGTATCAGATCAGCATCAGCACTAACCGCAACATCCTGCTCACTCGGATGTTTCCAGGTCCTCAGTTTGCTGCTGACGTAGATTTGAGCGAGGGGGGAGGGGGATACGATCCTGCTTCGGGGGGAGATTAACAATTTCTATCGATTTTTCTTTCTTTTTTTTGTTGTTGAGCATAATCAAGGAAATACAGGTTGTTACACACATCTATGAAGTATTAGATGCTTCGAATAAGACGTCCAGCTTAATAATCAGTTGTAGCGAAGATGGAGCAGATTGAATTCTTCTGTCAGTGTTTCCTCACACCAGGTGGTTTCTGCAGGTCACAGGTACAGTCGCTTCTCGTTACGACAAACACCAACGAGAGTTCAGAGTCCCGTCTGTAAAATTCACTACGAGACGATCTGGATTCACGATGCTGCAGCTAAACGTGACCATTCAGCGCTCAGTGTGATTAATCAAACTGCATCTGTATATCGGCCAGGATGTTTGTACTGATGCAAGATGTTTGAGGCTGATATTTAAGAGTTTAAAAACTGTGATTACAGTATGTTGACCCACAGTAACAGTGTTGAAGGTGGGAAGGTTTACGCTCTGTGTTCTCAAAGTTTCACATTTGTTCTGCAGTTTGTTTTCATTCATCAGATACTGATGTAGTGTATCTGCAATAAGCCAATGTTGGCTCATTTATTATTACGGCACAGCCAGATATACATATACTTTATATATATATATATATATATTACATTTAATAAGACGCTGTATTTGTTCTGTAAAATATTACAAATTTAAGTTTCATTTGTTTAATTTTTTATTCAGAAAGAATCTGTATCAGTTTGGTTAGTGACACAAGCTGAGAAACATGAAGACGTCTGTTTAATACTGAGTGTGAAGAGCGGCTCGTTCACCTTCTCCCTCTCTCTCTCCACAGTATCTGCCGTTTCAATGGCCTCTGCTCGACGTCCCTGGAAGATCAGGCATCAGAGACTCTGCTACTCCTACACACCTGGTAAGACCTGACACACACACACACACACACACACACACACACACACACACACACACCTCCCCCAAATGTTCCCACAGTGTTACCAGCTGATTACCAGCTGATTAAAAATCACATTGTTGGACTTTAAGGGAGTCTAAATTCTCCGACCAGTTTCACAATTAAATAAAAAATATCTTTCCACTCGTCATGAAACTATAAACGAGTCTCACGTTGTGTTTGAGCTGCTGCTTCACTTCAGTGACACAACATCAA
Organism: Seriola lalandi dorsalis; assembly: GCF_002814215.2. Taxonomy (NCBI): domain Eukaryota; kingdom Metazoa; phylum Chordata; class Actinopteri; order Carangiformes; family Carangidae; genus Seriola; species Seriola lalandi. The sequence continues at coordinate 411,024 of NW_019525143.1, forward strand.
CTTTATTCTCTGATTGTTTTATAACATTATAAAGGGATTAACTCTGATAAATCAGTGATAGATTCAGATGCTCTGGACTTTCACTTTCAGTCTCATTCAGTAGATTTAACTCAAACATCAGAGTCAGACCAGGACGACTGTTCATACAACAATGGGTCTAATGTGGACGAGCTACATGCTTCTTCACATGTGGTGGAAACAGGAAACGACAACAGGGACTTTTAGTTCCTAGAAAAGTTCCTGAAAACGGTTCCTCTGGTTCCAACAAACCTTTTAGTGATGAGAGGTCAGAACCAGCCAGAGCTCCGTCTCCAAGGGTCACACGCCGACACAGCTGGGAGGCTCTGAACTCACATCTGTTGGGTTTAAAGGATCCTTTACTGTTCATTTTTGCAGCAGCAGCTTGAAAATGAGTCGTATTTAAGGACATAGAGAAACCAGTTCAGATGCCTCTCCTTTGTCTGTAACTAATACACAACTTCTTCCTGCTACGAAGACGAGAAGAAGCTCAGAACAGCAGCTTTCCAGTTGAACTCAGGTTCACCTTATCAGTGACATCATGTGATAAGACCAAACCTGCACGACCAAGTTTGAATAATGTGATTATTTGTTCTGATGTTTGAAGCCTCAGTGAAACGTTGTGGGACAGATCGGGTTCAGAACCAGCTCATCTGTGATCAACCAGCAGCTAAAACCTGCAGTGGAAAGGTGGAAGTTTTTCTGAACGAATTTCTCCTTTATCTACTTTATGTGGACACTTTCCCCTGATGTACGTTTCCCACCTGAGTAACAGGTGTGTGGGAACTTTCTCTCCCCTGACCTTCAACATTAAAACAGTAGAAATGTCACACGATGAGCTGAAGCCTGATTCTCCACCAGCAGAGAAGTGAACTGTTATTCACCTGTAGTCTGATAACTGGTACAGACAGGTAGATTCACTGTGAATGGATCTGCTGATAAACTGACGCCTGGTTTCATCGTCATCAGCCATGTTGACACCTGTGTGGTGGGCGTGGTCGAGTGGACGTAACGACACGTAGATCAGACGACCTAAACATTCACACTCGTCACAGTTTATTTAAATTCACTTTTTATTATTTTTTCCTCACGTTGTATTTATTTAATATCGGATTAAAATTTTTATTTTATTTTTTTAAATTCATTTTATTACTTTTATTTTCTTTTACAAACACAGTGTCACTGTCAGGGAGGAGGGGCTTGTTGTTGTTGTTGTTGTTGTTGTTGTTGTTGTTGGTGTCCCTGCTGTCCTTTCTGTCTGACACTGATATAAATGTCAAAATCCAGTACATGATAAATAACTGCAGGCCTTTTTGTCCCTTCTGGTTTTCCGTCCGCTCCGACTGAAACAGGAAGTTAATTTAATTTCATGTGGTGTCGAAGAGTCTTTAAAAGTCGTGGCTTTAGTTGGTGAATCCTGACACCTGGTGGCCAGATGACAGCACTGCAGCTGAAGTAACCACCTGTTCTGTGTGTGTGTGTGTGTGTGTGTGTGTGTGTGCGCGTGTGTGCGTGTGTGTCCAGTCTAACAGTGTGCCCGTAGTGCAGCACCCCCACATGACCCACCTCCACCCGCTGCTGTCCTACAGCCCGGAGGCCTTCTCCCCTCAGAGGGCCTCACCTGGCTTCTCTCCTGACACAGGTAAGAGGACCGGTCTCACCTGTCGTCCAATCAAATCCTCACAACACTCATTACACCTGGGAACACACACAGATGATAATCGTGTCTGAACCTCACCTGTGCTGTCTCTGGAGCAGGTATGTCGAGGACGCCTCACGCTGCCTGTTACCCCGTCTCACCTGGAGGCATGGCTCAGATCCCACACCCTCTCGGATGGCTGTGAGTACAACACACACACACACACACACACACACACACACACACACACATACACCAGAACCAGTCAGGACGTGAGACTGAGTCTGTTTGTCTTCCTGTCTTTAGGCAGGGACAGTCCATGTATCCCATCGCAGGGGGGTTCTCACCTGCTGCTCTGTCCAGGTGAGTGTGTGTTTTGCTTTTTATTCCTCCACGCCGGCGACTGTCAGAGCCGCCATTTTGTCATTCTCCTGGACGCGATATCTCAGTAAAACTTTGATGGAACTCTTTTAAATTTGGCACAAACATCCAACAGGACTCAAGGGTGAAGTCATCAGACTTTGGTGGTCATGGGTCAAAGGTCAAAGGTCAATGTGACCTCACAAAACACAGTTTTGGTCTTCTGAACATGAAATCTCGAGTCATAAACCTGCGATTTTTCCTCTTTGATCTCATAGTTAATATTTTATTGTTACATTGTTTTTTAATTTTATACTTTATTTAAATCACTTAGTAACTTCGTTAAGAAAAGTTCTGTTCAAATATGATTCACTGTTTTTATTCATCATGTTCTGCAGGTTTGGTGAAAATGTATTTTACTGTGACGGGCGTCTGATCGGCAGTATTAAATTAAAATCTGTGTGTGTGTGTGTGTTGTGTGTGTTGTGTTGGCAGTCTGGTGTCGAGTGGTTTCTCTTCACGTTTGGTGCCGACCCCCCAGTCGTCCATCCCCCACCCGGCCATCGTCCCCACAGGAGTGAAGCAGGAGCCTGGGTGCAGCAGCCAGCCGGGGTAACGACATCAACACGACTTACAATGAGCCTCAAACGCATCGGATCACATGACCTCTAACTGCAAGTGTGTGTGTGTGTGTGTGTGTGTGTGTGTGTTCCCGCAGGAAGTCGATGGGCGACGCTCAGCAGGAGAAAGAAGACGAGAAGAAGCCTCACATTAAAAAACCACTGAACGCCTTCATGCTGTACATGAGGGAGGAGAGGCCCAAAGTGGTGGCTCAGTGCAAAGTGAAGGAGAGCGCCACCATCAACCAGATACTGGGACAGAGGGTGAGGGTGTGTGTGTGTGTGCGTGTGTGTGTGTGTGTGTGTGAGAGAGAGAGTGAGTGAAGCTAACTGACAGTGTGTGTTGTCTTGTGTCCACAGTGGCACTCTCTGTCCAAAGAGGAACAGGCCAAATATTATGAACTGGCTCGTAAAGAGAGACTCCTGCACTCCAAGCTTTACCCGGGCTGGTCGGCCAGAGACAACTATGTGAGTCCATCCTGCTCTCACACACACACACACACACACACACACACACACACACACACACACTACCATCATCATTTACATCATGACGACGTGTGTGTGTGAAGAGAGAAGAATGAACGTGTTTGTGTTTGTTCAGGGTAAGAAGAAGAAGAGGAAGAGGACGAAGAGTGAAACTCAACTTGAAGGTGAGACGATGTTCAGATTCTGTGACACGGTCCACTTCCTCCTGACGCGCCTTGTAAAGGATTTATAAATGCTTTATAACTAGTTTATACATTAGCTTGTTATCACTTCCTGTTCAGCCTCATGTCCCATCAGCATCTGCAGCTGCTGCCTCATCATGTTTGTTCAGTTACTAATTAACCAGCAGCAGCTTTCAGGCAGATCACATCATCATCATCATCATCATCATCATCATCATCATCATCTTACTGTAAAGAGTAAAGTCCATCATCATGTATTAATGTGTGTGTGTGTGTGTGTGTGTGTGTGTGTGTGTGTGTGTGTGTGTGTGTGTGTGTGTGTGTTCAGCGCCTACAGCAGAGGATTTCTCCCCGCAGCTGAAGAGACCTCGCGGGACGCCCGGCCCTGAGGAGACGCCCCACACACACACTCTGCTGACACAGCCCCACCCACAGACTGCACACACACACACACACCCCCGCCCTCACCTGACACAGCCACACACCATGTCCCACCTGACACACACGCACCTGTCCCAGGCGAGCCCCGCCTCCTCCCTGGACTCCCCGGCGACGCCCACCACGGCACTGGCCTCGCCCGCCGCCCCGGCACCGACGCACACCGAGCACACACACTCCTCCTACAGCGGACACACGTCGCCGTACGCCGAGCAGCTGCAGCCGCTGTCCCTCACCACCAAACCCCACCGGACCCCCCACCCCCTGAGCCGCAACACCGTCACCCCGGGACCCTCCACGCCGTCCTCCTCCTCCGACACCCCCACCTCCTCACCCCTCACCGCCTCCTCCAGGAGCTCGCCCCTCCCTCCCCCTCTGCTCTCTCAGCCTTTCCTCGTCCCGCCTCCTACCTCCGCTCACCAATCAGCAGCGAGCTCTCACGGTGCCTTAACGCAGCCGCAGCCGTTCTCCCTAAGAAGAACCAATCAGCTGTGAGCAATCAAACACAAACACACTCTCCAGTGATCTGTACCTCTTTTTTAAAGCTGTAAATTCGCCTCGTTTTTTAAACTTTTTTATAGATGTATCACATTTTATATTAGTATGAAAATTGGTCAATATTTGACTGTATCTCTTCATCAAACGCTGTTTATTTTTTTGTCACTTTTTCTAATAACTTTTTATGAACGATCAACTTGTTGTAATTGAAGCGAGGTGTGGCACAGGGGTCTGTTTGTTTCACCATGCTTTTCTCACTTGGTAGTAATGAGTGTCTGTTTCCTGGTTCCTCCTCTGTGTTAATAAATATTCACTGAGTTCTGACGAGCTTCGTCTCTGCTGCTGAAACCTGAAGGTCGTCGGTGAAATGACGTCTGTGACGCGGGAAGTGACGAGGTCGTTTAAAGCTCTCAACACACAGACGCGACACCTCATCATTCAGGTGTGACCTGCTGTCGTTGTCTCTGACGACCTTCCTGAACAAACCTCCGTCAGTTCACTGAGAGTAGAAAAAACTTTAGCCACGAGGCAGCACAGTCAAAACACACAAATATAAAACACACACAGATGCACTTTTAGCAGCAATGCATATGGACTGTGTGTGTGTGTGTGTGTGTGTGTGTGTGTGTGTGTGTTGTGTTGTGTTGTGTTGTGTTGTGTTGCACAGTGTGTGTGTTGCAGTGTGTATGTGTGTGTTGTGTTGCAGTGTGTGTGTTGTGTTGCAGAGTGTGTGTGTTGCTGCGTGTGTGCGGGTTAGGGTTGGGTGTGATTTTGGTACCATTTTTCTAGGCAAGTGGGACCTGGAGTCTCTACCAGATGTCAACAGCTGGAATGATGAGTGAACGGGGGGGTTCAGGTTGTTCAGGTGTTGAAGTTGTAGCTGCTCGTTCTTGGAACAGAAAAGCATTTCTAAATCTCTGCAGATCTTCATTCACAAAAGTTGTGAAGTTTCCCTCAGTGATCCAGTGACAGGAAGTGATCACAGCTGATTCAGCTGCTTTTAACGGGAAGAATCTGACTAAGAGTGAACATCATTCTTCGGTCTTCACTAGGCCCACGCTCTGAAACACGCCTGAATCATTGAATGACTGCATGAGGCCGGACAGGTGAGTTTCTGTTGGAGAAGTTTACAGCTTCACAGGAAGAAGAACAAAGATCATAGTGAAACTAAAACAATAAGAAGTTCAAATAAACATGAAAATAAGAACATAAAACCCCTCCATGATGTGTCCTGCTTCTGCTTTACATGTTCCTATCACAGCGTTTCTCTTTGCATGTCACATAAATACCTGGTAATATGGTATAAAGGTCTTTTTATACTAACTTTTATATTCTCTTATTATTGATCTGCATTCTTATAAATGATCTCAGTAACTTGTCATTATAATATTAAATAGTGTCGTTCTTAGGATGACACCTGTATTAATGTGCACTGTCCCAATAAATGAAATTTAAACTGATCAATAAATAAAGTAAGAAATAAATTACAATTGAAATAGAGAAGTAAAAAGGAAGGTCTCGGCTTCTGTACCTGGACCAGGTCTTCCTTCTGTGCAGATCAACATATTCCTGTTAGCTGTTACTTTCATTGTAACTCCCTCCTGCTCGTGAACAAGCGTCGACTCACCTGTCAAATACCTGAGGGAAACATGCGTTTCCCAGCACAAGAGAAAAAGCACCAAATTACGTAATTCTGTACAACAGACACGTGACCCGGCGTCCCTTTAACAGCCTTAGAGGAAACTCCATATATGGTGAGAAAGGTGTGGCTGCAACTTTACAGCTGTGCAGGGACAGGTTAGAGGTGGACGCAGAGCAGAGACAGACAGAACAGCAGTGCTGCAGTGGAGAGGACGGATGGATCACAGAGGGGAGTGTAACAGAGCGCTGGTGGTGTCTGTCGCAGAGTTTGACCCCGGGGTGCAGCTGGGGAGGCGGCCGGGCGCCGGGAAGGACGCCAAGAGACTTCACCGCACCCTCAGCAAACTGGGCTTCAAGGTGGACATCCACACTGACCTGAGGAGCGAGGAGATCTACCAGCTGTTTCAGAGAGGTAACACACCACACACACTGCAACACAACACACACACTGCAACACACACACTGCAACACAACACACACACACACTGCAACACACAACACACACTGCAGCACACACACTCTGCAGCACAACACACACACACACACATACTGCAACACACTCACACTGCAATACAACACACACACACTGCAACACACACACACTGCAACACAACACACACACACACTGCAACACACACACACTGCACACTGCAACACACACACACTGCAATACAACACACACACATACTGCAACACACACACACTGCAACACAACACACACACTGCAACACACACACAGTAGAAACCACATAGACTAATCCAGGACTGTGCAGAGAACGTTATTATTATTATTATTATTGTAAATAGAGCGTCTGGTGATGTGATGTTCCACCATGAACCTCCAGAACATCTTGAATGCTCCTCGTCATAGATTCTTCAGCTTCCCTTATTTGGTGTTTTGTTGATGTTGGTGGAGAACGTTCTCTAAAATCTCCCAGAGGTGTTTCACCTAAAGGACCCTAAAATCTCCTGAAGGACTTCTTGGATCTCTCAGGGGACCACGAAACCTCCAGACTCCTCAAACCTTATAAAGAACCTCTACAACCTTCTCTTTGACCGCTAAGACAAACAAAATATATCTAGAACCTTCTCAGTGACCATTAGAAGAAGGACAAGTAGAACCTTCTTAATAACAACTAAAACACCTGAACTACTCTTTAAACCTCTTCAGTAACTACTAGAACCTCTTCAGTGATCTCTAAAAGTTCCTAAAGGAGCTGTACAACCTCTTCAAGGACAACTAAAGCTTCCAAAACACCGTTAGAAACTCCTAGAGAACCTGTAGAACCTCCTCAGTGGCCACTACAAACCCTCTAACATCCCCCTGAACCTTCTAAAGGACCTTTAGAACCACTGACAACTGAAACCTCCTTCTCAATGCCCCTAGAAACTCTGAGAGGAGCTCTAGAACCTCCTCACGGACCACTACAAACTCTTAAAGAACCTCCTTAACCTCCTAAATGACAACTAGAACTTTTGTAATGACTTAAACCACTTAAACCTTCTTAACAACCTAAAGATCACGTAGAACCTTCTAATTAACCATTAAAACATCCTAAACGAGCTCGAGAACCTCCTCGATAACCACTAGAACCTCGTAAAGGACCTCTAGAACTTTGCTCAGGTTCTGTACATAATGTCCTGATGTGATATGATGTCATAAGTCACGTCTGACCGAGCTGTTGTCCGAGCGACGCAGACTTTGACTTCTTGTTATTGTGTCTCTGGCGTTCCGTCCTCATCTTTACATAAGACACATTAGAGTTCTCCGCGCTGTCACAAAGATCCTTGACACCATCGATCCTCTGAGTCATTTACTGGCAGGTGATTAAAGGTAAACAAGTCAGTGGTCACATGGTCAGGATCTCAACATCATTCACCAGGATGTGAAGAGCGCTTGTGTAATCACCGTGAGCCAGATATCAAACCAACCGAAAGGTCAGCTGGAGTTTTACAGCAGCTTATCACTGATAGATAAAACTGTCACATGTGATCATCAACGTTCTGACGGAGGCTCGTCGTTCATCTGGAAAGCTGCTCATGCAAAGTCACGTCTAATGTTTCCACGAGCTGCAGCGAGTCGACGTCACCTGACAGAGAAGCTGCAGGTGTGTTGACGCCCTGATGAGTAAACAGGCTGGAGGCTGAGTGAAGAGAAGAACACGCATTCCTCGTTACTGCACCATGTCATTACATGTTCCCCGTCTGTCTGCATCATGACTAATAAAGAGTGTGAAGTGTGTCATTTACTGAGGGTGTGTGTGTGTGTGTGTGTGTGTGTGTGTGTGTGTGTGTGTGTGTGTTCTGCAGAGAGCAGGCGTCCTGTGAAGGATTGTTTTCTGGCCGTGCTGTCGTCTCACGGGGAGGAGGGCTGCGTGTTCGGCGCTGACGGGGAACCTGTCCGACTGTCTCGTCTCTTCGCGTTCTTCGACAACAGGTGTATGGAGGAGAAGTCCAAACTGTTCCTGGTACAGGTGGGAAGACGTCACCGACACAAACACAATGAGATCGAAGTTCAGTAAATTAATATTAATATCTGTACATACACCTGTATCACCTCGGTGAGAAAGTTCACAAAGACTCGTGTCTTCCTCTGGACCTGTCTCACTTCCTGTTGTCTCCGCAGGCGTGTCGGGGACACGGTCTGGACGACGGCGTGGAGGTGGATTCTGTCGAGGACGCCCCAGAGAGCAGCTTCTTCTCACAGCATCCCGCCGTCCCTGTAGATACAGCTGTGATGTACGCCACAGCGCCAGGTACACACCTGTTCCCTCCAGCTGTTCCCTCCAGCTGTTCCCTCCAGCTGTTCCCTCCACCTGTTCCCTACTCGACTCTCATCTTTCACTTACATATTCCATGTGACTCACAGCCTCTAAAATCTGGTGAAAGTAAAGTGACAGATGCTACGACTCAGTCATATTACAAGATTTAGGCGTTTATTATTCATTTATCTACTATTTCACTCACATTGTTTTCATGAACCTACAGACTTTGGTGAAAAGATTTCATCCACGTCATAAATGTTTGTTTTCACCAGAGATTTGAAGAATGATCTCTTTGACCTCAGAGGGTTAAATTCAGAGGAACGTGTCCTTTACTTCGGTTCAGAGGAAAATGTTGCTCAGTAACTTTCACATGATCCAACATTTCACAAGAAACACAAACGATTAGTGAGAAAATAAAACTTTGTCTCGTCAGAGTTTGTTGCTGCTGTGAACAGAAGAAAACAGCAGCAGACATTTTAACTCGTTCAGGTGTCAACTAATTGAACTCAGTGAACTTCATGTTTCAACTGATCGTTAATCATTGATCAAAGAAAAGGAGGAAAAGTACAAGATGGTACAGATGAATAATACTGACGATGAACTCTGATTATCTGAGTCAGTAATATCCCACGTCACCAAATAATTATTGAATAATGATAATGCTAGTTAAATGATTAACACATAAAAAAGCTACGAGGTCGTATTAGAAGAAGTGTGAAGCTGCAACCAGAAATTATTTTAATCATCAAACATTTTCTTTTAATAATCCCCTTTATAAGGGTTTTGAGTTTCAAACCGGTCAACTACAACTGTTCGTTTTTTGTTTTAGTTATTTGGATTGGTTTCTCTTTGGTATGTTAGATATAAGATATTTACTCATTTATTTTTGTATTTTGTTTAATTTTCTTCTTCTTCTTGATGGATGCCTGTTATTTCATTCACTTCACTGGTCCTAAGTTGTTTCTGATCTATTTTGACTTTTGATTCAACTGAGTCTCATGGAAAAAACTTTTAATAGATCCTGAAGGAATACAATAAATCATCTGATTGTTTAGTGAATAAAATGTCTTGACTTCTGTGTTTAACCCCCCCCCCCAGGTTACGGAGCTTTCATGCACCCACTGGGATCAGTCTTCCTCCAGACCTTCTGCTCTTTATTAGAGAAAGAAGGAAACCGCAACCTGGAGCTGACTCGCCTCATGACCCGCCTGTCCCACAGCGTGGCCTACACCTTCCAGGCCAAAGGTCGAGCTCTGGGTGGGAAGAAGGAAATGCCGTGCCTGCTGACACGCCTGACCAGGGAGGTGTTCCCGTTCGCAGAGCCGGGGAAGGACGGCGGGTCCGCGGGGCTTTCAGCCACGTCACTGGTTGGCTCCAAAAACACCAGAACACGAACTCCTTCCATCAGTTAGAGAACCAGACTGTAGGTGACCTCAGCCCAGAGTACCAACAAGAATTATCACCAGGAATGGAAATGATCACAAAAACTTTCCTGGTTTTTTCCACACACTGACTTTCTGCAGAAAATCCAAAGAAGAAATCCAAGAAATGTTTTCTAATATTGTACATACCTGTAGTGTAGATTTTCATGTATGTAAATGTCCCATTTTATTGATTTTACTGATGTAATTTAATAAACAATAACTCAACTAACTTTGAATGGAAAAATACCTGCATCACAACAAGTCTTTAACCTGCAGAGCTGCTTTTCCCTGTTTCATTTCAATACTTCTGAGTAAAACCGAAACGCTAGAGCAAATAGTAAAGTACTTATTCTACTGTTTGATAATTCAAACACTAATGATGCATCATATTTTATAAAAAGTTGATCATATTTGTAGGTAAAAGATTCATGCTGCAATCAATCAGGTGTTTTTATTTTTGTTGCCTGATCAGTCTGTTGTCAGGACAGTGTGGGCGTGTCCTACTGTGACTAATTCTTATTGTTCTTATTAGTTCACTGAGTTTGGTGAAATTACATCATTCCCAGCAGAGCTCCTCCCAGTCTACACCTGACCAGCCAGGTGAAATGGAAACAGCTGTGTGGGTGTGCAGAACATTTCATCTGCAGAGTATCTCGTACAGGGATGAGTATTGGGCAACACTCAGGAAGGATACAGTTATTTAACCTGGACAAAAATGAAAGTATCACGGAGGTCACACCTTTTACATGAAAGGGAACTGATACTGAGCCAAAGGTAGACGCAGGCTTTGCCAGAACAAACACATGACCTCCCCATAAAACATGTTCCCACACATTCAGCTGCTGCAGAACAGAATCAAAACGCACTGGAACATTTTGGCAATGATTATCAATAAGTTAGTATTTCAGTCTGATAATGCGTTATGTTCTGGCTCTGCGTTATTTAACATCATACTAGCCTTGTATTCCACTTGTTAGCAGCTAATGCTACTTTCATTTTAACTTACCATAACAATATGAGGACCGAGGTTAACAACTAATGATGGCGACACAGAGCAAGTAACCACAAGTGATTCCAAATGTAGTTGTAAATCAACCTTTGTAAACCCGTCATTGTGCATGTACAGAAGACATTTTGTATTTGTAAAAAGAGACTGATTATTTCAGTATCATTATCATTATTTGACAAAGGCTCCGGTCACTTGCTCTGTCACTGTGTTTCTTCACTTGTGTTGAGTGATTGAATGTTATAGTGATTAAAATGAAACACTCTATACTTATGCAAATATACACAAAGACAAACACATTCCACATTTATTTCCATGTTTTTCCATATCTATATTTCTTGTTTCTATTAAAATCATTGTGAAATTTAATTTAAAAATAAATGAATAAATTAAAAAATACATATTTATATTATTTATAAGTATATATGAATAATTAAATAAATACATTCTTTCTTTCTTTCTTTCTTTCTGATGCATTATGCTCCACAGCCACCAGATGTCGCTGATGTGACGTCATGTGTCAGGTTGCGTGCGTGTCGCTACGTCATCGTCATGCGACTGCAGCTGTTTCTGAGAGGAAAGTCAGAAGAATTAATAAACAATGTGGGAACAGATTCACTGAGACAGTTCGTAGTGCTTTAAAGTATCGGGGACAGTTTCCCGCCTTCACCCGGAGTGTGTGAACTGTGGCACCGGAGCCGGTTGTACAGGAAACCGGTGAACGCCGGTAAACGGGGTCCGTGGCTGCACGTGGTAACGTTCGGGGGTTTTCTGTTTTTAAATAGTTTTAAACGGACAAAGACAAACGAGCTCCGATTGACTGACACGTTGAAAATGTCCCGACACGGTAAGAAGAACGGGATACCGGACAGGTGAGTACCGGAAACACCGTGTAAATGTCGGTAGTGTGGAGCTGACGGTAAACAGACGCGTTGGTTTGACTGAAACGGGTCAATCTGCCTGTTTATACACTATTTATTTAAATCCAGCCGCAGTCAGTGAAGTGTTCACCTCACCTGCTGCAGGACTGTTGTTTACACAGGTAAACAGAGGCTGTACACGTCATGTGTTCACACACTGGAGGTAAACGTCAACATAAACAAACAGCAACGTACAGCTTCTTTACACGAGTCAAACTGTGTAAATGTAAACAAGACAATAATGTAAAGTAACTGTAGAGAGAGTCAGTGACGCTTCTGTTGTTAGTGATTGTTTGTTCTCAGTTTCTTCGGTTTTTAATTTGTAAAATGTCAGAAAAGTAAAAATAAATGTTTGTCACAGTTTCCCAGAGTGGAAGATGATGTGTTCAGGTGTCTGTTTGTTTCTTGTTCCAGAAACTCAAAGTTCACAACACAAACTTAACATTATAACCTTCATGAGGGAGGATTTATTATTATTATTTATTACATGAGACTGACTCAGTGTTTGGTTTAATGTTTAAATCTCAGTAACTTCCTCAAACAGCTGATCGCTGTAGTTTTTATCAAACGGGGAAGTAGCGACTTTGTCTGGGACTATTTTCGGAGGTGGATGAATCCACATTTGGTGCCGTAGAGAGTATTTCACTGCAGCAGGACGGCGTGATTCAAAATAAACTACAGTGTGTGTGTGTGTTCAAGGTGATTAAGGAACATGTCACTCAGTGTGTGTGTTAATAGTTTTCAGATACATCAGACTCTGATTCACACACATGAAGACTTATATAAAATATCACCAGGTTTCTGCTTCTTAAGTGATTAAATCCACAGTTACTATATAAAGTCATCTCCTGATATTAAAATAAATGTCAGTAACAGCTGCAGCTTTTCTCTCCAATAGATGGCTGGATTACAAGGCTGTGGGGAAGAGACTTCACGGGACACGATTCATCGCCTTCAAAGTTCCTCTGAACCAGGTCAGGAGCTGCTCGTCCACTTTGTTCCTCAACAGTGTGACCGTGACTTCTCATGAAACTCTGTGTGTTGTCTTCAGTATCTGAGCCGTCAGCTCCCGTGTTCGGACGTGTTCGGCCCCTGGGAGCTGCTGGACGCTTTGAGCAAAGAAGAACAAGAGCTGGGTTTGATCATTGACCTGACGTTCACCACACGCTACTACAAGCTGCAGGTGAACAAACGGACACAACCGCTCGAGGCTGATCGTCATTTTAAAGGAGATCTCAGGTGAAATAATCACTGTGTTATTTTGTGTAGGACCTTCCGGAGTCATTCATGTTTATGAAGATCTTCACGGCCGGTCGCGAGGTTCCCAGTGACGGCACCATCCTGAGCTTCAAACGAGCCGTACGCAGGTTCCTGCGAGACAACGCAGACAATGGTGAGAACACACTGCTGCTGCCACAGCTGGAAATTCACTCTTTGAAATGTCAGGATCTCTTATTTTACACTCCCACTGCAGAGCAGGAGGAGGGACAAACAACCAGGTACCTGAGACGAACTCACCTGGTCTAATGTCTCCACCCTGCAGCAGCACTGTTATCACACTGACTTATCTGGCGTCTCCCTCACAGACAAGCTGATCGGCGTCCACTGCACCCACGGCCTGAACCGCACCGGGTACCTGATCTGCAGGTGTGTACAGTCTGAAGTGCGCAGGGTGAGTGCGAGCAGGAGGCGTGGCCAGTGTTTAACAGCTGTTTGTGACCCGCAGGTATCTGATAGACGTTGATGGGATGGATCCTAAAGAGGCTGTGGAGCGTGAGTGCTGATGTCACCGTCTCTCACAGTTTGTAGTCCATGTTTGTGACAGGAAGTAAAACCCGTCAAACGTTCTCTGTCCTCAGTGTTCAACTCGTCTCGTGGTCACGACATGGAGAGACAGAACTACCTGGACGACCTGCAGTGTGGACCAAAGAGGAGGTGATGCAGACAGACATGTTTACTGTAAACACTCACAGCTTTCTTTTATTTACATCAACGTTTTTTAAAGAAAAGGTCACAGGAGTCGAGTGTAAGTCAAAAAGAATGAGCACAAATGAAGGAGCCAGTCCACAACACAAAGAAAAGAAAAACCTTTTTCACTCACACGACTAAAAATACACATTTCCATGTGTCAGTTGAGACAGTATGGAAGAGTTAAAGTGCTGAAATCAAAAGGCATTAAAGAGAGAAACACATCATTTCATGGATTTGATGTGTTTATCATGTATCAGCAGGTGTGTGCTGCCCTCTGCTGGACAACCCTGAAATACAACCTCTTCACTTGATGTCATTTAATGTGTCTTTTATATTTGTGTCACAATGAAAAACAATTAATTCAAAGGGGAAAAATTTTCCTTTTATCATGTTTTTAATTTGTTTCTGACACAGTAAATATATATATATATAAAGATGATATACAATAACAAGGTGTAACCCACTTCCTGTCTGCTCACATGATAATATCATCATCACGTCGACGAGATTCTGCTGCTTCTTTTATAAATTATCACATTTTTCCAAGATCTCCCAGAAGACTGGTTGTCATAGCAACCTCTGATTAAAATAAGTCTGTAAATTTGCATCCAGATGTTCCACAGTTTCTTGTTTTCTAAAATATTTCCAGAACATGTTTCTCACCGTCATCATACAGATCCACACACGTGTTTTATATCGATCTGTCTTTGTTTTACACAGTGAACAACATGTACATTCATCCATCCATCCATCCATTCATCCATTCATTCATTCATCCATTCATCCATTCATTCATTCACTCACTCACTCTCTGTCTCACATGATGCTGCAGTGTGTTGTGACTGCAGGATGTTGACTGACTGTGTTTCTAACAGTAACGAGGGGATGGAAGAGTCGGAGGAGGAGCCGAGGAGAGGTCACGCTGAACGTCGGCCATGTTACACCTCAGTGGACTGGGACAGCAGAGAGGAGAGACGACCTCACTTCAGTGACTCCTGGTACCACAGGTAGGGGGGAGGAGCCTCTCTGACGTCATTTTCAGTTAGATTTAGTTTGTTTGTCGACGTCTTCTTTTAAAACCTTTTGAACTAATAAAGTTTTCTTGATATTGATGAACCTTCACATCTGGATTCTCAACTTTTCCCGCCTTCCTCCTGCAGATCTTCCATCCCTCCACGAGAAATCAACCCCCGCTCACATCATCGCCCCCCACACGACGGCCTTCTCCCCGAGCCGCAGTTCCTCCCTCCGCCTCCTTTCCACCCACCGATGGGAGCCCCCCCTTTCCACCCGTACCGATGGACACCCCCTCATCCCGACAGTCAGTGGAGGAGACCCCCCCGCCCAGAGGAGAGCAGGTCCAGATACGACCCCCATGAGTCGAGGTGGAGTCCGGCCCCCGGCCCTCAGGAGGACAGAAGGAGAGGTCCCCCTCCCCCCCCCCGCTACGCCTCACGCTGGACCAACGAGTCCTACGACAGACCTGAGGAGGAGTGGGGGGGTCCCAGAGTCAGACACCGTCACTACAGACACACAAACGGGTTCGACCACTACTAGTCTGATCCACATGAACTGCCTCTGTTTACAGCTGCTTCTCTCCTGAACATCTGTTTCAACATCTGTTTCAACCTCCAGGTCACTCACAGATGTTTCCTGCTGAGAGGACAGGCCCGCTCACACCTGTTCACACCTGTTCACACCTGCTCACACCTGTTCACACCTGCTCACACCTGCTCACACCTGCTCACACCTGTTCACACCTGTTCACACCTGCTCACACCTGTTCACACCTGTTCACACCTGCATTAACATGTTCTTCAGGAGGGGATGCCGCAATGTTTTTTTTTGCCGCCGCCGATACCGATCAATGTTTGTCATATCATTGCAGATGTCGTACGTTCTATCGTCTCAAACGCTTTGTAAAAGTTCCACGCGCTGACATGTTTTGTTTTGGCGGCCTGTCGGTGGGAGGCGGAGCTACACTACGCCGCACACAGAGCTTCTCTCAGCCGCAGACACCAGAGTAGGAAACACAGCTGATCAGTTTGCAGGTGATCGGTGACTACAAGCATTTATTCCGATCTACCCATCATGTATATTTAATGAAAATCGGTTGATAACGATCAGCGGCCGATCAATCGAGGCGTCCCTAGAGTAGGCGGTCCTTCACAATGTGGCCTCATGTGGTCCAGACCTCTGAATGTGGTCTGAGTGATCGGATCTCTAATGTGTCCTCACTGCTTCTCTTAGAGCTGACCACTGGTGATCAGATCACCTGAGACAGATGTTAATACCAGGTGTGGACAGATGTGGACAGGTGTGGACAGATGTGGACAGGTGTGGACAGGTCTAAACTCTGTCCTGAAACAAATCTCTCATGTTCACACTGAAGGAGGTTCTGTTGTAATTCTTCCTCCTGTGAAGAGAAGTGATGGAGGACAGAATCCACAGTCCTGCTTCAGTGTGAAGGTGTCAGGGTCTCCTGATCTTGTTCTCTTTAGGTGCACAGGTGCAGCGGTGCACAGGTGGGAGGGGTCAGTTTTATTCAGCGTGACTTGTTTGTATTTTGGTGGAAATGTGGTTCAGATTTTTACACTGAACCTCGTGTGTTTTCTGTCACTTCACTGCTGTTCTGGTGATTTTATCAATAAGAGCTAAAGAACAAAATTCTTGAATAATGTCGCTTCAGTGTTTAAAATGAAAATAATTTATTACTCTCCAACCAGCAGATGCTTTTAAATTGGAATTAGAAAATAATGTTTATGGTGGAAGTGAAGCAGCAGGACACCTGTTGATGAATCTGCAGCCTCTGATTTGGTGCCTTCACTGACCTCAGGTCAGTCGAATGTTGATCAGTCAGTCGAGAATAAATGTCGACGTGTTTGATGAAGGTTTTATTTTTGTTTTTTAATTTATGTGTGAACTTTATTTTTCCACTTTTTTTTCCCAGTGTTTACTCTTCACCTGCCATTAAGGCTGAAACGCACAATTACCTTCATTATCGCTTATTTTATTATTTTATTGTTTTATTATTTTATTTTTTTATTTTTTTATTATTTTATTATTTTATTATTTTATTATTACAAATGGTAGAAAACATTAAACATGAGCAGCACAGTTCACCAGAGCTTGAAGTAACGTCTTCATGTCTCTGTTTCTTTCTCTTATAAAGTCTCAGCAAATATTCACATCAGGAAGCTGAACATCGTGTGGAATTTTAGCTTTTAAATGAACCTTTAACTGATCATTCTGCCAATCAACTAATCGATTAGTCGACCAGTCGTTTCAACTCTACAGACAAACCAGCCAGAGCTGAAACGATCAGTCGATTAATCATTAGTCAATCTGTAGAAAAGTGAATTGAGTGTATTGATGATCGGTTGTTGTCAGGTGACGTCTCTTCACTGAAGACCTCTGTCAGAGAGGAATAAAAAATGTCAGTGTGAAATAAAAACTTTGTTAAGAATTTTGAAAAGGGAAATTTTAAAATAAAATTTTACCTAACAAAATATTATTGCAATATTGTTATTATTTTAATTATTATTTTTATTATTATATAAATTAATGATGGAATAACATTTGAAAATAATGGGTTGAGTTTGTTTCACATATTTTTCACTATTTATTGTTTATCTCAATATCTTTAATTATTTAATATCAAACAATTTGCACATGAGAAGGTAGACAAATTATATTGATAACAAAATTAACCAATAAAAAAAGAAATCTAGATAATAAAGAAATAAACATCACATGTTTGAATAAGTCCCGAAGCATACTGAAAGTCCACAGTTATTTATTTATTTATTTATTTATTTATTTTATATATTGATAGTTTAATATTTTTATTAATTAAATTAAATTAATTAATTACTACATTCAGTAATGAATGGTTCAACATTTTGGTGAGTTTTAGAAATTGTGGACTTATGAATATGAAATTCATTTAAATACATATCTTTTCAGTCCATCGCTGGCTTTTATTTTCATAAAATAAAATAAAATTTAATATGGCAAAATGTTCCTGTAATTTTTACTCTTGTAAAGTGACAGAACATAACTAAATGTTTAATTGTGTATTCTTGATGTACAGATCTTGATATCATTAATATATATATTATGAATAATTTTGTATCGTCTGTCTCAGTTCGTTGAGGTAAAAGTATGAGTATGAGACATGAGTGTGGAGGAATCCTTTTTTACATTTTTTTTCATAATTTCTTTCTTTATTTTTTTTTTGAATGTGGATGAATCCTTTTTTATTTATTTTTTAAAAATGTATTATTATAAAAATAATTAACAATATTAATTATTATTATTTATCATTTTTTATTTTTTTTATTTTTTTGAATGTGGATGAATCCTTTTTTATTTATTTTTTAAAATGTATTATTATTATAAAAGTGATAAACAATAATAATTAATATTATTTATCATTTTTTATTTTTTATTTTTTATTTTATTTGTGAGTGTGGAGGAATTCGTGTGTTTCTCAGCCTCCCTCATGCTCATGATGCAACTGGTGTGGTTCCCGCGCATGCGCCGAGGCTGTCACGACTCGGACGCCGCTGCGGCTGCTGCAGGTGGAAACATGGCGATGAAGGCGCTCAGAGGGATGGTGAACGGGGCCATGAGCGAGCTCTCCTCGGCCGTCAGCGGGAACAGACCGACGGCCGCCGCCCCGGCCTCCACCGCCGCCTCCCGGGAGCATGTGATGGCCGTGAGCCGGGACTATATCTCCCAACCCCGCCTCAGTGAGTCCCTCTATGTCTGAGTAACAGCATCAGCGCAGGTAGGAGCCACACGGCAGAACAAACATCAACCTGGAGATTTCTCAGGAGGGGGTCAGTGTTAAAGACATGAAACCGTGAGGGTCACAGAGTAATGACATCATCACCCGTCACACCTGGTGAACACGCGATTTCATTCACCAATCAATTAATCATCAGGGATCAAAAACACTGGTGGGAAGTAACTAAGTACATTTACTCAACTACTTTCAATAACTGCAGTCTTGAGGTACTATTACTTTACATGAGTATTTGTACTCTGCTGCTTTTTACACTGAATATTGTACTTTTAACCTCATTACATTCAGTTACTTTTCTGTTTAAAGCTCCATATCTTCTTCTTCTTCTGTGTTTTATTTGAAGTGTTGATCCATCAGAAGATATAAAAACCATCTCAGTGTAGTTTTACATCTCCTCTCTCAGGCTTCTCTCTGGAGCTCTAGTAACAACAGGTCGGTGAGCCAATCAGAAGAGAGGAGGCTCTGAATCTTTATGGGACCTTAAAGATTTTACATAAAACACGACAGCAGATTAAAACAAGTGGTTCTCCTCCTCTTTAGCTTTCATTAAGGTAAAACTGCAATATCTGAAAAATGACCCTTTTAATCACTAAACAGGTGATTTTACGTTATGATTATGTTAACTACTGTACTTTTACTTCAGTAGGAATTTAAATGCAGTATTTTTACATTGTTGTATTAATGTACTTTTACTTCTTCCACCACTGGGTAAAACAAGAAGCTCAGTATAGGTCCATATAAAGGTAGATGTCCATGTGTTTGATTATAAAGCAGGTCTACATTCTATATTAATATAGTTCTATATTAACATATATATTTTATAAATATATATGTTTCTATATTAGTATATACTATCCACAGAGAAATGCACACAGCCTGTATTCAGAAACTGAGCCTTAAAACCAGCCGTCAGGACTTCTGGAACTTTGTGATGTCACAACAAAGCAGTCACCAAGCCCCGCCCACCTGGACCCACCATCCAAACCTTGCAGGATTTGGTTTCTCTGAGTGTTTTTACCTGAAATCTGCTTTATTTTTATTGGATCACTCAGAAAACAGTCAGCCAATCAGAAGAGAGGCTCAGAGCCAAGAGGTAACCAGTGATGTCATGAAGTGAAATGATTATTGATGAATGATTTTCTCCCTCCATGATAGTTATAATGTTGTTTCTCTTCTCACTGATATAAATGAGGTGGCCAGAATAATAGAAACACCTGTGAGTGTCACTCAAATGATCGTCCTGTTTCTAATAAACTGGCCGCTGATGTAATTCCTCACATTCTTTATTTTGCTCATTCAACCGTGAAAAACATGAAGATGTTCAGCAGCAGAAACCGACAGCGAGCAGCTGCAGCCGAGCAACGTTCGGCTTCGAGTGTGTTTCCACCCACCTGCTGTATTTTTAAACCAGCAGAGCAGAAACGTGTGTCAGTAAACGCTGCGTTCGCACCTCTGTCAACACAAACTGTTTCCTCTCTCGCAGCCTATAAAACAGTGTCTGGAGTCAACGGGCCGCTGGTGATTCTGGACCAGGTGAAGGTGAGGACCAGACCACACCTCAGGTCACATCTCTCAGCTTCTCTCTGACTCACGGCCGAACGTTAAAACACTCACTTCAAAGTTTGTTGTTCCAGGAATTAGGACGAATTCAGAAACTGAACAATAACAACTAAGAGCAGATGTTCCACATGTTTTTAAATGCAGCGGGAACAGAACTCCAGATGTTCATATAGAAAACAAGGCAGGGAAGTAACAGATAATTATAATTGATATTTTATTCTAATGATAATTGGTTTATATTTAATTCAGTTTTCCCCTGATTTTATTATAGAGAGAAACCAACCTGGCGACAGTGGAGGGAAAAACTCCCTTGAATACAAATAGAAATACGTTATTGATTATGAAGAGATAGTGCGCTCTGATTGGACCTGAACAGCACCTGAATATTTATAATAATATTGATCTGTCTCCTGATCGACATGATTCACCACAACTGTCACACAAAGGATCAAAAAAGAAGCTTCTTACAACTGCAGTTGTTGTTCATAAGTATCAGAGAGGAGCCAGGTGCTCCAGGTGATCCAGGTGATCCAGGTGATCCAGGTGATCCAGGTGATCCAGGTGATCCAGGTGCTCCAGGTGATCCAGGTGAGCCAGGTGATCCAGGTGATCCAGGTGCTCCATCCATTTACTACAGATGTAAACAAAACGGCAGCAGAGTAAATAAACAATATTAATTTGATATTTAACAAAGATTCATCCTCAACAGCCTTTGATCAGTTTTCATATATTTACAGTTTAGTTCAAATTAAAGCTTCACTGATGATTATTGATCATGTCCAATGTCTCACACTCTGTCCACCTGCGCCTTCAGCAGTTCCTCTCCCTTCACACTGTATTATATTTACCTGCCTCTGATGTTTGTGCTGCACCAGTTCCCCAGGTACGCCGAGATCGTCCACCTCACGCTGCCCGACGGCACCAAGAGGAGCGGACAGGTGCTGGAGGTCACCGGCTCCAAAGCTGTGGTGCAGGTGTGTGTGAGAGTGTGTGTGTGTGTGTGTGTGTGTGTGTGTGTGTGTGTGTGTGATACAGTAGAACATTTATTGTTGTTTTAATTTGTTGTTTAAAACCTATGATAGCCACACTAGCATGAAACTGAAATATCTCAATAACTATTAGATGAATATATAGACATTCATGTTCCCCAGAGGATGAACCACATTGATTTTGATGATCATCTGAGTTTTTATTTAGCGCCACCCACTGGTCAAATGCTTCACTTATCTTGTGAATTATTTCTACACCTACAGGACGGATTGGTACAAACGTTCATGTTCCCCAGAGGATGAATCCCTCTGAGTTTGTTGATCCTCTGGTGCTACACTGAGGTTCACATGTTCCTCAGAGTGAAAGATTCTCACTATTAGACGTATTGGCATAAAATGATATACAGATATTCATGGTCCCCAGAGGATCAATTATAATGACGTTAATGATCCTCTCACTTTTCCTCCTATATGATCATCAGGTCAAAACTTTTACAGTTTCATTGACACATCTCAATATTTACTAGATGAATTTGCACAAAATGTTTTACAGATGTTCGTGGTTTCCAGATGTTTATTTCCTCAGACGTCGGTGATCAATCTTCAGGCTTCAAACATTAAACAGAACAAATGTACATTGTAAATCACAGAACAGAAGAGAGAGAGAGAGAGAGAGAGCGTTTTAATGAAGGATTTCTCCTTTAATCTCCCCCCTCCTCCTCGGCGCCCTCTGCAGGTGTTCGAGGGGACTGCAGGTATCGATGCAAAGAAGACCAGCTGTGAGTTCACAGGGGACATCCTGCGGACACCTGTCTCTGAGGACATGTTGGGTACGACACACACAACACAACATGTCCTATTCGTTTCAATGAGACTGAGGCGACTGAAGCAGCTGTGTGTGTGTGTGTGTGTGTGTGTGTGTGTGTGTGTGTGTGTGTGTGTGTGTGTGTGTGTGTGTGTTTGCAGGTCGTGTGTTTAATGGATCTGGGAAACCCATCGACAGAGGACCGGCAGTCCTGGCTGAAGACTTCCTGGACATCATGGGTAACGCTGACACTGTTCATTTATAACTCAAATGTTCAGTTTACATCAATAATCTACTAGTTCTTTTCTCCATTTATTGATTAACTGTTTTATTTATAGATAAAATATCAGATCAAATGAAACTGTAACAGACAAATTCCTGTAGAATTCCCCAGATGAAGTAAAATGAATTAAACTCTGAAACTGGTCGTTTAATTTATTATCATGAAGAAAAGCATCGAATCATCGTATCTGTCATTTGACATTGGGATTCACCTTTGTCCTGTTCAGAAGGTTCTAGTGCAGGTTGAAGAGGTTCTCTGTGAGGTTCTACTCGTCTGTTAGGAAGGTGGAACACCTGAGGGAGAATAAGTGTTAGACAGCTTCATCACCAATGAGGGAATATCTCCTGCAGGAACGATGCTCACACACTTCTGACAGGAGGCTGGAGGTCACACACACTTTATGTTGGGGTTTTAATTCTAACATGTTACGTCACGTTGCAGGTCAACCCATAAACCCTCAGTGTCGCATTTACCCCGAGGAGATGATCCAGACCGGCATCTCCGCCATCGACGGCATGAACAGCATCGCCAGGGGCCAGAAGATCCCCATCTTCTCTGCTGCAGGGCTGCCACACAATGAGGTGCACACACACACACACACACACACACACACACACACACACACACACACACACACACACACACACTAACACACACACTCACACACACACACTCTCACACACACACACAGGAAGCCTATTAACGACATTTTCCTTTACTTTAGGTTGAAGATGTTTAAATGACTTTGGTCAGATGTTGTAAAACTTGCCTGATGTTCCTCCCTCCTCTCCTCTCTCCTCCCTCCTCTCCTCTCTCCCCTCCTCTCTCCTCCTCTCTCCTCCCTCTTCCTCTCTCCTCCTCTCTCCTCCTCCCTCCTCCCTCCTCTCTCCTCCTCTCTCCTCTCCTCTCCTCTCTCCTCTCTCCTCCCTCCTCTCTCCTCCCTCCTCCCTCCCTCCTCATCCCTCCTCCCTCTTCCCCCCTCCTCCCCCTCTCTCCTCCCTCCCGTCAGATCGCCGCTCAGATCTGTCGGCAGGCCGGTCTGGTGAAGAAGTCCAAGGACGTGATGGACTACAGCGAGGACAACTTCGCCATAGTGTTCGCCGCCATGGGGGTGAGAGGCTCAGATTCTTCTTCCACAGCAGGTTCAGACACTTTTAAACCTGAGAGCGCTGAAAGAGGAAGTTAACGCCCCGCGTTACCTCGAACGCACCTCCTTCACAAACACAGACTCACACACACGTTGATCCACAAAAACCTGAGTCATCCATTTAAATCCATGAACTGAAGCGGCTGTGAGCTCCCGTCTACTTCCACACACGAGTTTCCACATCACACTCTATACCGGGCCCTGATTGGCTCCAGACGAGTCGTGATGTCATAAACCCCAGCAGGTGTGTTGGGTCACCCAGGTGATTTGTGTTTGTCGCCAGAGAAAGTGACAGTTTCTCTTCATGTCTCTGTCACCAGGTCAACATGGAGACCGCCAGGTTCTTCAAGTCGGACTTCGAGGAGAACGGTTCCATGGACAACGTGTGTTTGTTCCTCAACCTGGCCAACGACCCCACGTACGACCTTTAACGCACATGTACAGCAAACTAAAATTAACTTGTCTTGTTCCTTCTCGTAATTATGTTTTATCCTGAGTTTGGATTGGTTAGCCTTCGAGCAAGAACACCCAACTGTGCTAACGATGCTAACAGGAGCGTATGCTAGCCACAGTTATTGAACCAACATGCTCCGAAGTCTCAGCTCCACACACGCCCCTCCTCTTTTTTGGATTAGCTGGGAGTTAGGGGGCGGAGTCAGATACTGCCAAGATGGTGATGGTGGAGCAGCTCACTCTGAGCTTCAGAAACCTATGGGTGACATCACGGAGGTGACGTCCATCTGTATTTACAGTCTTAAAAGTCGGATGTTGGCGTCTCCACTGTAAGAAGTAGTTTTTATTTTTTATTGGAATTTGTGTTTTCACTGCCCTTTATTTTATTAAAATCCATCATTGTCTTTTCTTCCAATTAGGTCATTAACTACGGTTCTGAGATGCTTACATCATGAGTTATGAAGCATTATGTTTTGTAAAACCTCCCGTCTTTCTTGCAGCATCGAGCGAATCATCACGCCTCGTTTAGCTCTGACATCAGCAGAGTATCTGGCCTATCAGTGTGAGAAGCACGTCCTCGTCATCCTCACTGACATGAGCTCCTACGCAGAGGCTCTCCGAGAGGTCAGCCGCAGTTTCACTGCATTTATTCTGAAATCGCTGCTGGAAATTGGAGATAAATTGTGTGTTTACTCTCCAGCGTGCAACTCAACCGATCTGTGTCTCAGGTGTCTGCAGCCAGGGAGGAGGTGCCGGGCCGACGAGGTTTCCCCGGATACATGTACACGGATCTGGCCACCATCTACGAGAGAGCGGGCAGAGTGGAGGGACGTAACGGCTCCATCACCCAGATCCCCATCCTCACCATGCCCAACGATGGTACACACACACACACACACACACACACACACACACACACACACACACACACACACACCGTCTCACACACACACACTTACACACAGTCACAATGTGGTGGTGCTGTTACAGTGTGTTCTCGTGTCCCTCAGACATCACTCATCCTATTCCTGACCTGACCGGTTACATCACTGAGGGACAGATCTATGTGGACAGACAACTTCACAACAGACAGGTAACGAGGACACGATTCGAGGTTTGACCTTTAAATGTTCAGAGGTCACAGTGACGCAGAGACGTGGACTCAAGTCACATGATGTGGACTGGACTCATGGATCTGATGGATTCAGTCTCAAAACTGACTTTTTGGTCTCAGCATGGGACCTAGATTGAGAGTTAGTCTTGATTTGGGACTTGACATAGAAGTTGATGTTGCTGGGACTTGTTGGTGTTGACCTGGAGCCTGATTGGACAGCGCCCTCTAGTGGTTTAGGTGTGTGACAGCCAGACTCTGAGCTCTGTGTATTAAAGTCCCGTCAGGTCTTCTGTCTGTCACTTCTGTTTTTTGAAACCAAACATTATCAACCTGTTTTCTCCCGTCGACGTCAGTAAATGGTTCAGAAAGAAAATCTCCTCCAAACCGTAACTGACATGAAGAATTATAATTTTAACGCTTCAGTGAATTCAACGTATATCTGAGGTAGATCTTTAATGTCACACTGTCACCTGAGTAAAACGGGAGAGTCTTTTAATTCAGCAGCATGACAGCGCTGCTATTCTGCACCGCTGCTCTGTTGAACAAAGATAAAACAAAAACCACAAAAAACAACAAGTGTTTTGTGTTTTTTTTGTCAAATTCTGATCCACTGAGTTTCTTCAGGAGTCAGAACAGGAAGTGCGAGATCAGCTGACGACTCTGTGCTCATGTGTCGTCAGATTTATCCTCCAATCAACGTGCTGCCGTCGCTCTCCCGTCTGATGAAATCCGCCATCGGGGAGGGGATGACCCGCAGAGACCACTCTGATGTTTCCAACCAGCTCGTACGTGCACACACACACACACACACACACACGCACGCACACACACACACACACACACACACACACACACACTGTATATACTGCACATACAGGCCTTTTCCTTCCCACTCTGACTGTGTGTGTGTGTGTGTGTGTGTGTGTGTGTGTGTGTGTGTGTGTGTGTGTGTGTGTGTGCGTGCGTGCGTGCGTGCGTGCGTGCGCGTGCGTGTGCGTGCGTGCGTGCGTGTGCGTGTGCGCGTGTGCGTGTGCGTGTGTGTGCAGTATGCATGTTACGCCATAGGGAAGG
>NW_019525143.1:437246-443270 GCF_002814215.2 Seriola lalandi dorsalis
ACCACTCTGATGTTTCCAACCAGCTCGTACGTGCACACACACACACACACACACACACACACACACACACACACACACGCGCACACATACACTCCTGTATATACTGCACATACAGGCCTTTTCCTTCCCACTCTGACTGTGTGTGTGTGTGTGTGTGTGTGTGTGTGTGTGTGTGTGTGTGTGTGTGTGTGTGTGTGCAGTATGCATGTTACGCCATAGGGAAGGACGTCCAGGCCATGAAGGCGGTGGTGGGGGAGGAGGCTCTGACGGCTGATGATCTGCTCTACCTGGAGTTCCTCACCAAGTTTGAGAAAAACTTCATCTCCCAAGGTGCAGTGGGGCCACGGCAGATCACCCATAGCTACTGATAGAGCCGAAACAACTGGGAGAAAATGAATAATTAATGATTAATAATGCAAATATTTAGATTTTGAAGTCATTTATTAAGCTCAGGGAGTCGTCCAGAGGGGTTTTATCTGTACGTCACATGACACCGTCTGTCTTTAGACCCTCAGTTATATGGAAAACAAGAAGGAACGTTAACGATATTATGTTTACATGTTTCATTTCTAAAAGAGAACAGGTCTTAATGAGGATCTAAGGGAAACTCACCCTGATGAATCACTGGATCAATATAAAGTCGATAAAGTAAATTCGGCCCCTTTAGTCAAATCTGAAGAGACAAGCCTGGGCTTCATTTCAGACTCGCTTCTCGCTTAAAGAAGGTGACCGAAACAGCTTAGAAATCACTTAAGAAAAGAGTTGACAAGGTCCGGCCGTTCCTTATCCATAAAGATGCTGAAAAACTTCTTCCTGATTTTATTTCAAATAGATTCGATTATTGCGCTGCTCTTCTTTTTTAACTCTGCTCCAAAAGCTGTAAGAGATGTTCTGTGAACAACAGCTGAAAACCTATTTATTTAACTTGGCTTTTAATGAGTTCTCTCATATTTTACTATTCTTATTCTTATTTGTTTTTATTTTTATTTTCATTTACATATTTAATCATCTACTGTCTCTCTCTATTGTCTAGTTTCATTGCCCTATTTGCCCTTATTTTATTGTGCTATTAGATTTTTTATTGTAAAGCACTTTGTTGTATGACAGTTGCTTATTATTATTATTATTATTATTAATGATAATAATAATACCCATGCATGTGTGTTCCCGTGTCCAGGTGCTTATGAAAACAGGAGTGTGTTTGAGACCCTGGACATCGGATGGCAGCTGATGAGGATCTTCCCCAAAGAGATGCTGAAGAGGATTCCTCAGAGCACCTTAGCCGAGTTTTACCCCCGAGAAGCCAAACACTAACCCGACCCGGCCCCCGGCCCCCCGGCTCCCCGGCCCTCGCTGCTTCCATCAGCTTCAGTGAGAACTGCCTTCATACGGTGTAGTGTTGATGCTGTAACCGTCCTGACGCTTGTGACTTTCATGCGGCCTTGACAACAAACCATTGGACAGGAGGAGGAACACACTCCGACACACAGAGGTTTATGTTTACAGTGAGTGTAGAGGAAGAGAGTAGTACAGTAATGTGTTAATTATCTGCATGAGTGATCAGAAGGACATTTAGATTTTTTTGCCACACCTAGAATACGACACGAAGGACAGAAAGAAAATCACATAAATCCCAGACTCTGGTTTTCAGACCTTAATGTGTAATATCTATAAAAAAATCATGAATTACTAATAAAGCCTCTGTAATTTAACCGACAGGAGAAGCCACAGTAAAGACTAAACATTCCCTCCTTTTCTTTCTTTCCCTCTCTGGAAGTTCAGCACAAATCTCCCCGTAAAACAGCAGATTGACATTTTTACAGTTTGGTGTTTGCACGGTTGAAATAAACAAGATATCCCGTGTTAGTCAGAGATTGTCAGAGGAACTGGATCAATCTGAAAACATCAAACTCTCAGCAACAAAACCAATAAGAAGATTTCCAAAGATGTCAAATCATTTCTTTAAAGGTACCAGGAGTAACGTTTTTACACGTGAGTCCCTGTTGATGTTGAAATAAAATCTCAAACATTAGTTTTTACAAATGTTTAATAATATTTTTTAGAGCTCAAGGATTCCCACAATGAGTTTTGGTGGGAAACAAACTCTTTTTTGTTTAGAAGAGAAGATGGAGTACACCTGTGCATCACTGCAGCCAGGTGGCCTCCACGTTGCTCTTTAATCTGCATATATTTTGATATTTACAGATTATTGTAATTCAGATTTAAAAGCTTAATTATAACAGAAATTATAGAGAATATTCTTCTAACCAGTTCAGTATTACCCCTCAGTTATAAGCTAAATTAAATAAACTGTCGGGTTTACCTGTGTGAACACGGAGGAGGAGTCTCACCTGAGTGAATGTGAAGGCGTCATGTTTCGTTCACGCCGTACGATTGTGACGCCCTGACAGACGGTCATGTAACTGCCGTGAGGTACACGGAGTTGTTTGATGCGTGTTTTACATGAGAGGCGTGTCTGTGTCGGGATATTAAAGTGAGTATTGGGCGTTTAAATGATGCGGATGTGTGTGAGGTTTAAACAAGACGTCCTCTTGATGTTGTCGTGGTTCCTCTGGATGATCGTTGTCGACTCTTTCTCTTTTATTCCGTTGCCAAAAGCTTGAAGCGCTGATTTCTTTGTGTTTCATGTTTTCTGTGTTTGTGTAATCTTTCAGTTCTCCTGTCTGCTACTCATCAGCCTTGAAATATCTATGAATTATGTATTTCTGTTTGAACAGTGTGTGCATATTGACTGGTTATGATCATCATGCATGCGTTGTCATTGAATGTTTCCTGTTGGTGCCTCAAGTTATCAAGTGAAATAAAAGCTGCCGTCTCATTATCTCTGATCAGTTATTGTGTTTTAACATCGGCACTTAAACTCACATTCATGTTTAAATCACTGACAGATTATTTATCAGGCGGGAAGCATTGAGTATTTATTTATGAGATGCATCATGCATCATTAACAGAGTGTTACATCAGAAGCTCGTCTCTATCGACCAATAATTCATGAACATCAGCTAATCAATATTTTGAATGTCAATGAGTCTTTGAACGCCAATGTTGATCCACACTGAAATGTCTCAACAACTACTGGATGGACTGTGATGAAATGTGGTTCAGACGTTCGTGGTCCCTTCAGGATCAATCACAACGACCTCGTGATCCTCTGACTTTTTTATCCAGCGCCATCATCAGGTCAAACGCTTCGTTCATCTTGTGAGATGTTTCTACATCCAGTGGATGGATTGGCACAAAATGTGGTAGAAACATTCGTGTTCCCCAGAGGATGAATCCTGCTGACTTTGGTGACCCTCTGGAGCTACACTGAGGTTCTTCAGAGGCAAATATTTTAAAAACTATTGGATGGAAATTTGGTCCAAATATTCTCGGTCCCCAGAGGATAAATGTTAATGACATTAATGATCCTTTCACTTTCCCTTTGGTGTGATCATCAGGTCAATTATTCAATCACAGATCTCAACATTTGAGACTCTCTTCTGATTGGTGGGCGTGGTTTGGGGAGGCGGCAGTGACTGCTTCGTTGTGACATCACAAAGTTCCAGAAGTCCTGACGGCTGGTTTTAAGGATCAGTTTCTGAATACAGGCTGTGTGCATTTCTCTGTGGACTGAGGCTTTGATACTTTCACAGTATTAATATAGAAGCTAGAGCTGATCTATAATCACACTACACATGGACACAGACCTTTACACTGGAGGAGCTTTAAGAGCAGAGTTCATGTTGGATTGTATTTCAGAGTTACAAGGTTTTTAATAATTGAAGTAATATGGATTCACATATTCTTAAAACCTGGAGCTGAACAGGTGGTTAAGTCCCTCAAATTTATTTTCATTTATTTTATATCTGTCTTTATAAATTCTAATTAAGTGTGAACATGTGTGAAAATGCAGAGGCCGTGCAGTTCTGGAGATGACCACGGGGAGGCGCTGTTGCCCTGTGAGAGTTCTTTGGTGGACTGATCCTGCAGCTTCTCTCCTGGTGACTTTTATCTCTGTGATCCAATAACAAAATTAAATGTGGGAAAATTTCATACAACTTTTCAACGGAGATGACTCGTTTGCGTTTCCGAAATGCCACCAGGTCATGCATGAAAGTTCAACTTAAAGATGAGAGTCAAAGTCGGTTAAGTGCCAGCAGCGTCTGATACAGGCCAGTGTTTTTTTTGGAGGGTTTTTTTCAGAGGAGCTTTATGGAAGATGAAAGCGGCGCTGCAAAGCCAAACACTGGTCAGGGCTCTCTGTGGATGGCTGAGCATGAGCCGCAGAGACACCGAGATAAAGCTGCATCTGAACCGTTTTGATGTGGTTTCTCTCTGTGTTTTTGTTTAACTTGCACAAACCTCGGGTGAATAAAAGTATCCCCCCCGAAGACACTGAGAAAACAACAGGACTGCGGTTTAATACAACGGGCTGTGATCTTATAAATGTGCTGTGGTGAGAGCAGGGTGGGGCCCTTCAACTTCTCCTCATCCCACAGTTACATTTGATTTCATTCTCATTAAAAGATTAAATATTTACATCAGAAAGAATGTGTGTGTTCTTCAATAAAAGGGCAACAACCGACCAAAAATTTCAGTTTAGAGAAAAGAATAGACGTAAATCTGTGTTTGAATGATTGAACATTAAAGAGTGTTGTTTTTCATGAGCTCGTATCGTACAACAGTGTCCAGTGTGTCATACACAGTAACATCGACAGCTCTTGGTTTAAAAACTACTGGAATATTCAGTAAAAATCTAACTAAAATCAAATTCCTCCTTTTTTGAATCCTAACTCAAATCTCAGTCAAATCTGAAAACTCAGACACACACACACATTTTAGGGTTAGCGTGAAACTGTCAACACTTTCTGAGGATATCATTATCTCTGAAGAGCATCGGGAATAAACATCCATAAATCCGCTTAGAAATCACAGAAAAAAGACGTTCCTTATCGCTGCAGAACAACATTCAGAAACCTGGTGTTTCTAGGTTTCCTCCAGTATCGCAGTGATCCAGTGACAGGTGTCTGAACAGGAAGTGGTCACAGCTGATTCAGCTGCTTTTATGAATAAATGGAAACAAATATGAGCTAAAAAAATGAGGCTGAAGTTGTAGCCCACACAACAACATTATACTTATTCTGGATGTTATTTCTCAAAGCATCATGGGAGTTGTAGTTACAAAACTTTGATAAGGTGTGATTATATATGTTTACTTCAAATAGATGTAACAAACCATTTCAGTGTAGTTTTACATCTCCTCTCTCAGGCTTCTCTCTGCAGCTCTAGTAACAACAGGTCGGTGAGCCAATCAGAAGAGAGGAGGCTCTGAGCCTCTCTTCTGATTGGCTGACTGTTTTCTGAGTGATCCAATAAAAATAAAGCAGATTTCAGGTAAAAACACTCAGAGAAACCAAATCCTGTAAAGGTTTGGATGGTGGGTCCAGGTGAAGGAGGAGCTTTGCCTGTATTTATTTCATGAAGTCTATCTAATCTAAATCTAAACACTCGTTTTACTACAGTGAGAAGAAGAAGAGATACTGTTACATCTCATTTTGAACACTGTGTCCTACATTTCCCATGATGCCAGTAGCCAACATATTTTAAAAAGCCAAAGTGAAACTGGAACTTCTGTGTTCTGTTCAAATCAAAATCAACCTGACATATTTTAATCTCCATCTTTTGAAAAATTATTTTAGAAAATTACCTACAATATATAGTCACATGAAAACTAGTGTAAAACAGATGCACCGATGCCACAACACACTTAAACAGACAATCATTTCCTGTCCTCAAGACACAAACTCACTTCATTCTGATATAAAAACCTCATTTTTATCATTAGTGTCTGTGCCAGCTGCTTAAAACTCTTTAGTGGGTTAATTTCTGCTGCGATTTCTCATGAGGGCAAAGAGATTCAGTTTCGACAAAATAATCAAAGCCGGGATTTAAAGGAGGAAATCCAGGCGGAGTGAATTCTGTATGACTGAAGCAGGGATGTACAGATAATTCAGCGGGGTG
>NW_019525143.1:447625-457625 GCF_002814215.2 Seriola lalandi dorsalis
CCTCTCCTCCTCTCCTCCCCTCCCCTCTCCTCCTCCCCTCTCCTCCTCTCCTCTCCTCTCTCCTCCTCCCCTCTCCTCCTCTCCTCTCCTCCTCTCCTCCTCTCTTCTCCTCCTCTCTCCTCCTCTCCTCCTCTGGTTGACATGAATGTGAATAGACGAGAGTGAGGCAGTGATGTTGATGTATAGTGGCAGGTATGTGGCATCTCTGTCTCTCTACTCTGCTCTGATTGCTCACAGTGACTGGTGCTCTGCCACAGTGGCTGTGTGTGTGTGTGTGTGTGTGTGTGTGTGTGTGTGTGTGTGTGTGTGTGTGTGTGTGTGTGGACAGACACACTGCTGGGAGCTGTCTGTGTCTGTGGCTGCTTGCAGCAGTCGGTGTTCGAGGGTTCAGCATCGCTGCAGGGGTCTCTAACTTTTCTTTGTTTCCTCACAGGAGAGTTTTACAAACCTCCCCAGAGCCTCCGACACTCTCCTCACAAAATCTACTGTTTCTTCATTTGCCTTTAATTTAATGGCCTTTTCTAAAACATCCAGGAGTAACAACCTTACAGTGCTTTCAGTCCCATGTGCCATATTTCCATGTCTGACATATATGTACATATAAAATAAAAACATATATGTAAAAACTATGTCCAGCCCATTGAAATATATGTACATATATGTTGATATTATAAACAGTAGAGTCCAAAAGTTTGAGGCCACTTTCCCAGAATGAGAAGTCAGACATGTTTAAAATTAATGATAAATTAAAGTATAGAATTGTTATATGTATGTTGTTTTAATAAACTTTAATTAAATATAAATCATTAACATATATGGTCATCACGTGTTAAACCATATAGAAATGAATCAAATAGATATTTTGAATACAAATTTTTACTATGGGCATTTTATATATGTTATGAACTTATGTCTCCATATATCCAGAGGATGTATATAAGTGATAATAATATATCAAATAGATAGATAGATAGATAGATAG
Source organism: Seriola lalandi dorsalis (assembly GCF_002814215.2). NCBI lineage: Eukaryota > Metazoa > Chordata > Actinopteri > Carangiformes > Carangidae > Seriola > Seriola lalandi. Next base: position 448,608 of record NW_019525143.1, read on the forward strand.
ATAGATAGATAGATAGATAGATAGATCGATAGATAGATAGATAGATAGATAGATAGATAGATAGATAGATAGATAGATAGATAGATAGATAGATAATAGATTCTTTATTGTCATTGCATTAAAAACAATGAAATTAAGTTTGGCATCAATCCTCTTGGCAGCATATGTTCAAATAAATAAAGTCTAAAATCATTAAAATATATAAATATATATATAAATAACACCAACAATATAACTATAAATATAAACTATCAATATTGCACTGTGTAGCGGTATTATTGCCACTTATAGGTGACAGATATGGCAACATCACTCCTGTTATAAGGACATATATGTCATATATGACACTTGTTTAGGATTACAGCTGCAGCAGTCATTCAGTTAATCGATTAGTCAGCCCAAAGAAAATTTATTGCAACCAATTTTGATCATCCATGATCCGTCGTTCAGAGTCATTTGTCTTTTCAATGTTCGTGGCATATTAAAAGTAAATGAAATTACCAGATTTGGAGAAAATAAAAACAGCCTTAACTGTGTCGCTGTGGTGTGTGTGGAATGTGATTCACTGCTTTAGACTGTAGATAAATGGACTGTGCTGATAGCAGCGCTGCTAATCTTCAGGAGCATCCACTGTGTGTTTCCTTTGTAATCCTGTGTGATAAATGTTTCTGGCTGTGGGTCAGGAACACGGTGCAGCGGGTGCAGCCGCCGCTCTCCGCCAGGAGAGCATCATTTATTCTTGTTTATTTCTGTGTGTGTGTGTGTGTGTGTGTGTGTGTGTGTGTGTGTGCGCCAACATACATGAATGTATTTTTCTGTGTGCATTCAAATTAATTTTCTGCTAAAGAGGACCTGGGAACCTTTAATAAGACTCAACCCGGCGTTATCTCGTCCATTTTGTAATTCGGTATCGCTCTTAATTATCTGTGGCATTATCAGCCCAATGGAGCAGTGTGTGTGTTTGTGAGTGAGTTTGTGGGTGTGGTCCAGGTATTGCTCATGTTGTGGGGACCTCTGTGTGTGTGTGTGTGTGTGTGTTACGTCAATAATGGGTCTAAAGGGTAGATAAACACGCGCTTCCTGCACAGGACTGGAATTATTCATGAGCTGTCACAATTTATTCCCGAACACACAACACAGAAATAATTGAAATAACAATGTTAAAATTCTCACGCATGCTCACACACATTAACATGGGTCAAATGCACTTGTGCAGACACAGACACACATACACAGACACACACACACACGCACACACACATGCACACACGCACACACACATGCACACACACACACACACACACATATGCACACACACATGCACAGGGAGGCAAGTATGAAAGTAGTAACTGGTGAGTGAAGATGGTTGATATTCTGCCCTGGTCTCATTGTGTGGCCTGTGTTAGACTCTGCAAACTTAGTTTATTTTCATTAGCTTATTGATTCATTTAATTGTATTTATTTGTTTATTTGATTGGGACAATGCATGTTAATGAACATCAGTATAAAATACATGATGTAAATGTGTTGGGTTGTAGCAAAAATGCTAATTTACATCTGTAGTCCCTGGCCAGGTAACATAAACCAAAAACATTACAGGTCACAATACACTACTACGAATATAAAGTATCTTACACAGATATAAAGACAAATACATATTGCAGCATATTGACTTGAGCCAATTTTTGAGATGTGTCTTAAATGTGGGATATGGACTCCCTTATTAGAAGTTTGAGGATTATTTTCTCCATTAATTGGTTATTGGTTTTCAGCATAAAACATAATAAAATAATTTTGTTTTGTCCGACCAACAGTCAGAAACCCAAAGAAGAGCATCAAATCTCTTGGAGGATGTAGTTGGTTTCAAGTGTTCCTATTATTTTGTCCACCCCACTCAGATCAATAATGGTTGGCTGAACAACAGACACAGAACATTATAACCTTCATGAAGGAGGATTCATTACAGGACTGTAGGTGTTCCTAATAAACCGAAAGGCTTGCCCCCGCTCGTCAGTTTCATCTTCCAGCAGTCCTATAAACTGTGTTCACTCGACCTGTTTCACCACAGAAAAGAACATGGTGTCAGACTGAATATGAGAGTGTGAGAGTGTGTGAGTGTGCAGGGTCATCAGCTGGACTTCCTCTCAAAAACTGCTGTTTTGTTGAGCTGGGCCCACGAAACCGAGAGGACTCCAGAGAACCACCCCCAACCTCTTAACCTGCACCCACACACTCAGCCGAGCCCCCTGCAGCAAAGCTGTATTTACCTGTGTGTGTAACATCGGCAGCTAACAAGGTGTTATTCTAACTGTCACGGTGGCTGCGGAAAGGACTGAGTCTTAGCGGTACACACTCCACCAGGTGAGCCACTGGGGCGCCCCAGAAACTTGAGATTTAATCAGAAAACTTTAGCTGTGAGGAGCTAAGTGTTTAATACCACTTTTATTCCCTGTGTTAAACCTGCATCCTGTCTGAGTCACCAAACAAACACACTATATTAAATCTCATCCTGTATAATTTTTCGCTTTTGTAAAGTGTTAAACCAAAAGGAACGGTTGGTCTTCATGAATCACGTTTAAAGTTTGACCAAATTATCAGTGTATTAGTCATGAAGCTTTCAGCAGAAGTTCTCCACGGACATGAATCACAGCAGTTTCATTACTGTCAGACCCATACGTTTAATTTCAGGTCTTAAATCAATCATGTAAATCAGGTCTCGTCCTCCCAGAGGTCACGCTGTGGAATCAGTGGATTAAAGACGTACAGGCTCATTTCCTGTGGATCATCTGTAAGTGTAGCAAGGTTACTGATGCACATCTGACGGACATATATTCAACATATTTAACAAGAGTCTCACAATAACCTGCAAGGTTTCTGTCTGTTTTTAGAACCGTCTAACACTAATTAATGTTAGCGCAGGGCTGTCTAATTAGCCGGTATGCACATTGATTTGCATGTTTTTCAGGACCTGTAGATTGGATGTGATTCTGGCTCGTGGCCTGCCTCGGTGTCATGTGTCTGTGGAAGCAGTGGGCCACAACATCAAGGACTATGCATCTGTAATCAGTCATGTGTCCACATTTGGAGCTCATCCATTCACGCTGAGTGCAGGGTTTGTGGACATTTTTGTGCCAGAGGCGAACTCTACTCATTATTTATTTATTTATTTATTTATTTATTTATTTTTTAACACAAATTGTCTTTTTTCTTTTTTTTAGCCGTTACTAATGTAGCCCTGGTGTCAAAGTAAGGAATTAAAACAAGTTATTTCCTAATGAAGTGACAATAAAATGACAATATTTCTGTAAAGTAATTAAATTGAAAGTCATTTATTTTAATAAAGGAAAAAATTGTTAACTGAGAGATTAAAATGATTTGGTCAGACATAAGAAACGATGTAAATTGAGTAGTTAAAATAACATTAAACATTACTGAAGGCAAAATTTGGTAAACTAAAGGAAAAAACACACATTTTGCCTTTAGTTTCAGTCACTCTTTTTGATTGGCTGTCGTAGGCATCAGTCGTTGACACCTGTGGTAATTGGTCAGGGGTGTGGTCGGGGGCGGGCACAGAAAAAAAAACCCGGAAGTGACAGAAGCGGGAGAGAGAGAAGCGCAGAGCGGGAGAAATGCCGAAGAAACTCTAGGTTAAAAACAGTTTGGTGGAAGTTTGTGTAAGAAGAAAAGTGTAGCGGCACACAAGGCACGTTTATGTTTAATCACAGTTAATTAGAGTGAGCGTGTTTTACGAGTTTGTCTGTTCAAAGCTGAAGTCGCCGACCCATTACAGGAGCGGACGCCATTGCTTAACGGACAGGACTCTTTGAATGTAGCCGTGCTATGCTACAGCCTGCTAGTCGCAAGACCGGGGGACGCCATTGCTGATGGGAGAGGACTCTTTGAATGTAGCCGTGCTATGCTACAACCTGCTAGTCGCAAGACCGGGGGACGCCATAGCTTAACGGACAGGACTCTGTGAATGTAGCCGTGCTATGCTACAGCCTGCTAGTCGCAAGACCTGGGGACGCCATTGCTGATGGGAGAGGACTCTTTGAATGTAGCCGTGCTATGCTACAGCCTGCTAGTCGCAAGACCGGGGGACGCCATTGCTTAACGGACAGGACTCTGTGAATGTAGCCGTGCTATGCTACAGCCTGCTAGTCGCAAGACCGGGGGACGCCATAGCTAATCGGAAAAGGCTGTTTGTATCCTGACGCCTGTTGCTGTCTACTTTCTGTCATGGGATCGGGACCGGCTTCTGAAGGACTGGCGCCAAAACTGTGAGTTGAACTTCCTGTGTTTTTGCTGTGGATGAGTTTGTGTGAGCGTCACACGGCCCTGCTAGGTTTTATTTATTTTTTGTGTCTCTGCCAATGTGAGTGTGTGTGAGTCTAGTGTTGGAGTGAGTATTTGATTTGAGTCCACTATAGAGGAATGGTTTAACCTAAACACAGTCAATTTCTGGACATATACTTATAACTGTGATGTACAGACACTTAAATGACAGAGAAAGACTGAGTTGTGATTTAGGCTGTATTTTCTGTAAAATGATCCTTCAGAGATAAAGTAAGAAGAGACAGAATATATCTTCTTTTTTAATCATAGTGAGAGAGAGAGGTGAGAAAATTGGGGGATGATGACACCAGCAAAGGGCCACAGGCAGGACTTCACTCTGGGAAAATGTTTCACACTTGTTGACAAATTGTACATTGATGGACAGTTGTTATGAAACTCAAAAACCATGCCACATGAATGGGGGGAAAAGCTAAAATACTCAACCCAATGTAACCACAATTAGTGCACTTTTATAAACGTCCTACCCGGCGTCGCTTCTTCCCAAACATCTGTACAGTCTGTGAACGCACCGCAGAGTTCTTCTGTTTTTCTCCTCATATGAAATTTTTTAGAACAAGTCTAACAATTAAATTAATTCAGCTAGACCCAGCTTCTGGTCTGTATCATGTCTATAGTATCTTTACACACCTTCTATCCTCTGTTATATATGATCCTGGTGTCTCATAAATATTCCAAAAGTATCAGGTTTCAGACCATCTGTGCAAGAGTCTGTCATTTCTGTACTGAAGTGTAGTATTTACATGTCACTTATGGAGATCCTTAACACATTTTATTATCCAATATTTATTTATTTTTTATTTTTTTTTACTATTTTTAGCCATGATTATTATCTTGCAGTGCACACTTGTGCACTGCATAAAAATTAGAGGAGCAATTTAGATATGTTTTACAGCTCAATAGCTCTGCATTAAGAGAGTGTAATGTGCTAGTTTCCTGTAATTTGTGCAGTTTCCTGTTGTATTTTCTATAATGTTCACGGAGAGAGGTTGTCAGTGTGAATCTATCTGGACCGGATTTCAACAGACACTCATTAACCTCAGCGTGAGGAAAATGCTAAACAGCTACGGTACTTCAGAGGTGCGTTCACTGACACAGTTATAGTCCGCTTTCATCATTCGCTGCTGCTCTGTAACTGAAACTGACCACTGTTTTGGTCACTTGCTCACAATCCTGTGTGGTCAGTGTTTTGATGGAGCACAGCAGGGCGTCAGCGTCCAACCCCGTCTGCTCAAAATTACCTCTCTATACAACTAAACTGCAGCAACAAATCTATGGGTCTGAATAGCCTGCTGCACAGACGAACTATGGGCTCATTTTGTACTGAAGGACAGTCAGGTGTTGGCTGGGGCTTGTCGAGAAGAAATGAGAGCAGCATTCTTTGGATGTTTGTGCATTGAGGATAATCCTGGGCCACAAACATTGGTTTTTGTCATTTTATGGTTGTGAAAAAGCGTAAATTGCAAGAATCATGTGGTGAGGACACAGTTTCCCTTCCTCACCTCTCCGAGTGTCTGCATGTGTTTGGTCTGCTCTGCAGGGGCCAGATTCATGCAAAAGATCTGCATTTAGCTATTTGGACAATTGTAATGTCCCTTTGAACTCCACATTTCATGCATATAAACATTTTTGATTGGTGAGGCTGTAACTTCAAGAAGAATTCACACCCTTTTCCCTTTAACACACACATTGTGAAGAAGACCAGTAGCACCAGTTTTTCAGTTTAACACCCGTTCAGTCTGTGGTGAGGCAGATTCAACCCACCATTCCCTCTGGACTGGTGTGTTTCCCGGGCTGTGTCCTCCCGGCATGTGGAGCGGTGTGAACACAGAGTCGATATGAAGCTGCAGAGGTCACATCTGTATTAGTCACAGACGACTGGATCCGGTTACAGCACTGATGATGAGCTGTAATGTGAGCGTGTGGTCTGCAAAGATGCAGGATAATAAACAAGTGCTTTTATTTATCACTATGTGTTTGCATACATTTCTCAGTCTTTGTGTGTGTGTGTGTGTGTGTGTGTGTGTGTGTGTGTGTGTGTGTGTGTGTGTGTGTGTGTGTGTGGGGGCCTGCATTGGAACTATATGCATTAAGAGCAGAGTTGAGGCTTGACGGCGAGGGAGCAGAGAGTCACAGGGAGCTCAGCACTATCCTCCATCCATCTCCAATCCCCCTCCGGCTGTCTTTCTGTGAGCCTCCAGCAGAGAAGCATTGTTTGTTTTGACAGGCTCTGAAATCCATTTCCAGTATCTGTCATATGCTGGATGAATCCATATGAACTCTATCTGCTGTGTTCCTGCCACATAGATTTGTCGGAGTATCTGTATGTGACAAGAAGCCCTGAATGCCACACGTGTACGAGACACACTCCCAGACAAAGTGGGTGCACTTCGCTCCGTCACTGCATGAAGTGAGTGAGCAGAGGTGTGTGTGTGTGTGTGTGTGTGTGTGTGTGTGTGTGTGTGTGTGTGTTCATGCAGAGCAGCTGAGCACACATGCATGCATAAACACACACAGCTGGGTCTGTTGGAGGTTATTATCCATCCTTATTCTGTCATTATTCAAACATGAGCCTGCTTCTGTCCTGAGGGACGCTGCAGCAAATGAGGGCTTGTTAGGAGAACAAACTAACAGGAGCGAGCAGATTGGAGACGGGAGTGGAGGGGAGGGAGAGAGGGGGAGAGAGGAGAGAGGGGGAGAGAGAGAGAGAGAGAGGGAGAGAGAGAGAGAGAGAGAGAGAGAGATGTAATGTCAGTCATCTCTGGATGAGACTGGACTGCTCTCGTCCTCTCCCTGTTTCTGTCCTTGTCTCCTCTGCTCGTCTCTCCAATGCTCTCCTCTCCTCCATGTTTCCTTTCATATACTTGTTTCTTCTCCCTGTCTACTCCTTGTTTCCCCTGCTTTGTTTCCTCTTTTCTCCTGGTTTCCTCTCCTTGTTTTTCATCCTTATCTCCTCTTTTCTACCAATATTGTTTCTCTCCTCTCTTCCCCTTTTTTCTTCTCCCTATGTCCTCTCCTCTCCTTGTTTCCTCTCATTGTCGTATCCTCTTGTCGACTTCTTTAACCTCCTGTCTTTCACTTTCCTCAACTTGTTTCCCCAACCTGTTTCCTTTCCTCATGCTCTCTCCTTGTCTCCTCCCCTCTTTATTCCACTGATCACCTGCCCACAGAGCTCTTTCTCAGCTTACAGGAATCCTCCCCATAGAAATGCTGAAGTCGAGCCCTCGTTCTTTGGCTGAGTTTAAGGCTGGAGGAGCCAAGCATTATTCATTTCCCCTGCGCACACACATACACACACACACACACACACCAGCCGCTGAAAGTCATATTCATTCATGGCGACCGGCTCTTAGTGAGGAAATGGCAGTGTGATCACCCTGGTGAACAAATGTCTTAACTTGTGAATAGAGAGTGATGAAAGCTGTGAGTCGGCTGGAGGATTTAGGACGGAGTCACACAGACCTCGGAGAGTGGAGGCAAACACACTCCATCCTCACTGAGTCACGGCAGGTTGTTCACTGAGACCTGCTGAAAGCTGACATGTTCACTCATTCGGTCTGGTTTCTCTATAAACTCAAATCAAGATCAGATTTATTCCAGGACACCATCCTTACAGACATTCATGGTCCTCAAAGGAGAAAGACCTATATTTTTGTTGATCCTCTGATGTTTCTTTCACCATGAGGTTTACTTCTGTGGCTTTGAGTGAAATATGTCAACATCCATCTTTATTTACATTATCTTATGAGCATGTTAGCATGCTGGTGTTAGCAGGTGCAGGTCTGGAAAGCGATGATGAATTTAAGTGTTTTTTGTTATTAAAGGGTTGATTCACCTCAGATACAGAAACACTTTCAGCAGCTTTTATGGGACTATTTCTTTAGCAAAACGTTTAATTCAAGAGTAATGTGGACACTGATTCTATTCACCTCTTTTCTCTCAGAACTAGCATCTGTATGACGACACAGCCAGACGTGTATGAGGAAAAAAAAACCCATTTAGAGGATTGTGCAGCCTTGGCAGAACTGTAGGATGTCTATATGCTCTTTAGTTTTACTTATAACGGCTTCCCGAGCAGACATGTCTGCACCGCTATGTGCATCTTGGGATCCATTTGGTGCTAACATATCCTTCCATTGTAATGTTCTATACATGCTTTTGTTGTTCCCCACAATAAACGTGCTTCAAGGTCTCGGCGCAATAAATGTGTTTGTGCTGCTTTTATGAGGCGGGTGGAAAGCAGCAGTGTTACCGCTATAAAAGACACTGTTTGTTTTCTGCTCGTTCACAAACAGACGACAGATAAATGAAAAATAATGGCTCAGTTTTTCTCTCTGTCAGTTTATAACCAACCAACAGAATCTCGTGAAGAGGGAAACTACTTTGTTTTGACGCCCGTACTCTAAATAGGAGTGAGGACATGCTCATGTAATTTTAATCCGGACTCTAATCAGTACTTCAGTGTCAGCCCAGTACAGCAGACCCTGTTTGATAAAGGACCAGGACTTTCTTGGTCTCTCTGGTTCCCACACAATGAGTCAACAAAATATGTTGCTTGTATTTGTTCTCCAGTAGGAAACATGCAGGATGACATCATTTATGATTTGTTAAAATAATAATTAAACTCTCTCCTGATCCGACATCACTGTCACTTACTGTAATCAA
>NW_019525143.1:460125-470048 GCF_002814215.2 Seriola lalandi dorsalis
TAACTACATTTGTGTACAGACGTCTTGTTGGACGACCACCAAGCGTGGCAGAGCATTGATGTTGTTTTTGCATGTGTGTCAGTACACAGCAGTTTGTGTGTGTGTGTGTGTGTGTGTGTGTGAGTGTGTGTGTCCGCTGGTCTCAGAGCTGGAGTCTTGTGATTGATGCTGGCAGGTGCTGCTCCCCTCACACGCACACTGACATCTCATTCCCATCCGAGTCATTCAAAGCCGAGGCTCGCCGGGCTCTGGCGGCCCCGGGATCACAGGCTGAATGCTAAAGAAGATGGCCGCTCTTCCCGCCCGGCTTCCCGATAAGATCACACACCGATGTGACAGGGAGGGATCAGAGCTGACACGTCCTCACCTCGGCCGGTCTCTGTTCAGTCGCCGTGGCCAGCGGAGAGCTGAGATAAAGAGAATACAGAGGAGGGACACGGAGAGGTGACAGATGATGAAGTCAGCAGGCAAATGAGAGTAAAGTAGAGACAGGGGCCGAGGGATGAAGGAGAGACTGAAAGAAAGAACAGATCACAGCACAAAAACGAATAACTTCTGAGTGGGAACTTGTTCTGGCACAAACCGACCCCCTCAGTTCAGAGAGTCAGCGGGGAACATCTGCTCCGTCGTCTCTCACCTATCATGCAGAACGCATCAGTGGTGGAGGAAATATTTATGTTTATTTAAGTAAGAATATAAATACACAGCTGTAAAAACTTACTTTAGTAAAAATGTACAAGTGTAAGATCTATATCTAAAAAGCTAGTATAAGTGTTTTTAAAGACACACATGAGATGAAGCTGCTTCATAAACTGACAATTAATGAACAAAGTTAAGCCAACACCGAAGAACCAGATTACATTTTATTAAGGACTAAAGTTATGGAGAATTGAGGGCGTGGTCTCTTTGAGTGACAGGTGGGTGAGCGTCCCCCACGCCCCTCCCCTTTCACCAACTTCTGGATTAGCTGGTTAGGTGGCACTGCCAAGATGGCGGCGGTGGAGCAGCTCACTCTGAGCTTCAAAACCACAGAGGCTGCGTCCATCTTTATTAACAGTCTATGAGTAACACACATCTGTAATGATATAAAAAAATTAAATAATATGAAATAATAACAGTGTTCATAGGAGAAGTCATACTGGCAAATAGATGTTTAAATTGTCCTTATTTGTGCTTACAACTACTTTAAGTCATTTTTTTAATCATTAATTAGCTATTTACAAATATTCAATAGTTTATAACGGACTATATTTAAATTTTTTCAACAAATCTGTCTGTTATTGGTAATTTAAGACGAGGAAAAGACAAACTCACATCTGAGAAGCTGAAACCAGGAAGTGTTCGGCATTGTTGCATGAAAATGAACTTAATGGTTAATCAGTTTTGATAACTGATTAACAATTAACTGTTGGAGCAGTGGCTCATTAAGTTATTGATAATTAACTAATCAACAGCTAACGTGAGTGATTTGTACTTGAGTAAATGCATCTACATCTCACCACAGCTCCACAGCTTTTTCTTCTGTACAGTATTTACAGTTTTTTCTTCCACCCTAATTTCTCTTCTTCTTCACCCTCTCACCAGTCGCCTGGACAAACAGTGTGATGGATGGGCCTGATGGTCTATCTATAGGAGCGCTAAAGAGGCCAAAAGCCACGTAATTGCAGTCAAATTAACAGCGACAGAATGACTAATGTCGACCTCCTTCCCTTTCCTCCCTCCTCTCCTCCCCCTTCATCACCCCCTCTCGCAGCTTTTGAAAATTTCTCATCTGTTGTTCAACAGCCAGTTCACTACCTTTGCCAGCCTCCCTCACCTTTCCTTTAACATCCCCTCTTTTTTACTCTTCTCTGTGGATGTGTCTCCCTTGACCTCATCTTCTACTTCACACTGATGAGAGGCAAGAGCTGCTGAATTAGCTGTGTGTGTGTCTTTATTGTGTGTTTGTGTGTGTGTGTATTTTCACTTCAAGCTTGCTGATTTTGCTGTTTTCTCTTGTAATATGCAGATGCTAGTCATATGCTGGTGTCTGTAGTGTGTTTTCCTTTTAATAAGTACACAGCAGCAGGTCAGAGAGTGGGAGTGAGTGTTAATAATAAAAGGAGATGCTATAAATGTGCCGGTTTTTGAAGCCTGGGATTAGCATGGGAAAGCGCCTCCTGCCTCCTGATTGGCAAAACACCCAATCCTACCAGCCGGGGTGCGCTCGATATGAGTTAGTTCATTTAATGGGTCATCCGGGATGTTGAAAGGCCAAAGTGTCGGTTTTTTAAAATCATTTTTTGACGTTTTTACACCTTTTCACAGTAGTGTCTCTCTTAAGCTTCATCCAGAGACCAGAGGCCTGTTGAGCACTGATTACAAACTTTAGCTGCATCATGTTTCTCAAATGATCTTTTCTCATGAATTTGTGAATCCTGCAACGTTCTTCTTCTTATCCATCCATCCATCCATTTTCTTTTCCGTCTTCTCTGGGGTTGGGTCTGAGCAGGGTATTCCAGACGTCTCTCTCCAGCAGCGTTTTCCTGTTCCTCCTGTGTGATCCCGAGGTGTTCCTAGACCAGATGGGATATGTAATCCCTCCAGCAACAACAAGACCCTGAGATACTTGAATGATACCCTCACTTGGGGCAGCAACTCTGCCCCAACCAGGAGGGAGCAGTCCACCATTTTCCAGTGGAACCTGTCAAAATAAGCAGGAGAGGAAATTCTCATGTTTCAAATCACTGCTTGGCACCTCGACCCCCAGTTCTTGAATGACCGTCCGAGTTCTCCTGAAAAACACTTGCGCCATTTCTTTCCTTCATGTACACCGTGGACGAAGCGAGGCAGTAGCCCTGAATGTTTATAAATGTCTGGCTCCACCCCTGATGTACAGGTGACATGTCAAAGGACTGTACCTGTCCACAGCCAATTTCATGAAACTTTGGCGATTAGTTTCGAGATATGTTCGTGATAATAAGTTTGTTTTTAAGATGACATTTTGACCTGAACGAGCACATGACGAAAGGTCAGATGGTCGCAGATATGTTGCTGGATACCAAATTTAAGTCCAGCTGCTACTATGGCACAAACATCTAGATCTAGACTCGAACAACAGGGAGTCTTAGCTGAGCCTCAGGGATGTGGTGAGGGACATGGAGCTCATATTACAGAACACCTCCTTTGATACCACATGCCATGTTTGATGGTCACTTGTGTGATCGCCTCTCTCGTCTGCAGTTGTTCCAAGACACAAAACCATTGAGTTTTTGAAGTGGGGGTCTTGATGTCTTGGCACTCGCAGATTCACATTATGCTTCCCTGTGTCCTGGACTCAATCCAGCATCTGCTGGGAGTGGTCTTAATGGTCTCACAGTCTTGGGTGACTGCCCAGTACAAAGTACCTGGTGTTTTGATTCTATGGTGTTTTCCAAATCCCCCGCTCATGTGTTGGCAGATTTCCTCTGTCATTCAGGATCAGTGTTGTGCTGCCAGTTGTCCTGGATTCGGCTCTGCATCCAGTGATGGATGTGAATCATGTCAGAGTCTGATGCTGTGATCCAAAGCTTTATGTCGGCCTTCTATGGGACTTTAAAGGGGTTAGTTTCCGGTGTTGTATGATATATGATATATATGATATATTTTCGGTCAGATTCAACTCATCCTTTAACCTTTATTCATCAATGGACACTATTTTCTATGACTCTGCATAAACAGAGATGTAACCTGGAACTAGTCTGAGTGGCGGAGGGATACGACCACGAGGAGGTGATTCTAGTTAATATGAGGCATCTGTTTGCACTCGTACAGTTACACACAGAAAAACTACAGTACAGAAATATACCTTCAGCTATAATCCAGTGGGCAGTGGTGACTTAAAGGTTAGAGAAGTGGGAGTAAGTGTGAGGGAGGTCACGGGTTTGATCGGCAGGATAAATCTGTGGTGGGTAAAGTGAAAGAGCACCACCTCCCTTGGGGGTTAGGGGGCCTCGAGCGCTTTGGGGGTTTGCATACGGCCCTTAAATCCCCAAGGGAGGTGGTGCCCTTTCACTTCACCCACCACAGATTTATCCTGCCAATCAAACCCGTGACCTCTGATGTCACAAGCCGGCTTCTCTGACGTCTCTGAAGTCCACCACTGCCCAGCTGCTCTCGGGGTGTTACTGTTCTTTACTGTGTTGTAGCTGGAAGTACAGTTTTCTTTTAATCCTTTTAAACATATGTTTATTTCAGTATTTGTAGTATTTAGTATTAGCAGCCAGGACTGGAATCATAGCAGCTGAGGCGGCTGCACAAGATATGTCTTTGCTTGTTGTCTTTATCTTCTCAGTTTCCAAAGAGGAGACAGCATGTGTTTGATCGTCTTTGTGTTGTAGTCGACTGTCTTGAACATCACCACTTCTTAGGCTTGAATCTGCTAGCATAAACTCCCAGAGGACAGCGAAGCAGCGCTGCACCTTTTTAGAGCGAAAAAGCCTGCACAGGTTCACACGGACATTTCAGTGCAGTTGTTGTTGGTGCCAGGGTTTAGACAAAAGAAACACGGCGCTGAGACACACTGCCAGTTGTGATTGAATAACTTTCCCCCTTCAGCCACCGTTGGTGAATAATGTATCACAAAGGAAGACACTGGGGTGTAGGTGCATGAAATCTTTTTTGTCCATCACGGATTGCTTTTAGGTTACATCATGGAGAGCTTGAACTTGTGCGCAGCAGCGAGGCGTAAAATCTGAATGTTGCTCAGGACGCTGCTGTGAAGTTTGGTACCTTTCCTCCCTCTACATCTGTCAGGGGTGGTGGAGCTGGAGGAGGTGGTGTTATACATTTCAAATTTATCTTCTTTTAATCTCCTCATAGGTACACAGTGTCCTGGTTAATTAAATGATATTATAGGGTTTATGTCATGGCTTTTCAACTTCATGTCTGTTGATTTGGTGCATGGCTCTAAATACTACAATACCCATAAGCCTCAATCAGCTGCTGTTGCTGTGGAGAGGAGGACAGTCAGAGGCATGAATCAGAGCAGTTTTTAACAAAACACAGTGTCATATTTGCCAAACTCATCAGAAATCAACCCAGAATCCAACAGCGAATTGTTTTAAAGGGGCAGTCCACCTATTTTCATTCTGCTTTCAGTCTCAATCAGTTCCTATCAGCCTGGGAAAACAGTTGTTTAAAATGTTCTTTGGCTCCTAAGGGGACCTTTCGAAAGTTTGAAATAATAACCCTGATAAAGTCAGTGTTTGAAAGAACTGGACTCAGGATATCTCACACTCTGCTGCTTCAGTTTTAACCATTTTTAAAAAAAAATCTGTCTCTTAAATGTTTAAATCCACCATCTTTATTCCTTAAAGTGCAAACCAAATCAATAGAGAGCAACTTTAAACTGACGATTGTAAAATGTGTTTTCTGTATGTCAAACAAACTTGGGATTCTTGTTGTTGAAGAATGATGGCTGGAGTCGCACGCTGCTGTTAAGCTGTGCATTTATTTACAATGTACAAAACACAACTCAATTATAATAAAGGACGCTCAAATCACACCCACAATGTGCTTGCTCTAGCATGCGTCACTCACTCTCTCTCTAGCTTGGTGTTGGCCGGGGCGTTATATACACTAAGCTCCTCCCCAGCCGAAACCAACTCCCAATTAAATCACAGATTAATATTCTGCTCCACCAAATACCTCTGCAAAAGGGCCCACAATAGACCTGCAAAAAATTACACATCATTTAATACATTCCCCCATCAAACATTCTTCACTCAACAATAAATCACCAAAAATAAGCAGTAGTTAACAACAAGTTTCCCCAAAGTGTTTGCCATTTTGAATTTTTATCAAGGAACCATATTCGTTCACACACTGTTGTTCTGAATGAACTGTTACTGGTGAGTCAACCAGGAGAGTTTTAGCCTATATTCGTTTACATTTAGTCAAATTTCCACCATTAAAAGTCGAATTATCTATCATCAGGTGAAAAATTCCCCAGCAAGCAGCTATTATCCATTAAACACACAAAGCAATCTCCTCTGCTTTCATCCTCAGCATTAAGACGGCTTCTTCTCCTTCAAGCAAACACAATAACACAGCTTCACGGACGGCTGCCATCTCATTCATCATTTTTCTGTGTGTGTAGTTTGTTGTATTTTGTTTTTGTAACCACACAGATGAGAGGTTAAATTGATATCTGGATATGAGATGTATTTGAAGTCCTGGTGTAAACTCCTGGTATATCCTGCATTTGCTAGTCGTGCGTGGTGGGTTCAGGGGTGAAGATGCAGCATGTGGGAGATCTAACAGGGAAGAGGAGACGAGCTGTCTCAGACACAGAAGTAACTTAAGAGGCTTTGATATGGCGGTTTTGTGTGCTGACATTTATTTCATGTGTGTGTGTGTGTTGTGTGTTATCTCATCCTACAGGGAGCACCAGGGGTGACAGTATGTGGGCTGTAACACAGGGAGCTAATACAGTTAAAGCATTACTGATGCCATCACCTCTCACTTCACACAGGGAAACGCACACACACATGTATATAAAAGCTGTTTACTTTGATTGGTGTGTGTGTGTGTGTGTCTGCGTGCTGCATGTGTGTGTTTGCAGATGCATGAACTTTATCAGGGTCACTGATCAGAAGATACTGGAAATAAGGAGCTTGATGACAGATACCTGACACTCTGTTTCCTCCACTGTCGTCTCTCTTTACTTCCTCTTTGTCCTTTTACTCCCAACACACACACACACATACACACACACACACACACACACACACACACACACACCGACATCGACCTGTCACTCATTTCTGTCCATTTATATGGATATAGAGAATCTTGACATTGATATGAGTAAGGCGATACAGCACTGATTTATTAAATATTAAGTTGTAACTAATGGTTTATTATTTGGAGCCTGGAGCCACAATTATAGACTTTCACTGTGTTTGATTATAACAAATTTATAAATTGATTTTAAAAATAATTACATTCATAATTTTTAAGAAAACACTTAGAATTTGATAAATCACATTTGCATTTAAATAAAGTGTAACAAAGCTGAAATTAAAATACATAATTTGAATTTGTAAATTTGACTTAATTTTTTGGTGACACATTGCTAACACATCTTTTCATTAAAGAGAGTCATCTTTAATTAAAAACCTGTTAAACATCAATAAATGGAAAACCACACATTTTTTTGTTTTTGCATTTTGCAATTTAATTATAAATTCATATTTCAACGATAGAGAGAGAATATTCAATTTATAATTAGCAAATTTCAATTTCTTTGAAATTTTTACCTTGAATTTTTTAATGAACAATTTAATTTGAGTTAATGTTTTAATTAGCAGGTCATAATTAATCCAGTGGCACACGCCAGGCTCCCTGTTATTAATGATTACTAAATCATTTACTAATGCTCTGTAGATAATTTATGAGCCATTGATAACGATGACTTTCAGGTTGTGAAAATCCACTCTGGGAGGTTTCCTGCTTCAGACTCAATTCACTACAATTCTGCAGTTACCAATTACAGAAATTTAGTTTTTTAGTGCAACCCATCAAGTCTGCAGTTGATAATGTTGTTAATAAATGAGCTGTGGTGTAGTGTTCCAGATAAACTGAATTTTAGTTACAACTTATAAACCTTTTAAAAAGGGTGCTTTCTGGGAAATTGGTGCTGAAAGGTATGAAAATCAATTTTTCATGAGCTGGGAGCTTCTTCTTTTTTAAATGCACCGTCCATGTTCAAATGGAAAAAAAAAAGTAAAGAAAATCAAGTCCAATCTGAGGCAAGTCAGGCTTTACTTTATTTTTCATTTAATTATGACAGTGTAAATATATACAGGAATTGCATATTACCGTGTGTATTGTGCTTAATTCTTTATTTGATCAGTTTTGTTTTCAGCGTTTTAAATCTTCCATAGAACGACTTTGTAAACAGTATTTACAAACCTACGAGACCAAAGTCGCAGTAGACATGATGAAGATATTTTGTTAGATTAGACATGTCGTGTTGTTTTATGACAAACATCTCTATCAGACTAAGAGGAATATGTGAACAAGAACTTGTGAGTTCTACCAGTGTCGGTCAGAACAGTGTCTTATTTTTAGAGTAAGTCTCTGTGAACGCAGTCACGCTCCTGAATCTGAAGTTGTTGCTTCTCCTTGTACATTTATGAGCTTTTATGCAAATGAGGTTCAAATAAAGGACATGTGTAAGGACTTGAAGTGAAAGCCCACGTTTCAACCTGGTGACATGGATTGAGGCTATATATAGGCCACGGTGCCGCTTCACCATGGGACTGAAGTCTTTCGTGCTGTTTCATTTTCCTCACTTCAGGCTCCCTCAGTGTTTTTACGCTGTAGCTGCAGAACATCAGAAACACATTCTGCAGAAACCTGAATCACATCCAACGACAGTATTTGTTCATTTGTGTCAGATATTTATTCAAACACTTGAATTATTTTATCAAAATGTCTCATTAGGAACGGTTGATCTTATTGACTACAGACCCTGTAATGCTATTATAGTGTATTGAGCTCTGCCCGTCATCCTAACGGTGAAGCTTCATCTCGGTGACACTCCATTAATCCTTGAAGGAGACTCTCTCCGGCCTTTGGCCCCTCTCCACAGTAGGGTCAGAGGTCAGAGTCGGCTGCAGACTGGCCACCAGAAAGGTTTCAGTTTCTTGCTCAAGGCCACTTACTGGATTCTTAGCGGTCAAATTGGTTTGAACCCAGGACCTCCAGCTAAGTGGTGATCATTTAATTGTTATCCTGAAGGCGAAATTAACCTTATAACAGGTGGACAGCCACAGTAGAGGCTCTGGGAGGCTTTAGCTGACATGTCACACACTGATTGAGAGGAGCAAAGAACTGAACTTCTTTCTCACTTCTTTCTTTTATTAGTTACTCAACTATTCCTGTCAGCTGAGTCCAACACTATGAATGTCTTCCAGGTGAAATGTGCGTCAGTGATCACCTTCACCTCCGCTACAAACGCATCTCATTTCTGAGGAGTTCAGTCAACATGTACAAACCCATAGTGATCAGATAGCTTGGGCCAGAATCACTCCATACAAAGACGTCAAAGCAGGAAAAAAGAAATGCTATTCCCTTGTTTGCAGAGGTGGCTGATGCTGATAGATGTGTCGGACATGATGTAATTTAAATGTTTAAATGCAAACAGTCACTCAGTGCATGTTACCAATACCGTGATAATACTGATAACCGTGATTGTTTTGGTCGCTATAATCATGATACAACATTTCTAGACCGTTTCATGTCTACTGTACACGCTCAAGTGTTTTGGGACTTTTGCAGTGTAATTATAATTGTGAAGCTGTCGTTTCATTACTTTATATGCACATCATACATATAGAAATGCTACTTAGATGCTAATCTGCATCGGAAATAAACAAATAGGAAATAAAATAGGTTATAATCATCTGATTATATTGTTCAATTTGACACATGATCACTATAAGATGTTTCCGCTGTTGTTCTTTTAACCTGACACTTACAGTCACTGCGGTGCTTTGAGCTAAGTGCTAATGTCAGCATGTTGATATAGTCACAATTATGATGCTGATTATAATGTTGATGTTTCCCCAGTTGTAATGTTTACCATGTTCATCACCTCAGTTTGCCAATTAGCAGTAAACACAGCGTCCTGCTGAGCCTGATGGGAACGTCATTACTGTTGCAAATACTTGCAGCGGTTTGTGTTTAGTACTAATTATCAAGTGCTACTATGCTAACTAAACTAAGGCATCAACTTAACCCTCCTGTTGTCCTCGGGTCAAAATGACCCGCCACTGTGTTAAAAACCAAAAAAAAATCCCCTAAACGATATTTTTTTAACTTGAAATTTTATGACTTTGCCTAATTTGGCACCAACAGTGGAAAAAGTGAAATGTTTCTTTTATTCACATTTCCAT
>NW_019525143.1:470068-496284 GCF_002814215.2 Seriola lalandi dorsalis
ATGTCAGCATGTTGATATAGTCACAATTATGATGCTGATTATAATGTTGATGTTTCCCCAGTTGTAATGTTTACCATGTTCATCACCTCAGTTTGCCAATTAGCAGTAAACACAGCGTCCTGCTGAGGCTGATGGGAACGTCATTACTGTTGCAAATACTTGCAGCGGTTTGTGTTTAGTACTAATTATCAAGTGCTACTATGCTAACTAAACTAAGGCATCAACTTAAACTACTAAACATGAGCACGTGTTTCTTGTTGTTGTGAGCCTGTTAGCATGTTGATGTTAGCATTTAGCACTGCTGTGCCTCAGTACAGGCTCACAGAGCTGCTAGCATGGCTTCATGTGGACGCGAGTGGAAGAGGGATGCAGGTGTGTTTCTTGTGTGGCTCTTAAGATGAATTTATAGCTCTGTATTGAGAGGTTACGGCCTCAGCCTCAGTCAGAATCTGTCTGAAGAAGTCTGGAGAGGAAAAACGTGTTAAACAAGTCGATTCACCTTCGACACCTCACTTTAAGATGGTTTATACTCGTGTTGCAGGGACACACTCTGCTCTCAACCATCATGTCTGGACCCAGGTCGACCTCACCTGGTGTGGAGCTGGTTAGAAACTCTCTGTCTAATGTGTGTCTGTTCCTTTGTGGCTGTATTTTCCCGCCTTTAACACTCTGCTGTGCAGAAGGTGAAACAAGGAGAAGCTGTGTGACATTTATGACTCTGGCCACACAAGTCAGCGTCACCACTGCACTGCAACTGGAACATGTTTGTGCGTGCGTCACTCGCAATTAGTGCATGTAGTGTGTGTGTGTGTGTGTGTGTCTCTATGTGCTTTTATTTGTGTGTATGTATCAGCAGTAATAGAGGGTGCAATGTTTTGTGGTGTTGGATCAGAGCCCGGTCGGTGATGTGAACTGCCATGGCAGCCAAACGCACAACATCACAACGCATCACCGCGACTTCATGAGCACGTTGCCACCACCATCCATACCGATGAAATACCAAATATCCAATGAGTGCATATGGATTTGACTTCCACAACTTTAACCTAACTTCAGTTTAGTTTCAGCTTCTATGTGGGAACTTTTATCTCTTGATGATTAAAACAAATAAATAAAAACAATAAAATTAAAATCACTGTTTTGTTCCCTCTGGAGATTCGGTATCAGGACCAGTCAGATTTCATCAGACCGGTATCGGCTAAACCAAACCCCTAAGCTTTACTGAACTCTACTGGGTCTGTCATCTCAGCTGAGTCTGCACTGCAGCATTTCACTGCATATGAGAAGTCAGTGTGTGTCAATGTGAAAAATGATTTTGGTGCACCAGTGGAACTGACTCTGAGCTCTGATTTACTCTGATGATGATTTGTTGTCAAATCCCTTAAGATGTCATCAAGTTACTCTGAGTGTATTTTACTATTTCAATCAGACGAGACGAATGACAGGAGAAATAAAATAAAAAGGAACAGGCTTTGGTGCTTAGACTCCGGCAGGAAGTGGATCACCATGGAAAGTGGTCCAGAGGTTTAAGGTCCCTCCAATTAGAGGAAACCTCCTCCGGAGTCAAGATACTGGAGCTGGTGATGAGGAACGGAGCTCGAGGACAAAACGTCTTCATGATTTGATTGGAGATGATCAGGCTCCACGGTCGAGGTGGCGGAGGGGGCGGAGGTGGGTCATGAAATGTTCGCGGTGCTGAATGACAGCAGAGGGAGAGAACACATGAAGTTTGACAGCTTAAAAGTGATTGGCTAAAGGCCGAGTTGTCTCGTTGTGATTGGATGAAGACGAGAGTGAGCTGGTGGAGGTTAGAGGTGGCGGGACGAGATCGTCTTCCTGACTGAACTTTCACTAAGCTTCTTATCTATTCTAAACTAGTTCTATTCTATGTAACCACGTGGTAAAAACACAAAACATTCACCGTACTAATGGGAAAGAAAAACCACTATAATGAAAACTCTTATACCTGTCCTGCTGTAGGTGTTGATCTCGGACAGCAGGGGGTGTAGTTTTACCGTTTTGGAGCGGTAGCGGTAAAAATGGCTGCAGATGGTAATGATGAGGGGAATCACTAATAATCCAGTGTTATTTAAGTAAAGTAAAGCAACATTTGGTTTTATTTTGTTTAATATACTTAAAGAAATCCACATATTTATGTTAATACTGTGCATAGGAGTGCAGATGGTTGTGGAGCGAGGGCATTGCACATGTGTCGTTGGAGTTCTCCATGTGTTAGGCAGGGAGTTGTTTTATTATTGGCTGTATGATACTGTGTTTTTATTGGCCTAATATCTCTTTCAAATGGACATATGGTATCTCTGTAAAAGCGGGAAGCTTCGAAGTTAATTTGCACAATAAGGCAACGGCAATCTGGTGACCGTTCTGTCCATTAGGTGCCACTGCCGTATTTTCTACCAGGTATTTTTCCTTTCTTCAGAAGTAATTTGCTGCCTAAGAAAAGAAGGGAGTGAAGACCCCACAAAATTAGTATCTGGAGTTGTTATCCCGGCTTCATTCATGCCATAAGTCTGTGGTGGGGGGGGCACAGTGTTGATGTTCAGCTGATTCTGAATGTGGAATATTGGACCAGGTTTGTAAAGTCTGGGTCCTTCAATACATATCTCTTAAAACACATTTGCTGTCACACACTAGCAGGCACAGGAACATTAGTTTGATTCCTGTACCACTATGACTCTCTAACACTGACACACACGCTGAAATGTTCCAGCCGGTTATTGAATATCACTTACACACAGTCCTTTAATGTGGAGAAATGACAGGCCTTACTCCGGCTCTTCAGCTGCTGCCTTCACTGGTTGAGGCTTTGTTCGTTAATTGCTTCAGATTTCTGTGTTCAGAGAGACTGTGAAGGAGAGATTTGGAGCTGATGGTGAAAACCACCTGAGAGTCTGTGTGAGTCAGTGTGTCACCAGTCTTCCTGTTTGTATCCAGTAATGTACGGACGTGAAACTGAGCTCATGTGGCCACAAAGAACCAGCCATGATGATGACGATGATGATGATGATGATGGTTTAGTCAACATGATATTCATTTTGTATTCTGACTGTTCCCTCAGCTGTACTGAGCTTTACAGTGAGTTTCAGCTCATTGTTTATGTGTTTATTGTTCACTCAGACAGACACAGTGGAGCTGGACAAAGACTGTACGGTTTTATGAATGTTGTTGTTAAATTCCAGCTCACCTGCGGAAAGCTCCTCCAATCAGGTAGAAGTTTGTTTTTAGCACAGCTGCACAATTAATCAAAATATAACCGAAATCACAATGTGGCCAAGTGCAACATCCAAATGGCAGGAGATGCATTTTATATTGATGAAGGTAAAATGTGTCACATTGTTGTGTATTGTTAGCATTAGCATTGTTAGCACCATCAGTGTTGTGGTGCTACAGAGACGCCCCCACATTCAAATCATATTCTCGAGAGGTAAAGGAACGTGTTTGTTTGTTACAAGATCAACAAAAATCATCATCATAATTTTTTTTCTGTGAAAATCAAATTAAAATCGACCGCTCCACCTGAACTCACAATATCTGCCGAAACAATCAGGGTCAGGGTCAACAAACTAACAAGTTGGCTTGCTAAATCTGAACAAAAATGTCGTCGCTGAAGCTCAGCGGGTATTTCCTGCCAACGTTTCTCCCTCGTATATCGGTCGTGACAGGAGGAAACGGCAAACAGGCAGGTCACCTCTGTTGTTGCCACAGCTCGACCAGTCTGGCCTCCATATCACCCTTTCCTTACACTCCAACTCGGCCACGTCACGCAGACGCAGTGAGAAAAAATGCGCCAGGAACGAAGTCACGGCTCTGCTGCAGCTGTGCAAGACGCTGACAATAGCTAAAATTTCTGGCATCTCAGATATTCAGACGGCGGGTTGGCGAGCATCTGATCGCTCCTCGTTCACTGCGCGACATACGACTAAGCAGAAATTCAATCCGATCCTGTTTCTGTTGAAAACAAACGACCCAAGAAGCATTTAGAAATCCTGTTCACTGTCTAACTTGCAATAAACATTTTATTTGGTGCTTGACCTTCATCAGGTGAACAAGGAGCCATCTTAAATAAAATAGGAGTGGCTGCCTCACCCCACGAGAAATTGAAAATAACAAATAACATCAATTCTCTATATAACTGTTAATGATGTAATATATAAAGGGGGTGGAAGATTAGAAACTCCATGTAGTAACAGAGAGCTGTACCCTTATATTGTTCACATTGAACAAGTTACAAAAACTTAATGCTTCAAGTGCATCAACCTCATACTTCATAAATACTTATTAAAGATCCATTCCCAAATGTTACACGTTACACATGTAGATTAGCCTGTAGGTATTGATACGTTATGTATCAATATATTATTAAACAGAATAAATAAATGAATCAAATCTCACAAAACTTTGCAAATTATTCAATAATCAGATATACCTCTATCACATGATGCAAGTGGAAAAAACAAACAAACTCTTTAAGTGTGTAAAAACAAGAATTCATAAATGATCCCAATGAATGAGGCTTCAGGAAGTGAGTGATGCTGCATGAAGAGGTGATTTTACGACCGCAGTACTCAGATAAAACACTGTGTTGTTGATGCACTGACACAACAACCTTCACACCCAGCAGCTCGAAGTCCCAGAGTAAACGTGTGAGGCCTCAGGTACTTTAGAGGATATGCTAAAGACTGTTAAACCTTCAACAACCTCAGTCTTTATAAGCCCCGTGTCACCGCTGCTCTGTCTTTACATGCGTCTTGTTTGGTAATTGATGACCATGTCAAGTCAATGAGTGGCCATTTAATCTTCATCTGCTGTTCTGAGACAGAGGCAGAGGCTGTATTTATAATGAGCGACTCCTGGAGTGCTGAATATTTATCTGATGCTTTTTGTGCTACTGAACTTTTGAATGTCACGAGCTCCAGTGAGACGCCGCCGCTGCCACAGCCGCCGCAGAGGGATCCATGCCGAAGCCTCTCGGTCTGATGGGGAGCAGAGCCGGAGCCCCAGGGCTGCACACCATTTACCAACAAATGAATTTGTCAAGAGTGACTGATTTTATTGATTGTGGGGCTGATGAGGAGGAGGTTTATTGAATGTGAATGTGAGTCGGGGAGGGAGAGGCAGAGTGAATAAGAAGAGGGGCGGCGCTGTCACAGAAGGAGACATTAGTGGCTCTGACAGCTCGGCGAGGGAGAGAGAGACGTGCACAGAGAGATGAAGGGAAACAGACACAAGCGGAGCTGACAGCCCGCAATCAGCTTCAGTGTGAAGCAGAGAGCATGCTGGGAGCCACGGCGACGCGTGGACAGTACTCTGTCAACACGAACAAAAACACGAGTCTGTCAACACGCGCAACACACTAATTTGTCTGTCAAAGCAAATACATCAGCTAATTACAGAGTTGGGTGACAGTGAGTCAACAGGTGCAGCTTCTGCAGTCGTGTCTGTTAATAAAATTAACACAACCCCTGTTTATTTTACTAAACAGCCCCGTCAGTAAACAGTGAACCCAGACTCACCTCAGAGTGTCTTCACCGAGACGACACAGACAGTTACACAACAGGCCGAGCAGCAGAAAGCGTCAGAGTCAGAGCAGGGCCCATAAAAACAGCAAGTAAACACACTTAAAGGGTTAATAAGACATAATATATTAACATACTGCATTCAACACCTGGGGCCAGATGTATAAAACTGTGTACACACAAAATATTCATGCCACATTCATTCCATCAGAATTATAAAGCCACATGGTTCTTTACGAGCCTCGTTTCCACTTCCACGATTAGCCATAGACGAATGAAGACACTCCCTTAATCAACCAGAAAAATAATAAAAAACACTCCGGTCGCTGCCATTTAACCACAGAAGAAGAAGAAAGATCCGGTTCAAAACTCAGACTATATGATGAAGAATCCTACACCCTCACCATCATCGCTCCACACACACACAGCTGAAGTTTCATCCACACAACTTTTACATCTCAGACGAGTGAGTTCTTGTGTTTCCGCTCAATTTCTTTCATGCACAAACTGAGAAAGGTGCATAAATCGACTCAGCAGTTTGCTGCTGACGGAACCTGTGCAGTACTTTAAACTGTAGTCGTCTGTGGCTGATGAATATTGACAAGCGATGACTCAGACTGCCGGACTCAAAGTTGTAGCTTGATGTGGTGCAGAAGGAGGTGGAGCAACATGGATCGTCTGGGGTTAGAAAGATGCTACAGGCCAATGCAGTGGGTCAGTTTCCAGGTGTTCTTCCCCATACAGAAATGTCACGTATAACAGGACATATCGCATATATACATCCTCTGGGTATATGAAGATATAAGTTTATAACATATATGAAATACCCACAGTAAAATTTGTTCATATATATTAATTTTTATATGGTTTTACATGTGAACAAATACATGTTAATAATATATATTTAATTTATATATGCAAGATTATTAAAACAGCATACATATTAAAAGTCTATATGTTTATGTATGTTTTTCTTATTATTTAACCCTGACCCTTTTGAAGCCTACTGTTAATAATATCAACATACTGTATATTAACAGGCTTTGGGATGAATATATATATTTACATATGTCTACAACATAAACATGCATATTGATATATTACATATTGGCATATATGTCAATATATAAAATAGTTTTTCATTTTATACACACACTGTATATTTCATATATAGAAATTTATGTACATTACATTTGCATCTGTCCAGATTAGGGACAGAGACACAGAACATCTGGAGGAAGTTGGACTTCAGACTGAATAAGTGATTCAAAGAGGTTTTCAGTCAGTCAGATCAGAGTGGTTCTCCAGGTATCTGACCTACATCAGCCTCCTTTGTTCCACATCTACAGGGCTGGTGTGGGGACGTTCTGCAGGGATGACTGTGCAGAAACTCTATCTATATAATCCAGGTTCTTAATGTATTCCTGCTCTGAGTCCGAGTTCCTCCTCCTCCGCTGTGAAAAGAAGATGCTTCAAGGTGAAGCTGACGGACACAAAGTCGGTTCAAATTTGATCCCATTTTCAGATACACAGGTCCATCTTCCTGCCTGCACACAGAACGACTGTATCTGCTCATTTCTCTCTTATATGTCGCAGCCAGGTGAGCTGGGGTTCCTCCTCCTCCTCCTCCTCTTCCTCCTCCTCCACCGGGGCGGCTCAGGCTGCAGGAGGAAGTTTTACATTTGGTCGACTTTCCAGTCTCCTACCTCCAGGCAGCCTGGTGTCTGATTTGACTGGTCTATTTCTGGCTTTCAAGGACACAGCCTGTGTGTGTGTGTGTGTGTGTGTGTGTGTCTGTGTGTGGGAGGGACAGAGGGAGCACTACTAAAATGCAAAAAAAAGGGGGGGGGTAATTTTCCAGCCATTTTCCTGGAAACTTTCCACATAATTTCCTGAAAATTATCTTGTATTTAGCTTTTAATTGCGAGCATATTTCTGAGAAAGGCCGATGCAATTAGTTACTAATTAAAAAGGGAAATGCAGAAAGTGTTAGTCGCTATGGTTACTAAATAAAACCAGGAAGTGATTTAGCAGGGAGGTGAAAAAGAGACGTGAAAGAGGACTGGAGTTTGTGAGAGAGACAAAGAAAACATCTGAGTCACTTTATTTCACTGCTCTGGTGTGAAGTGTAGCTGCTGAGTCTGTGAATGTTTTATTGTTATAAAGTTCAACCAACACGCAGCACGAACTGATCAGCGAGCAGATCAATTGTCAGCTGAAGAATCCACATTAGGAATTATAGTTTGTCTTTCTAAGAGAACTACATGGAAACTGACGTCGAGTTTTCACTTCATTTCTTATTTTATCTTAAAAACTCAAAAACAACAGAGTAGCTATTTAATCAAGAAGTCCAACCTGAACAACACACAGTTCGTTTTCTTCGGGGTGTCTCCTGAAATAGTGGTGTAAGGTGTACCGGACCTTGGTTGTCATGGTTACAGTAATAAACACGCGGACGGTACCTACCTTTGTCTCCATGGTTACTATTATAACGGTCATGTCCTGGTCAGGTTTAGGAAAAGATGGTGATTTGGGTTAATATAAGTACTTCCTCGACATTAGACGATCTTTTGTTGTCGTGGTTACCACAATAACAACAAACGGTCATGGGTAATAGAAACAACACGGGAATCGAACACACGGCTCTCCTGTGTCACATCCATCCACCACCTCCTCCTGACGTGCACTCTTTACACTACGTCACCAACTCTTTCCCCTTTGCTTCCTGTCATCATCACTACGACCACTAGATGTCGCCTAGCAACAAAACCTAAAGATGATGTCATAACAACCTGCTGCTCAGACGACCTGTTTTTTCTTTTCTTTTTTCTTTTTTTTACAGTAAGACAAATGAACGTGACGAGTAAACGTGTCTCTTCTAATAACTGTGAGAAAACATTGTTCTTGTTTAGTGAACGTCAGGATTCAGACGGTTTCTCCTCAGAAGACGTCGGTGAAGACGTCAGCTTCATCACCAAAAAAGGACAAAATAAAACCCCCCACAAATGTTGGATACCAGACAAAAAGAAAGAAGTTTATCCACTCAACCAATTTAACCCAAATCTGTCACCTTGATCTCTGCTTCATGTTTGTTCCTGTCAGTCACCGACATCCCGAGCGCTGGCGTCCCGCCTCGTTTCAAGTCTTTAAAGTGAACGCGGCTCCTGTACAGTACGACAACAACGTCTGCTGTAAACAGAGTCAGATGAGGCTCTTCTCTCATCCACGATGCCAATTAAAAACCAACACAAGACGCTAAGTGACACACACGCGGGTGTAACGTTCAGCTCGACCTCCTTTTTAATGTTGCCGTTTTCACATGTGACTGTGAGACACGCAGCGGCTGATGTTGTGACACCTGCCTCCACCTCTGCACACAGGTTCTCCTCTGTTGTGCTGCTACACACACACACACACACACACACACACACACACACACACACACCGGATCATTTAGCTGTTCAGCTCTGTTCAGAAGCAGCTGCAATTAGCATCCAGCTGACTGGCAACTTAATGATGCAGCCGCTTCTTCTTTTGTGGTATTTTGAGGTAAATAAAGGTGGAGGGGAGGAAGTGTCCGACATTTTGAGGAGAAAATGCCTCCTGCTGTGTGTAACTGAACAATTGCCCACAGGGGCTATTATCAGAGGTGAGGGATGAACCGACTCTTATCTGCAGGCCTCCTGAGTGGACGTCAGCCCCGAGACACAGACCATGAATATAGGGATTACAACAGAAGTCTGTAAAATACCAGAGAGAACAGGCAGAGGCTCATTCATCTCTTTATCTCTGTTTACAGTAACCTTTACCGTCTCCGTCACAACTAAAGTTTAGGAAGCCTTTACATTTCCATACAAATAAGGAATCAGGACAACCAGGTTCCGGTACTCCTCCCACCGTAGAGGCGATTTTTCAGGAGACACGTGCGCTTCCCCCGCAGAATATGGAGTCACATGCCATGTGATTTAAGGAAGGTAAACTCAGTCCAGACGACATCACAAACCAACAACTAGAGAAACTCGTGAAATTCTCGACTCGGTCCAAGTTTTGTGGATGTGAGACATTCACTTTTTCAATCTAAAATCTTTTTAAAAAATCATTTTGTCCAGGATTCGTTTGGATATCTCCTGGAGTTGGACAGTACGATGAAGGATAAATGTTTGTCTGGTACCTGCATGTAAAAAAAACTAAACAAAACACAACCTTCAGTGGATTTCAGAAAAGCAGCATGAAAAGGTCTGAGCGCTCGCAGCAGCAGACGTGCGCTTTGAGAATCAGATTTCCTCGTTGTCTTGTTCTCTGCCACCGAACACCTGGACCCTCTTGACTCTCCCTGTGGTCGGGCTCCAGCTCCACAGAAGAGACTGATTACTGAGAGTGTGTGAAAGACAGAGAGGGAGGGAAACAGACGGCCTTCATTAACATTACATCCGCCTGGAAACATCAAAATCACAGTTTTGGTAGGGGAGTTCTGAAAGAGATTATTTCTATTTATTTGTATTATTATCTAGATCATGAAGATTATTACAAATACTTCATGTTTTAAAAGACAATCGTTTAACTGATCAGGAGCCAGACAGAATGAGCTCCATCTGTATTTATTTGTATTTTCTTTTTTGCACATTTTCTTGAAATTTGGCTAAAACTTGATGCAACGTTTGGCTCATGATCAGTGTAAACACGGTCACTACCTGACGGAGGAACACCTGACAGTGACGGTTCAACCGACTCAAACTCACTTTTATCAACTTTTACATCCCGGCTGTAATGATGCAATTAAGATGGGAGACATACCAGTGTACTAAGAAACAAACTCCTCCCTCCTCGTGGTCGTATCCCTCCGCCGCTCAGACTAGTTCCAGGTTACACCCCTGTTTATCCAGACTCGGAGAAAATATTAACCATTCCTGTGAAATTTTGTCGTTACGGCTAGAAAATGTTTTGTGGTGTCACCTTGACCTTTGACCTTTGATCACCAAAATCTAATCGCTTCATCCTCGAGTCCCAGTGGACGTTTCTTCCAAATTTGAAGACGTTCCTTTGAAGACTAATTGAGATCTTGCGTTCACAAGGCCAAAAGCGTGTTTTGTGAGATCACTGTGACCGTTACCTTTCACCAACGATGGTGTTTACCTGCGACATGGTTCGTTTAGTCAGGTGACTTTAAACTGTTTGGCTCTCAGCTGAGGTCCTCACTTCTCCAGGATTCTTCTAATCTAAACCAAAACGGGCCGAGCTGCAGTGATTAGACGGCGGCGGCGGCGGCGTCTGGGGACCCGAGAGCAGACGAATTAAAACTTCATGCTCCTTCTCTGGAAGCCGGCCTCATTAACAGTAAATATTATGTTTGCACTGTGGAGATTCATCAGATGTAGGCCAATGACCAAATCCCCTGGGTTTCAGTCAACACACACACACACACACACACTGTTGAACTACATTGTCGGTGTGTGACTCATGAATCATTTTCTTCCTCGCTCAGAGATGAATTACGTCTCGTATCGTAATCTAATCGTAAACTAATCAATCAGAGACAAATAATGGATCATTACAGAGAGAGAACTGTTGTAATGAGGTGATTCCACAAATGAAACTGAACTGATTGAATCTCTGCAGCCACTCGAAGGCAGCAGAACATTCAGAGTGTGTTTAACTCGCACAACAACACACAGTGAATATAATGTAATTATTGGTTTTAGTTTCTTACAGGGAATAAAAGAAAATGTAAAACAGAGGTTTAGTTTTCTCTTGCTCTTCCCGTCTGGTCCTCTTTCTTATTTTATCAACAAATAATCTGTCAATAATACTTTTGATTATTTGATTGAATGTGAAAATTTAAAGAAAAGCAAAAGAGATAAAAAAAAGGAAGTTTTGTTTTGTTCAGTTCACTGTGATTTAAATCAGAAAATCCTCAAGTTAAACAGTTAATTGATTATCAAAACTGTTGCTGATTACTTAGTGGATAGGCTGTAGGTGTAAATCTGACAACTGTCAAATCATCAGGAGGAAACATCATCAACCTCCGAGCTGCAACCTACAAGCTACAGTCTGAAAATGGCGAGCTTTGATGATCATGTGTCACACAGTCGACACGTGGCGTTTTCTTAGCGATGTTCACCTCCGACACTCGGTGTGTTTCCATTAATCTGATTAATGCGCAGTTTGAAATCGCATGAGGTGGTTTTGCAGACGATTCCACTAGAGTGAGTATTTCACGAAATTAAAAATGGAATAACTTTTTTTCACATTCAGCCACTTCCAACCAAGAGGAAGATACTGGAAATCTGATGTCACGTTTAACTGGAACAATATCATGAGGGGAGAAAACCAGCTTTATTCACATAACGTCACTGGAAACACAGAACATTTGTGACTGTGTTTTGTCGACTTTCCTAAAAAAAGAAAATATTTGTTTTGCACAAAACTGATGGAAACGTGGCGACTGTTCGGCAAGAACACCGTCGCTGCGCTCTGAGCTCAGCGCCGCCTGGGAAGACTGTGATTGGTTCAAAGAAGTGCAAACAAGCCAGAGTGGTTTCACAGCAGCCAGATCCTTCTGGAGCTCTGACACAGCTCTGAAGGTTGATCAGTTAATCATATAGTCATTACAGCTGGCTGCAGTTTGACACCTGAAGTCTGTCCTCCTGTGAACTGATGTGTTGTCTGTGTCTAAATACTCTGGACTTACCTGCAGTGCTGCAGGTTGATCTTTATACCTGAGTGTATTGAGTTCTCTGTGCAGACTGACAGTGAATCTGTAACCAGCCGTGTGTGAGGCGCCGCTCAGGGTCAAAGGTGAAAGCTGGTTGCGAACACAGCCAAGCAGCAGCATCATTGTCCAGAAGGTCACATGTCAGAGGTGGAACAAACTGACATCATGTCTGGGTCTGATGGAGGGCTGCAGCCGGACAGACGACGTCTCAGCTGTTCGGTGGCGAACGTCCCTCCATCGCTCTCTGATGTTGGAGTCACACTGCAGCACAGCGCTCATCAGCTGCAGATTATCCTCCTCTCACTAACAGGGAACTCCTCTCAGCAGAGAGCTGCAGGGGCGGCGCTGCTGTGAATGACGGAGCGTGCAATTCCTGGCATCATGAAGACCCACTGGTTCTTTTAAAACGCCAGAAATGAAAACATGAAAGAGTTCCGCTCTCTTCAGTCCTAATGTGAAGTGAAGACGAGGCTGTGAGAGACATGGCTGTCCTCTCTCAGGAGGAAAAACACAAGCAGTGTGATGCAAAATAAAACCTCACTGGGGGAGAATGTCATCACACCAGAGGCTCCAGTTTCACCTCGTCCCCGACCAGTAATCAACACTGGTTTCTTGTAACCCAGTTCATGAACTCTCCATAACCTTAACCAATAGTTTGTTGTCTAAACCTCAACCATAGAGGTGACGGATAATAATAACTTTATTTATATGGCACTTTCCAAAAGTTACAAGTGCTTTAAAGAAAATTAAAAACCTGATAGAAGAGAAAGAGAAGAAGAAGAATGCAAAAGGATCTGACAATAGATGAAGACAGGCAATAGAATATGTAAGAAAAATGATTGGGAATAAAACAATACAGACATGTTTGGTTTGGAAGACAAAGAATCTATTTTGTTATTTACGAAAATATTTAATTTTGTTAACAGAAAAATAATACCTCACAATTTCAATGTCACAATCAGGTGCACATAAAAACCCATTAATTTCAGGCTCTAAGTAACAACTAAATAACAGGGCTGTTAAATAAGTTTAATTAGATGCTTGATTTTAGAAAGTGAAATAAAAAGTGACTGTTTTTTCTCCTTCAGTCTCATCTCATCTATCTCACTGTCCTCACTTCTTTCTCCGACGCCATCTCCCCGTGTGTTTGTGTCTCACTGCCCGACTCCAGTCGCAGTGATTGGCTGAACAGCGTCATGTGACCAGAGCTGCGAAGGCTAAGAATTTGATTATTCTCAATAATCTTTAGCCGTAGCATGTCGGGGTGTTTAGGGACATAAGTTGATGGTGATTAGTGTTAATGTTCTTCACAGACACTCTGCTTTGTCTCTCGTAGCTTAAAGTCCCTTTTTGTAAAAACCATGTGACACCGCTGAGTGAAGTGAGTTGTACAGTTAATGACGTCCCTGGAGGTGCAGGGTTTTGTTGTTTCTGTTATGCTAATAAACATCTGTCCCAGCGGTGGTGTGGTGTAAGGGGCATGAGGGGTTGTTAGAAACAATATATTATATACTACAATATGTTGTGTCCAGGTCCAGATAGGACGGTGTCTTGGTCCGGATCCGCCTTTTAGTGACCTCAGGTACAGAACAATAAAAACGTCTGATCTCACAGTGTTGACCAATCAGTGCTACTTTTGTTTAAATAAAGGATTTAATGATGAAAATGTAAAAAGCACAGACTCCACTCTCTACAAACTGTGACAGAGGAAGTTAAAAAATAGATAATATTACTCCTGTTTTTTAATGTTTATACACAGTTTGTCTGTTTTGTTTTTTGTGGGTTTTTTGGTTTCACCTCAGCTCAGAACGTCGGTGGAGGTGATTAAAATAAAAATAATGAAGATCCAGGTGCCAGGAACTTTTACCTGTAACAAACTGTGTAAAAACATAAAAACAGGGTAACATGATCGATCTTCCTACTTTTTCTGCCTCGTTCAGAGTCTGAGGATTGTTTTCTGGTGTGTAACCTTTACATTATTATCATTAAATCCTTTATTCAAACAGGTCGTCTCACTTAGATCGGGGTCTCATGTTCAAGAGAGACCTGTGTACAAAAATAAACATGTACAGTTTACACATTTACAAAGATAAGCAAAGAGGCAATTAAAATAGACACACAGATAATTCAGACTTATATTCTACATTTTCACATAAAAGAAAAGCATGTGTAAGATTCATTGTAGACACTTAAGTATTAATGTAAATGTGAAGGTGAAATCGAGTGTGACGAGATCTTGACTCAGTATTTCTACGATGATTAAAAACTGACTGAACGACCTCGAAATCAAATGGGTGTGTGTGTGCGTGCGTGCGTGCGTGCGTGCGTGCGTGCGTGCGGGGTAAAACCTATTAATATCTGCATGTTATCTTCCCATCCACTGTGAGCTGAAACAGAAGGAGCTGATTAAGGGTGGGGAAGCAGGTAACACAGCCAACACACACATACACACACACACACACACACAGCCAACACACACACACACACACACACACACACACACACTGCTGTTTAACTTTATTTAGTTTAAGAAAACTTTTCTTCTTTCTCTTCCTTCTTTTTTTCAGATACAGTATTCAGCAGCTATTTATGCTCCGGCTCGATTTTTTATTTATTTATTTTATTATTGATCGTGTGTGTGAGAGAGAGAGAGAGAGCGATTGACTTGAGCCCAACTCTTATCGCAGATTGATCAGTTACAGACAATAACCAATCCAGGGCGGCTATTGACAATCATAACACAACTTTTAAATCTCTATTCCTCCCCCCTCCCTCTCAACTTCTCCTCGTCTCTTTCTCTCTTTGTCTTTCCTCCCCTCGTCTCTCCTTCCTCTCCTCCTCCTCCTCCTCCTCCTCCTGCTCTCTGCCACTCGCCTCCTCTCCTCTCTACTTATTTCTGACAGTTGGACAGGTCTGTAAGATGCCAGAGCATTTCACACAATGATACCCATTTACACAGAGGAGTGCTCATAATGACTTCAAATTGTCTATAATGGCTCATAATAGGCACTTCAGCCTCCTCCTGCAGGCATTTGAGATGTGCTCTGTATTCTTTGTGTGTGTGTGTGTGTGTGTGTGTGAGAGGCACAAACTGAGTGTGTGTGTTCGTATCATATATGCACATGTCCTGAGTCTGTGTTGTAAATATCCTCCATGTGAAAACTTAAAATGAAGTGTCTGGACCTGCCCACAAAGGTGTCTCAGTCTCGATCTCCGTCCATAATGATCATAGTCCAAACAAAGATGGATGTCGCCTCTGTGACATCACCAACAGGTTTAAGAAGCTCAGAGTGAGCGTCCCCACTGTCGCCATCTTGGTAGTGTCTGACTCCGCCTCCTAACTCCAGATAATCCAAACACGGTCAAAGAGGAGGGGCTTGTGTGTGGAGCTTAGACTTTGGTGCATGTTGGTTTGAAGCAAGCATACGCTCACCCATCTGCCACTCAAACAGGCCACGCCCTCAATCCTCCATAACTTTAGTCCTTAATAAGATGTAAACAGGTGAGTTATATAAACGATGTCATGAAGGAGGAAAAAAACTCTAGAGACCGACCGTCAGTGACCAATTTGGCGCCATAGGTGAGCTTTTAGCTGGCGCCCCCCTTGCATTTCAATCAGTTTCACTACCAATGTTCATACACTCACAGAAACTGCACAGCTTTGTGTTCAAGGCTTAGTTTTCTTCTAAATAGAAAATAAACCACAAAATAAAAACCGTATTAGAAACAAGTGACATAAATTAAGTGTCTCACTTTCATATTGAGTCGATCCAGCCGTGTGTGTTCATGTCTGCCGAGGGGGGAGGTCTGCACCGTGTCCTTGCCCGAGCGATTAGGTGATTACACGGTCTTTGTCTCCATTTGGTAGGTGAATCTAGTGCTGACACAGCACTACTAAACTCAGTGAAACAGCTGTATTCACAGCGTGTCTATATGTAATTTATACATCAGATATGTTTGATTTTTATTATTATGTGTGTGTTTAAAACTTTTTATTTATGGTTTGGGTGGAAAATTTGGAGATTTCACCTAGAAATGCCTCCACTAAAGTAGTTTTGCTCTGCTTCACTATATCAATATCAGTTTCCATGTAATGCTGTAGTATGGTATAGTAGAGGTTTTGGCCCTGTATAATTACAAAGGGATATTTACTCTGAAAGTGTAGTTTTTGTTAGGCGAAAATAAAAGTGTTCTTTTATGCTGTGTGCCATCTTCATCTACTCAGAGCCAGTAACATCTGGGCTGATGCTTACACCTTGTGATGAATCTCACAGGTGTTACCTTTGTTTTGACAGATTAAGAAGAGTGAAGATTATACATGTAGACATCAGATGTTACTGGCTCGGAGTAAATGAAGATGGCACGCTGCATAAACAAACACTTTCATTTCAGTTTAGTAACTCTGTGTGACTATTACAAGCAGGGCGAACGTTGGCTAACCACATGTCAATAAGAATATATGACACAGCCAGCAGGTGAAAACAACACCTGAGTAGAACAGAGTGGGGTAGTGTGGACGCAGCAGAAGAGATGAGTTGTAGGAATGTCTGCCAACAGGACAGACATTAGAGATTGAGCTAAGTATGTCACAGACACAGACGTATCTGAGAGAGAGTTTCTGTGTCTCCAGTTCTTCCTGTGAGCGTCTGTCTTCTTCTTCTTCTCCTGTCTGTACATTTGTGGAGCACAGTCATGAAGCTCGCACACTTGTGTGTTTGCATCGCTTCGTGTTGGTTTGGATGCATTTGTGCCGACTGTCTGCAGTCGCACCACCTCTAAACATAGACACTGAGGTTGTTCACATGTGCGAAGAGAGAAATTCAAAACCTACTTTCACACCTCCGCAGACCCGACCAGTCGCTTTGTGGAGGGCTGCACACAAACCACAAACTCTCATTTTATATTTATATTCTGCAGAATATCAGGAGACTGGGACAAAGTAACTGAGTTCAACCAGGAGTTAAAGCTGCTCTGAAAACTAAGAGCTGAGTGACGGCAAAACTAAAACAAGTGCAGATCTCAAGTTTATTAAAGGCTCATGGTAAAAACAGATTTTCAGAAGCAATAAAACAGGAAGATTGATTAAAAAATACTTTTTGATAAAAGTAAGTCTGACTTCAACATGAGGGCTGCTCATAGGTTCCTGCATGACGTCAGCAAGCAATGATGTCACTTGTGTGTTGCCATGGGAGACGCGCCGGTAAATAAACAGTTTTACCTGAAGTTATTGTTTTTTTTTCTTCTTGTTCTGGGAAGAAAGAAAAAATAAAATTAAAATCATAATCCCATCTCCACCTCCTCCAAATTATTTTTTCTCACTTAAATCTCAGGGTTTGTTTTTCACAGATGAAAAAAAAACTTTTCTTTTTTTCACAACAAAAGCAAAATCTAATTAAAAAGAAATTTAACTTGTCTCTTGAGGGTTGTTTATACAGATTTTAAAAGGAAAACTTTTCTTTTTTCACAATTTTTACTTTTTAATTTTTTACAAAAATAAATATAAAGAGGAATAAAATGGTAAAACTCAGATTTGAGTGAATGTACTTAGTTAAACTCGACCTCTGTAACTGAAGCTCAGTCTCAGTCCTGCAGCTTCAGCTCCATCAGATGCTCCTCCGTCTTTTCATTGGTTTTTCTTCTCTTCTCCTTTTCACATCCATCTCTCTCTTCATTTGAACGTCCATTAATCAGCAGCCTGTGGGTTTTCACTCTGGCAGCTGTTTCGCAGAGCGGCTGCTTATAATCTGTTTTTCATTGTCTGCCGATCGATCGCCCTCGCTCTCTCGCTCCACGCCGCCGTCACTCGCCCTCTGTATTAACAGTCACCTGTGTGTCCGTGTGTGTTTAACACAAACAGCTGATGTGACGTGACAGACAAGTGTCTCTTCCAGCAGCTCGACTGCTGCTGCTAGAACAAACAACTACAGTCAGTATTTTTCAAACACACACCTGTATGCACTGATCAATAATCAATCTCACCTGTTCTACATCTTCCTGCTCAGGTAAAGTCAGCACCTCCCTTTAAAGGCCTCAGTAATCTTAAGGATGTTAGAGTTACATGTTCAGACTGACACCACTGTAACGTCTGTTCTGTAAATAGGTGACTATATGAAGCTGATTAGCTTAGCATAAACAGCTAGCTTAGCTCTGTCCAAAGGAAACTAAATCCACCGATAGCTCACTGAGCAACTTCCTGGAATATTTTCTTGGCCGGATGTAAGAGATTTTCTTCACGGTGATGTCATGGCGACAGGAAGACACAACCAAACAATGATCTACTCAATTTCTGTACTTTTCATTCCTCCGCGCCGGCGACAGTCAGAGCAGCAGCCATATTGTTTTCAGGTTGTACGTCCGTACGCCACATTCTCTTGGACACGATATCTCAGTAACACCTTGAAGGAACTTCTTTAAATTTGGCTCAAACTTTCACCTGGACTCGAGGATGAACTGTTTAGATTTTGGTGGTCAAAGGTCAAAGTTCAAGGTCACCTTTTAGCCATGACTAAAGACGTCACACAACAATTATGACAAAATTTCACACAAGTGGTTAATATTTTATATGACTCTGGATAAAGAGGGATGTAACCTGAAACTAGTCTGAGTGGAGGAGGGATACTACCACGAGGAGGTGGTTCTAGTTTTTCATGTTTTACAGTCAGTTATCATGAAGAAATGTGGTTAGACAACGAGTGATGTGTTGTGCAGGAAGACTGAAATTATGTTATATCTGTAAATGTACATTTACATTTACTTATCTGTCAGACGCTTTTATCCAAAGTGACTTTCAAGCAAGGGACATCAGTGAATCTTCAGTGCAGCAAGAGACCTTGGTATAAGTGCTGAGTACTACATCTATTCAGTAGCACCTTTCAAACAGGCACATAACATAACACTTTCTTTCTGTTAATGTTTCGCAGCTGTGAACTGTGGAGCGCCACAGTTAAACAAACTGTGTTTAACACTTCAGGCCGTGGTGTGAAGCATTGATCGTTCTCCAGGAGAGATGTGGAAACAGTGGACGTGCATGTGTTTCTGAACATAATGCTGATGGTGGAACATAAATGAACACATTCCACACTAGATGATGCTGACCTTTAAACAGGAGAGAGGAGAGGAAACAAGACGAAAAAGTCAAAACAAAAGTGCACGAAAGAAGCGCTCCTTTTAGTTTTCTGATGCATGCACAGTCAGTGTGTTTGGAGTCTGCACAGATTGATTGATTGATTGATTGACTTAATTGTCCATCTTAGCAGAAATTTGTCCTCACCCTCTCCCAAAGAATGTACAATTAAAAAAAATATAACGTGTACAACGTACAATAGTGCAACTGAGCAGGAAGCAGCAGAGAGGTTGAATAAATAAATACCAGAGACCAAAGACAAGTAACAAGTGTTCTCTGATGCAGTCATGTTGTGTTCAATGTCTCTATATCATAGGGAATAACAGACTTCTTATATATGCTCCGGCTGGTCCTTGGGCTCCTGAATTGACAGACAGAATCAGTTCAAACTCTGATTGATCGGGTGTGAAGTATCAGCAGCTATGTGTTTCGCCCTCCTGTGAACAGCACTGTCACTTATATTGCAAAGCTGTTTTTGTGACTCGCCAGATGTCTGCACAGATGTTAGCACAGAGGTCTGCGGAGTTTCACCTCCGACCACAGCGTCACTGACAAGTGTAGTAAGAACTGTGCTTCGTAGCACCTGTAACCACACCTGGCTGTGAGGTCACGGGATCCTGGAGTCCACCTGTGCGCGTACTGTTCATACGCGTACTGGTCTGTAGTTTCGGCCCAGTCTCATGTTAGTCAGAAACCATGGTAACAATCAAAGACGCCTGTGCTGACACGTGGCACCCAACAACAAAAAACAGAAAAACATGGCTTATCATTTGTGGTTTGCTGACATTGTTATGGAGAGAGCAAAGGGAAGGGAAAGAGAATTTATTTTTATTGTTTCACTCTTCATTCACTCTTGTAGCTGTTGAATTCTTCCAAAAGACAAACATGTTCTGCTGGCGGTAAACGGAGCTGAGTGGTTCCTCGGTCGGCCATTTTGTTTATTTACTGTGTGACGTGTGATAGTCAAGAATCAATCTGCTTTGTGCAACAGATGAATTCTGACTGTTTGTTAGATCTAAGACACAGTCAGTCTGTGTTTGTGAAAGCAGCTCCTGCTGGGACGTTCTGATTGGACAATACGTGATTCGGGGAAGAGGTGTAGTGACACTTTTACATGATCAATGAAAAATCAGTAGTCCAGAAACTGCTCTTTATTAATGCTGATATAGAGCTGATTGTGATTAATCAGAAATTTTACATCATCTATAAATCAATTGATTGAGGCAATGATGTCATGAATCTTAAACTTGTGTTCAGGAACAGTAGTTACAGTCTGAGTTGTGTCCACATGGTGACGGCCATGTTTGTTTGTGTGTGTAATTGAGGATTGAATATTGGTGTCTCAGCAGGTGTTTGTTGGTCAGCAGCTCTCACACTCTCAATCAGCAGAGGAAAAGAATAAATCTGATGGTGTGTACGTGTGTGTGTGTGTGGAGACGTAAATGTACACCGCGGTGATAAACGAGGCGGCCGGCCTCTGCTGTTATCTGTTGTTTTGTTTAGTGCGTACAGGTGCTAACAGGTTTACACAGGTGACGCGGCGCAGAAAAAGCAGGTTGAAAAGACGACAGACGACAAGAGAGAGAGAGGAAGATTGAGGAGGTGTGATGAGCTACTGTCAGCAGGAGATTGTGTTTGGCTTAGATCAGTGTGTGTGTGTGTGTGTGTGTCTGCGTGAGTGCACATATGATTTTGTTCATTTCCTCTCTCCTGTATGAGCTCATGCCAAAATAAGCTCATTACCATCACAGGAGCCAAGGCTGGAATTCAGAAATTCATTAGCTCAACGATTTGCATAGTCTCACTTTCCTCTGCATCAGTGTGTGTGTGTGTGTGTGTGTGTGTGTGTGTGTGTGTGTGTGTGTGTGTGCGCGTGCGTGCGTGCGTGTGCGTGCGTGCGTGTGCGTGCTCCCCTGTTGTATGTGTGTTTGGCAGTGCTCGCTGCAGGCACTCAAACCCACTCCTACCTGCTACTCTGTCATGGTTTCTCTTCCCTCTTGTGTGGTTGAATTAAAATGTTCCCCTTCGCTCTGCTGAAGGTTTGAGCTCCAGTGCGATTCATGTTCAAAGAACTCCAGTCTGAGAAGCAGAGACTGACAATTACTGCAACAAAGGCATGACCGACAGGGAGAGAAGCTTTAATTGAGTTAAAATTGAGTTTCTGAATAGATCATTGTGTTAATTTTAGAATAAATATAGTTCTTTTCTAGCAGGGTGCACTCCAGCTCAGGAGAGGGAAGATATGAAATCTTTCTCATGGCCCCTTTTTTTCTGCTCTTTCATTTTTCTTCCAGCAGCGTATTCATTTTCTGTCCCGTGCTTATCTGCGATAACGCCATGATCTATGCTTCGCCTGAGGTACAATATCAAAGATTTAGCTGAGAGGAGTCTGCGGCGGCGATACGTCCCTGTGTTACACGCAGCGGGAGATTGTTTTCACCACCTCATGGTCGACTTGAAGAGAGTGAGGTTAAATCGGTGTCGAGTCGAATGTTTCTGTGTCTGGTTCAAGAGCACTTCAGCAGCATTGATTATAGATGGGTCATAAGAGCCATAGTGACTGTTGCCATGGCTACCATTCAGCACTATAGTTATTTAAAGGATGTTTTTAGGGTGTTTCTCATTTTATTAACTCACCTCTCATGCGTCGTGTGTCCGTCGAGAGAGATTGTGGTTCCTCCTGGTTCCAGACTACAAAATTTAAACTTCTGGCCCAACAGAATTCATTCCTCGGCCCGAGTCCGGCCCATATACTTATACATATGCCCATATATATCTGGGCAGATAGCAGTTATAATCACCCAGTAGTTGAAGATTTTCTGTGTGTGCGCCAGAACTGGTCCAGATGTGGAAGTAGTATCTGGCAATCGTGCCCTATATGGGCCAGACTCAGGCCGAGGAACCGGGCGTGCACAAGCATGTGGCCCAGTATGGGCTGGATTTATTTTTCTGTCAGGTGCCGAGCGTCCTATTCATTTTCTTAGAGTAGCTGCAAATCCCTCCAGAGGATCATGATGGGACAGTCAGGTGATGCAGAGGCCAAAGGTCAAGTAAATAAGGTTATGCAGATCAGATCACATAACTACGGCACTGATTGATTTGTGTCACAGCAATATCAACAACAAAAAAACACACACAAAAGACAGATCAACAAAAAGAAAGGGAGGGATGTTTCAGGTAAAGCTGAGATATAAAATGTGACCCATAAAGTCTCCAGATTGAGGATTTATTCGTCTTGTCTCAGACTCCAAAAAATCCTCTGACGGGCCTGTTCAGTTGTCATGGTGACAATTATTTCATCATTCACTGTGACGATCAAGAGGTAAACAGTAGAAAAAGGCAGCGTTTTGCTGGATGTCGTCATGTTGTGTTGCAGCAGAAGTGCCTGGTTCATGTTCTTGTCTGGGCCCCCCCGCTGGGTCTCCACAGTGGAAGACAAAGCACAGCGCTAACGTCAGCGTGCTAACATGCTCACAATGACTGCAAACTCAAGAGGGTAAATAAGGCAACAGTAAAACCACCTTTTGCTGTGTTGACGACGCTAACATGCTGATGTGTAGCAGATAAAATGTTTACCGTCTTCAGCATCTTAGTTTACTGTGTTAGCATGCTAACATGCTAATTAGCACTAAACAGAAACTACAGCTGAGGCTGATGGGGATATCATTGGTTTTGCAGGTTTCACCTCATAAACCAAAGTAATGGACAAATTAAAATGTCACCTGATGATCAGTAAGCACACACACACACACACACACACACTGAGTTCAACAGCTGTGCACATGCTGTGCTCTTTGATGTCAGTGTCTCTGGCTGAAGATTAAACTACTCACTGCACAGAAACATGGACTGTGTCTCAGACAATGAGTCACTGTGTCCTCCGACGTCCTTGAACGTCTCAGGTGGAGTCCAGCTTGATTTGGAGTCCGCTGCGAGCTGGACCTGATTCAGCTGAGACACACGTCTCAGTAAATCCCTCAGGAAACCACCAGGACAGAAGGAGCAGAGAATTCAGAGAGTCATAACTACAACCACAGAGGTTTTCAGGAAACAGAGAGAGGGCTGGCAGATTCTTATACCCCCTCAAATCATCGGTATAGACTTTATGTAATACTATAATACTTAATTACGGAAGCCCTGGGAGCAACTGTTTTTTTTCCTGGGAAGATAAAAAAAGTTTTGGAAAACAAAAGAAAGAAAGAAAGAAAATAGGAAAATTAGAAAATTATAACAAAAAAAAATTTTTTTAAATTTTTTTACAAGGAAGAAAGAAAATAGAAAAGAATATACAAAATCTAAAAATTTGAAAAATGATTTTTGTGGAAAAAATTTTAATTTTAAATTTAAATTATTTTTTTCCTTTATTCCCAGAAAAAAAAA
The DNA here is from genome assembly GCF_002814215.2 of Seriola lalandi dorsalis. Taxonomy (NCBI): domain Eukaryota; kingdom Metazoa; phylum Chordata; class Actinopteri; order Carangiformes; family Carangidae; genus Seriola; species Seriola lalandi. Next base: position 493,818 of record NW_019525143.1, read on the forward strand.
TCATTTCTGCACATAATACATCGTATAATATGTGCTATTTCTTTCTGTAAAGTAGAGGTCATATTCACTGACTAGATAATTGTTCACAACATTCTTTTTGAATACAGAGATATGTGCCGGTATAACTCAGTTTTCCGGAGAGAGTGTTGCATTATGGGTTGTTTGTAGCTAGAGTGAGTTGGATAGTGCAGTTAAACCTGCAGGAGTGTCTGAAGGCTGGTTTCATGTGGGAGGAAATAAATTAATGAGGAGTGAGAACGAGCTTGTGTCGTCTCCCCCTCGTCTTCACTGCAGAAATGAACCAGGGAGAAAAATCTGTCAAACGGTCGAGAATCACAGCTGTCACAGATGATGAGCTCAGAAAGACTGAAGTCTGAAAAACTGTCAGAGGAAGTGATTCTGAAGCTTCAGCAGTCTGACAGGAGAGAGAGAAACTCCAGTCTTAACAACCTCAAAGACCATATCTGTCCCTGTGCTCAGGTACCATCTGTAGGAACCTACCTGTGGCAGGCGCGCCTCACCTTTGTTAACGTGTTAACCTTAACCATCACATCACGTAATATATAATATATAGCCTGTTGTTAGCATGTGTTGATAGCATGTTGTAATGTGTTTGTGATATAAAGTTATAAAGTGACGCCTGAGCTGAAGGTTTATAATATGTTAAATATTAATGTTTGATATCAACTGGCTTTTAATGATGTTTAGAAGAACGTGACAGCCGCCATTTTTAACATCTTCACTTTAGTGACTTCCTGTCACACGACTTACAGCACCTTTATATATAATGACACGTCTTAGCTGGGGGAAGGTCCTTGAACTGACTGGACTAACAGGGGTCTTCGACTTACTGGTGAACATATATTATCATCATTATAGAGCTCATAACTGCATCCGAGCTCTCGCCTGTCAACATTATTATCTGCTCCCTCTCAGCAGGTTTCAGCTGAGATACAAGTGAAAACAGTTCTGTTTGGTTTCAGAGGCGACAGGAAAAAAAACAGTAAAAGTTAACAGTGGAGAATAAAGTACATCATCATCATTATCGGCCTCTACAGCATCACCACATCAGCTCTTATTCACACCCTCTGAATCAGGAGCAGACAATAAGGCGAAACATCAACATCCGACATAACGCTCAGCCTCTCTCTCACATACACACAAAGAGCGATCAAGGACAAGAAATACTTTAGCAGAGGTGATGAAGACTTTCTCACTATGAGTGAACAATGTCGACTTCACCGGGAGAACTGTTCCTGCCAGATTCTACGAAACAGGAGCCCATTCAGCTTTTGTCTCCCTCTGTCACACACATCACTCAGAGCTGGAGAGAAGCTACGACTGCCAACACACACACACACACACACACACACACACACACACACACACACACACTCACACACACACACTACAGTCTTTATCTAACCTCACTGCATGTGTGTGTCATTCTACAACCAGATCAACATACCAGAGCACTCTGTACCTCATGATTCATGCATCCGTACAGGAAGGAGTGAGTGAGGTTGTGTAGCAGGTCTGACCGTCCTCCTGGAGGAAACGAGCCCACAGGTCGAGAGACAAAGTCCATGTCAGGAGGAGGAAGTGGTGACGGATGGATGGATGGATGGATGGATGTGACGCAGGAGGGCGGTGTTCGATTCCCATGTTGTTTTTTGTTATCCGTGAGAGTTCATTGTTATTATTTTGTCACCATGGCAACAGAGACCGTCTAATGTTGACGGAGTACTTATTCAAATCCAAATCAGCATCTTTTCCTAAACCTAACCAAGCCATGATGGTTATTGTAATAACCATGGCGACGGAGGTAGGTATACCTGCTCTCGGTACCGTCCGTGGTTCAGATGTTCATGGTCCACTCAGGATGAACTGTAACAACTCTGCTGATCCTCTGACTTTTCATCTAGCGCCATCATCAGGTCACATTTTAATTTGCCCAGAACTTTATGAACAAATACCTGCAAAGCTAACAAAGCTAACATTCCCATCAGCCTCAGCTGAGCATTGATTAACTGCAAATATTAGCATGTCGATATGCTAATCTAGGATGGTGAACGTGCTAAACATTTAACCTGCTAAACGTCAGTGTGTTAGCATTGTCGCTGTAAACATGTTAGCATGCTGAAGTTAGGATTTAGTTGTGCTGTTTTTTATACTTCATTGTAATAAGTTTCTTGTGTTGCGTAGTTTTAATATCAGCTTATGTAATGACCTCGGTGTGTGTGTGTGTGTGTGTGTGTGTGTGTGTGTGTGTAGATGTCATTGCCCACAGGGGGAAAGTAACTCTCACTGCATTCGTAAAGTAAACAACAAGAAGTGAACGACAAATCCTCCCTGACGTCCTGACGCACTGCAGGTGGTTTGCATTTGCAAGTTTTTCACAAGTGTGCGTTTATGTATGAATATTTATGTGTGTGTGTGTGTGTGTGTGTGTGTGTGTGGGGGGGGG
>NW_019525143.1:496304-522376 GCF_002814215.2 Seriola lalandi dorsalis
GGGGGGGGGGGGGGGGGGGGTTGGGGTGTGTGAATGCATTTGCAGCTGTTACGCAGCATGAGCCAGCTCCTCTGTATCAGGAATCCTCCTCTCCCCATGTCTGTCCCTCACCTCTCTCCCTCCCTCACCCCTCTGCACCCCTCCCCCCCGTCCCACCTGTGCTCGTCCTTATCAGCGCCTGAAAGCTGCCGCGGTATCGGCTCAGTTCTAAGGCCTGTCTGTTTCTGCCTTTGTTCTCTGTCCCATCTCAGTCAAACAGGGTTCTCCGTCTAATCACTTTCACCCCTCCGACCTGTCTCTGCTTAATACCCCCCCCCCCCCCACTTCTCTCTGTCATTGTCTTAAAACCCATCCCTGCTTCCTAATTCACCTCCACTCTTCCCTTCAAAGGCAGAGCGGAGTATAGCTGCGTGTTCTTCCTGTGTCTGCACGAGTTGTCATTGAACAGATAATTAAAGTGACGGGGTCACGTGTTGTTTCCTGAGTCGTGACCTCCCGCTGGAAGTTTCAGTAACAGGACTAATGAAGTGCTATTTAAAGTAAAGGGTGGGTCATTAAACAGGATCTGTCTAAAGGACGAACTTTCTATGTGGCACCCCCTCCCCCATTTCAAGGTATTTTACAGATATTTTTACCCCCCTCTGCCCCTCTAACCTCAGGAGTGAGGGGTGATAAAAGACGCTATGTAAACCTACTAAAACCTACTTAAAGTCATTTTCAATTTGCCCTAAAGACACCTTATAGACAGTATTAATATATCTGTATCTTCACTACAAATAACATTGGGCATCGTTGTCTCGTTCAGTTCTCTAGGAGAATATTAAAGTTGCTACATGTAAAACTTTTTGGCGACATTAGCTGGTTAGCATGCTAACTTCTTTATAAGAAAAGAAGTGATAGAAATAAATGCTGAAGAAGAGGGTTTGTTTCCACCTGTGGAGACAGCTGTTGATGAGTAAAGAGGTAAAGTTTAATGCTGAACTCACATCATTTCTTTTAGACTGGTAACTAAACAGTTGTCAATGCTAATATTAGCTATTTAGCAATAGCAAAAACATATATAGCACCTTTAATTGTGGATAAAATTATTAATCAAACAATTAAAACTCTATATTTTCTAATTGTTCTGTGTTTTATTTGAAGTGTTGATCCATTTAAAGATATATTTGTGGTTCTAAGAACCAAAAACCATCCAACTGGTCAGTGAGCCAATCAGAAGAGAGGAAATGTTGCTTTGTTGTGACATCACAAAGTTCAGCCGGTTTTAAGGCTCAGTTTCTGAATACAGGCTGTGTGCATTTCTCTGTGGACTGAGGCTTTGATACTTTCACAGTATTAATATAGAAGCTAGAGCTGATCTATAATCACACTACACATGGACACACACCTTTACACTGGATGGGAACTTTAAGTTGTCTGCACACAACCTGAAACTATGAAACTGAGGAGAAAAGCAACAGGATGGTGGAAATTACCAACACTAGCAGAGGAGAGCAGACCACAGCATCGTTTAATATAACTGCTCTGTAAAGATGTGCGCCAACCTGCAGCTGTAAAATAAACAATGTTTTTCTGGATATGAAATTTATTATCTAATTTATTTGCACTGAGATAGAAGAAAAACAGCAGTTTGACAAGACAAACAGCAGCCCTGCAGCGCAGCCTGAAATATCCATAAATTTGCCCCCCACCTTTTTTCTCTGCCAAGTACAAAGGTATGGCAACCATGGCAACTATCTCACATCCTATCAGGCATACTGTCACCTGTGCTTGAGGTGCACATTGATGTCGCTGTCACTGTGTCATGAAGGAGACAAAACAGCTTCAAATCAATATCAAAGAAAACCAGAAATATGAATGAAAACCTGACGTGTGCAGCTTTTCTCCTGAATCAGGACGATCACGTCAGGGAGGAGGTGGATGAAGAACACCTGAAATCCTCTGTCAGCAAATCTTGTTGGACGGGGAGATAGACAGGAAATGTTTAGCCTAGCTTAGCATAAATAGTGGAGACAGGGGGAAACGGTTAGCATGGCTCTGGCCTGTTAAATCAGTGTAAAACCTGAAGTGTTTTCTTGACGCAGCTTATATTTTAGCACATTATACTATATGTTTATGTAGACGTATGAATGTATAGACACTGTATGTATCTGTTACACATCATGAACAAACTCTCTGAGTATCAGGAACTTCACTTTCTCTCTGTCTCTCGCCTCTTTCACCTCTCTGACTCGCACTTTTATGCCTTTTATTGGGGAGTGATGGAGAAGTGATGTCAGGAAATGAGGTGAAATCCAGGGCAAAACGTTTGCTCAGAGCTCGCTGCTGTACCGCCGCTGCCGCAGCCGCTCGTTCAGATCACTGCTGTTAGCGCTGCAGTAATAACTGACGGCTACTCAAACGAAAGAGTCAACATATTTATCTAGTCAGGACTCCTCTCATTTGGGCTGTAAGAGAGTAAGAGGACCACGTTCAGAGAGACTTCAGTAATCTCCAGTGGAAATTACACCCTTGAAAAGAGGGAATTTCATTTTAATTTCATCCTCGTGTTACTGTCTCTCCACTGCAGCACAGACACAGTTCAGGGAAACACAAGGAGGGAGTTTCATCTCAAAAACACGATAACTTTAGCAGATATACACTTCATTCGTCTAACTCAGAACTGCTGATACTCAAATAAGCTTCAGATAAACGTCAGACTGTGGATTAGTTCCCCATCACTTACACTGGAACCAAGCGTCAACCTCCAGGGCTGAAACATGAAGCTGCAGTTCCTCTAACGGCCACTAGAGTCTGGCAGTCAACAGTGAGTCAGTCCCCATAGACTCCCATGTTAAAATGTCCAACTTTACAGCAGAAATAAACATGTTTACAGCCTGGTACAAAAACTTTCTATGTTCTTTTTGGAACAGTTTTGGTTTTTGGTTATTTTGTTGCTTGGCGACATCTAGTGGTCGTAGTAATGATGACAGGAGCAAAGGGAAAAGGGTCGGTGACGTAGAATAAAGAGAGACAAAGTCCATGTCAGGAGGAAGTGGTGGATGGATGAATGTGACACAGGAGAGCGGTGTTGAATTCCCATGTTGTTTCTATTCTATCGTTGTTATTTTTGTAACTATGACAACAAATATCGTCTCATGTTGAGGAAGTACTTATTTTAACCCAAGGCACCATCTTTTCTAAACCTAACGAACGGACGAGGAGTTAGATAATTGAGGGCGTGGCCTCTTTGAGTGACAGGTGGGTGAGCGTATGCTTGCCACAAACCTGCATGAACCGAAGTCTCAGCTCCACACACGCCCCTCCTCTTTGACCATTTTTGCACTAGCTGGGAGTTATGGGGCGGAGTCAGACACCGCCAAGATGGCGGCGGTGAAACAGCTCACTCTGAGCTTCAGAAATCTGTGGATGACGTAACAGAGGCGACGTCCATCTTTATTTACAGTCTATGAGCGGAACCACGTAAGAAAGAAACGTCAGGTTCATTGGCCATTGTTCATATGGTCACCTGATTATTGTTTTTAAGACGGACTTGATAAATTGTGAACCTCTCCACCGTCCCATTTCAAAATAAAAGCAGGAGAACAACACACTGACACTTGCAAATAATCATCTACATTTACTTGAATTCCCAGTGAGATGGTGAAGACTGAGGAAGTAGATGGTTTGTGATCATGTGAGTGAACAGATCGTATCCTCACATGTCGACCACATGGGAACATTCTTTGTAAAACAACGCTTCCTTTGCTGAAATTAGTTTTTTTTTTTTTTTTATTCGAAAATGTATTCCACAGGTATGAAATTGTTCTCGGGGCGTTTAGCGAGCCGCCCTGCAGGAGTTAATCTAAATCTCCACTCTCACAGGATGCAATCACATTTCAGTTTAGCGGTTTTAAATGATTGACTGTTATATGTGGCAGCAGCCAGTGCAGCTGCACTAATAGGTGAGGACAATATTGTAAGACTGGCGCAGTCACTGACTGACTGACTGACTGACTGCTAATGAGCTGTGCTACCCCGATGTTGAACTCCCTCTGCTGACATGTGCAGAAACGAGGCAATTACAGCGTTATTATAACCTGGAGATAAACAGTGGACAGTGATTATCTCATCCTTCATTATTACTGAACATCCTCCACTGGCTCTGAGGGCGAGATACACAGATCTTTCTTTATGCTCAACGTTTATATGCAAGAGGACACGACGCACAAATGAGTCTGAGGTGCTAAAGTAGAACGACTCCTGAAGGATATTTTTTTACAACAAAGCTCTTATTTTCATGGTTTTATAGTATGTTGTGCTCACCAGGTCTCCACATGTCGATGTGGTGATCATGAACAGTTAAACAATGTGTTTGACGGCGCAACTTTAAAGCTCCTCCAGTGTAAAGGTGTGTGTCCATGTGTAGTGTGATTATAGATCAGCTCTAGCTTCTATATTAATACTGTGAAAGTATCAAAGCCTCAGTCCACAGAGAAATGCACACAGCCTGTATTCAGAAACTGAGCCTTAAAACCAGCCGTCAGGACTTCTGGAACTTTGTGATGTCACAACAAAGCAGTCACCAAGCCCCGCCCACCTGAACCTGCACCATCCAAACCTTGCAGGATTTGGTTTCTCTGAGTGTTTTTACCTGAATCTGCTATATTTTTATTGGATCACTCAGAAAACAGTCAGCCAATCAGTAGAGAGGCTCAGAGCCTCCTCTCTTCTGATTGGCTCACCGACCTGTTGTTACTAGAGCTGCAGAGAGAAGCCTGAGAGAGGAGATGTAGATCTACACTGATGGTTTTTATATCTTCTTATGGATCAACACTTCAAAATAAAACACAGAAGAAGAAGAAAATATGGAGCTTTAATTATTTGATTTATATCTTTATCCACAATTAAAGGTGCTATAAAATATGAACCTTTAAGCTGCTCTATATAACCTTTATTTACATAGCTCAGTTCAGAACATGTTAAAATAGTATTAAAAAAGAACATATCCATTTGTTGTCCTCCAGGTTCCTCTTCATATAAAATCCCCACTGCCCTGAGATCAGTCTTTACTAATTTTACCACATTCACTGTGTCTGAAAACACCTGAGGAAAAAATAAACATCTGCCCAGGTGGCTTATTAGTGGAAGTTGCTCCTGACTGCTTGTTGTTTTCTATCTTTTGACGTATTGAATCTTGTTGAGCACGAGGAGGTAGTCAGCTCAGATCAATGAGACGTCTTCAGCTCCTCTTCATCGTCTTTATTACAGAGGGAAACGGCTGCAGAGTCCACTTCCTCTGTGTGCGGCTCGCCGAGGGCTGCAGATGGGAATCTAATAAAAGGCAGCAGAGAAAATGGCTCCACGTCTGTGTAATACATAGAGGTTAAATGGGAAGGAATTGGCTCTAGATTGAAGTGATTTGTATGTTTTAGTCTGCAGTTCCACCACTACTGCTGCAATAATTGAATTACTTCAGAAATCAGACCAGACTGAAGCAATTCCCACTACACACACACACACACACACACACACACACACACACACACACACACACACACACACACACACACCAGGCGTTCCTTGGGAGATACGTTCCTCCCTTCATCTCTTTCATGAGCGAGAGGCTTCAGAGGATAAGCGTGAGATCAAACACAGTACCGGTTAAACCACAGCAATTACACTATCCACCTGAGGGAGGAAGAGGAGAGAGGTGGGTGTGGGAGGGAGGCAGGGGGAGAGAGAGAGAGGGAAAGGGATAGAGAGAAATGATAAAGAGGGAGTGTGTGAAAGTAAGTGTAATGAGAACAGATTGCAGATCAGGAATTCAGAGCACTCCTGAATTAAATAGGTTTTGGGAGACGGGGATCGTTCAGGTAATGTGTTTTAATAAGATACGATTCGCAGGAGCCTCCAGTGAGTACGCAGGTGTGTGCTGTGTATGAACACTACCAGTCAGAAGTTTAACAACAGCCACGTTTTCACGGTTTTCTTTGACGTTTCGGCAGCTGAAGTGCAGTGGAAAACCTTACACGGTGCAAAGGTCAGAGGTCAACTGAAGAATCCTGTAAATAAGGTAGAAAGTAAATGAAGCCTTGAAAGTTAATGTAAACAGTTCCTGCAGGTTGACGACTGTCTGTACAAACTGTAACGGCAACATAATGAGCCACAAGGTTAGAACAGAACCAGACGGAGGCTTCACACGAAGACGACCAGCACAGTCTCCAGACCTGAACCACATGGAGCTGAGGGTGAAAGCAAAGCAACCTGACAGGGTTCCCACACGTTAGTGGGAACTTCAGCAACAGTGTTGAACTCTGAATGAAGTTTGACTCCTATTGAAAAAAGAACAACAGATTCAGCTGGTGGAAAAGTCAAATATTTATATAATGTTCAATAAGAAGATTCAGTTTAATATATACATGTGTATGTAAACATATGTTTATATTAACAGTGATCACAGTGCATATTTAAATGCATGTAAATACGCATTAGAAAAGAGATGAAGTAAAACAATTATTCCCAAGTCAGTAAAACTTCTGATCAAATTTTTGAATTGGCCTGTTGGTGTCAGTGTGTTGAGTTTCAGTCTGTTCTGCAATGAATGTCAAAGACGTCTGTTTATTGTGGCGCAGAGATATCTAATGAAGTTAGCATGCTAACCAGCTAGCCCCAGCCCCTCACGGGGGCGTCCAGTCTGTCTTCAGTCCAACATGAGAGGATGAAGAAGTTGTAACTGTGAGCAGCTATAAGCCTGTGATAGTCCACCCTTTCCTGGAGCTCAGCTGTTGCAGCTGCCACCCTCCACCTCTGGTGGTTCAGCTTCCCCCCTGCTTCTACTACATCCACCCAGTCTCTCTGACTGGTCAGACTGGGTGTAAAATCGTCGTAGTCAGTCTGACATTAACCAAAGGAAACAACCCAGTTAAATAATCATGCAAGCTTGACAACACGTCAACAACTGCCCTACGCTAAGGTTACATTGATTTAAGCTAACATTAGCTCAACATGAGGGTGAGGGTTGTGATTGGCCAGTGAGCCCAGTCGTAGACCATACTCTCATGTGCATCCTGAATGACAGGCACAAAGAGGAACTTGGCAGAACCAGTAATGTACACTCATGTTGTGTTTTCTGACTAAAACAGTGTGTTTGTGTTAACATAAATCAACTATATATACTCTACCTCATTGTTCTTTGTTTTGTTGACAGTTCACAACAAATTAGTTCATGAATAATGAAGTAAATGCTGAAGAGGGAAACATGCAGCACATTCAGCTCTTGGTTCACAGCAGTATCTGGGGTGTTAAGTGTGTATTTGTGTGTGTGTGTGCGTGAGTGCTCACTCAGGCATAAAAGCAGCCAATATTTTCGGACCACACAGCAGTAACGGCATCATGAACATAAACACTGAGCTTGTTGAGAATTTGTGCAAAACGAGATGAATAAAAGCATCAATGTTGTAATGAACTTTTCCCTGCGTGGTGTAGACAGCTGATTTAAAGCAGAGCTGGTCAAACTGTGAGGCGTTAGATTCAGTGTGACTTTCTGAGGATATCATTACCTCCGTTCTCCATCGTGAATAAATGCAACGCAATAAAACTGCAGAACTTCATTCAGAAACTTTTCCTTCAGTATCACAGTGATCCAGACATACATGATAGAGGAGCTGATCACAGCTGATTCAGCTGCTGTCATAGGATCACATCACAGACTCCCCATCTTTCTGAGATCCTCCACAGCTGAATTTTTTAACTATCCCCAGGGTCTCCACAAAAACCTTTGGAGATGCTACTTTTAGTCAGTATGTCCCAAAACTGAGGAACACTGCTGTTAAATATCAGACTAGCTGACTCAGTGGACAGTTTCAAATGCCAACTAAATACATTTCTTTTTAACAGTCTTAATTTAGCTAAACATTTTTTTATTTTATGTAATATAAATTATAATAATATTTTATAGCACAATCACAAACCTTCCTTTTGTACACGTGTGGTTTTTAATCCTGTGTCGTTATTGTAAAGCACTTTGAGCTGCGTTGTTTTGCATGAAAGGTGCATTAAATAAAGTTCATTCATTCATTCATTCATTCATTCAAGTACTTTAAGGGATTGCAAATAGAAATTCACTAATTGCATAACCAGGGATTTGATGGAAGATTCACTTGAGTGTCTCAAGTGTTCAGTGGAGAGAGCGTGGATGTTTTCAAGATGAAACCCACTTATTTAAAAGACTGAGGGAGTTTAACATTAGTAAAACTTTCCTGGATTAAAACATCGTAAAACAAAGTGAAATTGTTTGGAGGAGGGTTGAGGAATCGTTGGACACAGTGACAGTGACTGATCACCTCTGAATATGAATTTCAGGGTTGATCACAAATTAAATCTGGTTGAATGAATCCCACTCTGAACAGAAAGCCACTATATTAGTGTGTGTGGAGCGTCCACGTCCACCATCAGCTGTCGCAGCCTCTGATCAGGTTCCTGTTGACTCTCTGGTGTAATAATAGATTGTGGAGCAGAATCCTGAGCTGAACTCACTGTGTGCAGACCATCACCAGTCCTGGCTCCCGGCCCTCGTCACTACCCGGCCGTCCAGCTGAATACTGATGACTTGTTTCCAGCAGAGGCCGTTTGACATGAATATGTTTTTAGCTCGAGCATGAAGTTTGATGAATCAGCAGTATTTACTTCCCTGAGAGGAAGATGCTGTGTTGCATTTTCCCCCCAGATTATCTTCACAGAAGCAAACGAAGACGCTGAGGATTCAGTCAGAGAGGCTCATCAACAGTCACAGTCCAGTGGAGGTTATCCAACATTTAAACTTCCTCTCCAGACGTGTTTTAAACTCTTTAAAAATCCTCTGCTGTGATTCATACTTAGTTTCACATGTTTTCATCTCCTCTCACTTCCTGGTTGAGAAACCTGGATCAGGCCTTAAGCCCCGCCCACCACCTGCTGGCTCCAGGTGGACAGGTGAGAGAGCAGAGAGCATCAAGATGGTGAGAGGAGGAAACATCAGAGAGACTCAGCCACATGTTTGAGCCTCAGTCAGACCCAGACTCAGAGGAGGAGTCTGAGACCAGAACCAGAGACTAGCAGACGGGTCACAACCAGAACCGCACAGTTAGCATCCTTTCTTTGTTTATGTTGTTTGTTAGCTTGTAACTGGCAGTGGCTGACACAGTGTTAGCGGTTGTGCTGATGCTAACTCTCTTGCTCTTTACTGACAAGGTTTCAGGTGTATTTAGCCCCGCCCCCCGTCCCCACAAGTTGACAGGATTGTTTTTTAGGTCTGTGACGTATGAAACCCTGACGCTGTTGTTATGAGACTGTCATTGGTTCACTGCAGTTCAAGGTGGAAACAGTCAGTCATGGAGTTGATGATTATTTCATCATCATGTGTCTGTGTTATATAAAAACATCATCTGGGCGTTAACAAGGTTAAACACTTTCAACGGAGGTGTCTTTAATATCCTGCTTGGGTTATAATATAATTATATTATTGTATTTTATTTTCCATGCGTAAGCAATGCTGCCACTAAAACAGCAGTTCAACATTTTATTTGTCACATGCCGAGATACAAAGCAGTGAAATAAGGGTCGGACTCAGCAGCAAAACTGTAGAGAAAAAACATCTCAATTTTTTTTAATAATAGGAAAAATATTGCATATGGCGGGAAATGTAATATATGACATATATATATATTATTATATCTTCATATATCCAGAGGATGTATAAATGTGATAAGTTTATTACATATATGAAATACCCATAGTTAGATTTTATATACATACATACACATATAAAAATATCTATATGATGAATTTTTATATGTTGCAATCATATATGTATGTAACGATATATATATATATATACATATTTGTATGCGCTAGACATTTTTATAGATAACTTTTACATATGTTTTTCTTACTTTATTTGTACATATATTTGAATGTTGAAATTCAAAGCTTTAAGTTATGACTTTGTCTCTCTGTGCTGACGTCTCATATGCTCCAGCTTCCCTCAGTCTCAGTGTGCGACAGGACAGCTGTCTTCCTCACAGCTCCGGTGCAGACGTCTCTTTTACAGGCAGGTGCTTTGATAAACAAGTCTCTGTGCAGAGGCAGCTCTCTGTTTGTCCGGAGTGACTCTCACTATGTGATGCACACACTCCACTGTAAACACGGCGACAATAATCACTATCACTCTGTCGACTAAAGTGAGGGATGAGCGGTGAAATCTCTCAATTTCTGTCCTTTTCAGAGGAGGCAGAGCGCCGCTGTGTCAGTCTTCCTCTCCGCAGAAGTAGTTGCAAAAGAACAGTGAGACAACCAATAAGTTTCTAGAGAGAGAGAGAGACAGAGAGAGACAGAGGGAGAGAGAGAGGGACAGAGAGAGCGAGCGAGGCGGCAGGGATTGTGTCTGGCTGAGTTGTGTTATCAAAGAGATGGCTGCCATTTCTCCCAGCTGACACCTGTGTTTCATCTCTACCTCACACTGTGTGTGTGTCTGCTGTGTGTGTGTGTGCGTGTTTGTGCGCCGCGTGTGGGAGAATGACATTCTGTACCTGACGGGGATGATTACAGGTTGGCAGGAATTTAAAGTCAGGAAAACAGGACGGGGACGGCGAGCGGCAGAGTTGGAGAAAAGGCAGGAGAGGGAGTGATGACAGAGGAGGGAAGCAGCTAAAGTACACAGCCACTGATTGATGTGGCCACGAGCGCTAATCACAAACAGTATCTGTAAAGTAGCACACAAAATGACAATTGTCAAAAACACCAAATAACTGTCTACCACGAATCATGATGTGATAAAGTGGCGGGGGAATAAACCGCCAGGAGATGTGGAGCGGCTGATGATGATCATCTGCAGCTCCTGCAGCTCGAGGAGAAGGAAGTCCACTTGAGGCCAGAACCACAACGAGACAGAATTCACACTTTAGACGAAAGAGCAAAGATTTTCTCTTATATTTTCCTTTTTATTAAGTCAGAATAATAATAACAATAATATCAAAGAGTTGCTTCGTTAAAGTTAGAAAATAAACGAAGCTTAAATTACTTTTACTTCTCTTCTTGTTTTGCAGACGCACACTGACACTCCAACGTGTCAGAGAAATATATTGTTAGATAATAGTTCAAAACATAATAGCTTATAATTGATAGTGTCCAGATGGAGCCATCTTGATCCTCCGTAACCATGGGAACCAAGGTCTCGTAGCTCAGGATGCAGAGAAACTTAAAGTTAAAGAAAAACTGCCCAAATCCAGTTCCCTCAAAGGGACAGTTGGGGTTATTTGAGGTGGGGTCGTGTGAGGTGGTCGTATACAGTCGGTACATTACCTGCAGTAGACTGTGATGAGCGCGCTCCCAGTTAAGAGAGCGGACTGGGAGCACTGGCAGAGTGACGTGTTGCTGTGGGCGGGGCCACCAGAAAAATCCTGTTTCAGACACTTTTAAAAACACACCCACCAAAACAATCCAATCTGTTTATATGAAGCTTCATGTAGAATATTTTCAGCTCTTTATCTTCCTCTTTCCTTTGGCACTACATTTTTTCAACCGCTGAACTGATGTATTCCTACGCACAAGTGCAACTACAGAGCGCGCTGTATTACGCTGCTTTCTGATGAAGAATTGTTCAGGGTGTTGTGGTGATGTGTGTTTACATGTCTGGATTCGGGTGTGTGTGTGTGTGTGTGTCTGCTCTTACACACACACACACACACACACACACACACTAAGGAGCCCTTTGAGCTCCAGACCGAGTCCTCTTGAGGCCTCAGCCCTCTGTGGGTGTGGGTGTTAATGGAGTTTGTGGCTCTTCTCGTTCCTCTGGAGTGACGACCAGGGGAGAGGAAATAAGTGACAGAACAGAGGACGGAGAGAGAGGAGGGATAGAACAGAGAACAGAGGGAGGAAGTAATCTGAATAAATGTGTTATCTTATTTCTGTGTGTGTATATTCATCAGTATATTCATATTTCCATCAGTTCCATCTGTTGTGTAGCACCTCACGTCCTCAGAGAGATGTGTGCCCCTGATAACTTTGAAGTTCAGGAAATTAATATTTGGCTCTCTGTGAGGGTCTGCTGAGCCCCACCCCCCCCACCCACTCTTCTTCTGTTTGCACAGGTAGTCTTTAGTTTGTCTGACGATAGCGTCTCTTTCTCCTCACTGATAACTGAGGAGAAACACACAGAGATAACTGAAGCCTGAAATGTTATAAAACTAAAGTTTTGACCTGAAACAAACTGATGTATAATGTGTTTAATTACTGTTGGCAGAATCAGACGAGTTATTTAATAATTACCGTTAGAGCTGAACATTTTAGACGTAATGAAGGAGATTGAATCAAAGCAAAAAGTGAAATTTCATCACTCGATCTTTAAGGAGTAAAGTCAAAGCTCCACCCTCCCTCTGCCTCATCCGTCACGTTAAGAGTTTCCAACACTTCACCTACGAAGCCTTTACACATTAAAGCTCCTCCAGTCTAAAGGTCTCTGTCCGTGTGTAGTTTGATTATAGATCAGGTGTAGGTTCTATATTAATACTGTGAAAGTGAAACTTTGTGATGTCACAACAAAGCAGACACCAAGCCCCGCCCACCTCGACCCACCATCCAAACCTTGCAGGATTTGGTGTTTTACCTGATATCTGCGATATTTTTATTGGATCACTCAGAAAACAGTCAGCCAATCAGAAGAGAGGCTCAGAGCCTCCTCTCTTCTGATTGGCTCACCGACCTGTTGTTACTAGAGCTGCAGAGAGAAGCCTGAGAGAGGAGATGTAAAACTACACTGATGGTTTTTATATCTTCTGATGGATCAACACTTCTAATAAAACACAGAAGAAGAAGAAATATGGAGTTTAAGATGTTTTAAACGGTAAAAAAATATTCTGCTGTAGCTTTAAATTGCTGATATTTATTCACGCTTCCCAGAGGACGAGCCGTGTGGCTTAAGCTGTGACAGTAGCACTGGTCATCGCATTATTTAAACTGAAATAAATAAACAAGTTATTAAATAAATAAATAATCTCAACTCGGTTCTTATTGGATACAAAAATAAACATTCATGTTCATTGTCATCTATTTTACATATATAGGCTATGTGCATAAATATTTATAGAGTTCTATTACATTTACAGTAATACACAGATGCATATTATAAATACTGCTCTGTATTTTTTCATAATAATTTATCATGTATATTTAATATTAGGGCTGAACGATATGCGGAAAAAAAACATTGTGATTGTTTTGGCAGATATTATATATATTGTGACACGTTTTACCTTCATCAAGAAAACTGCAGCTCCTGTGATTTGGATATGACATTGTTTCGGTTATATTTTGATTAATTGTGCAGCCCTAATTAATATCTTGTTTTTATAGTATTATTTCTCTCACTTTCTCACTCCCACATTAGAGGAAACTAAACTGTGTCATGCACATGAGGAACTTATATAAACTGACTGAGTATTGCACTGTATATAACTTTAATTTCACTTTATTTAATATTTTTTCTTTTTAACCTTCAGTCAGATTTCTACCTGTGATTTCCAGTTCTTCATTACACGTGTCTTGCTCACACCCTTTTTTTCCCACCTGCTGACTGCTGCAGAGAATCTGCTCTTCACACCAATTAGAAAGATGAGGTTATAAAAAGAAACAAAAACCCTGTCTCAGCACTCGCTCTGACCCCTCTTGTCTTTAAACCAGCACCAGGTGTCCTCCGTACACCTGCACACAGTTTTCCAGGTACTGGGCAGGTAGGATGGTGAACCACAGAGACCTGATCCCAGACGCCATGATGTTGGATCAGTTCTCTGTGTGTCTGCTGCACAGTGTGTCTGCTCTGAAGATTTTCTTCTTCTTCATGTGTTTGGGCACGTTGTCCTGCTGCAGAAAGAACCAACAATCCCATCACAGAGGCGTCCCATTGGCCCAGAATTAATCGTCTGTGATTGGACGACTTTCTGTCGTGCTGTATGGATCTTCCCTCTCTGCTCAGAGATGATCAGCTCCGCTCCTTCCTCCTTCATGCTGACAAATCTCTCTGTAAACTGCACATTAACAACTTGGCGGGAAAGTAATTGCTACCTTTCTCCTCCATTCCCCGCTCCGCACTGTATTCTTGTTTCGTTTTCGATTGCACTTGTGCATGCTCGTGCACTAATGTTTTTCTCTGCAGGCATTTCGCTCCACTGGGTTTCAGTTTAGCATCATGCTTTCTCATGATTGTTATACTTGCCATCAGTAATTGAATTGTTATAATTGGCAAAAAAACAAAACCAAAACAACCCCTACAGTGTGTGTGTGTGTGTGTGTGTGTGTGTGTGAGAAAGAGAAAGTGGGTCAAGGTTGTTTGTGTAGCACTTCTGGCTGATATGATTAAAATTGTGAAATGAATAAAACAACATGTTTAACTGTACTTTGTAACTAGACAGTTCCAGTACCGAGCCCCAGATTCCAGTAATGACTGTTCTGGGAAATGATATATTCATATACACACACAGACACACACACAGACACACACACTGCAGCGTGCAGTAAAGACTTCACTGGGCTGATTAATACACGCTATAAACACACAGTGAAATTGTTTGGGGGCTTTACTGGAAAGTTCTTTCAGGTCTGTTTATTACATTGTTTGTTTCTCCACAGACTGTACGGCCTCCTCTAAGTGGCTCTATCTGAACATGTCAAAGAATATTTCTCTAATTAACTTAAAAATGTTGCTTCTGTGAGACGTCACCTCTGTGAGAATATGACAGCTGAAACACAACACACTGTCGTTGTTTCAGCCCGACATCTGTTACACAGTGTTTACTCTGCAGCCTCAAACACTTACACAGTTGTTACTGAGTATTTGTGTTCTCAGCCTGGATCAGTGCTGCAACATCTGTTATCATGTCTGTCACACACACACACACACACACACACACACACACACACACACACACACACACACACACACACACACACTGAATGATTAATTAAGTGTTTTTGTGTTTGATTCATCCAGACTCATGTGAATCATCACTGACAGGTGCGGCGTGGCACAGGAATCACTTACACATCTGCTCTGTCAGGAGCAAAGGAAAAGCAATGCATTGTGAGTGAGTGAGTGAGTGAGTGAGTGAGTGATCATAGTTCCACCATTGGTCAGCCGAGTGCCACGTGACCGAGTCTGAGTTTCTTCATTGGCTGTTGTTCTTTCGAAATGTTTTGGTGCAAACAGGTTGTATCAGGGGCCGTTCACAGCTGCACTGTGGCTAAATTTAGACTTTGTTTTTTTGTAAATCAGCTAGCACAAATCCAAATCTAATGACATTTTGGACAAATCTAGCAACTTAGAAAAGAGTCGCCAGCAACAGCAGCTTGGAAGTGAATGCTGGTAAACATGTCATATTAATGGGCCATGTTTCAGTCACATTTCAAACTTGTTCCGTTGTCATGACAACAGAAACAGAAAAACATGTCAACAAAAACAGGTTTATTGTGAATCCAGCTGTGTTAAAATCCTGTATATGTTAGCACAGAGAATCAGCTGACACTAGACTGAAACCAGCTGATACTAGACTGAAACCAGCTGATGTTAGACTGAAACCAGCTGATGTTAGGTTTTGACCTGGTCTTGTTTGCTCTAGTGCAGGGTTTTGATTTGGTGTTTAAATTTTACAGCAAGAATCTGGGAAATAAAAATGTCAGGAGGTGAAAATAGTGCTGTCAGAGGAAACAGAGAGTGATTCAGACACTGTCAAAAATAAAACGATGCTATTAGGAACAGGGAAACTGGCAGAAATAAAGAGAAAATTGGGTCAAAAGGAAATGATGAACTAATTGTGGGGAACGGGTAACTACAGACACTGACTGCCTTCAGTATACATAGTCATAATTAACATAAACAAATAAAAGATGCTAACCATGCTAACTGTTCTGATCCGTCTGCTAGTCTCTGGTTCTGGTCTCAACAGACTCCTCATCTGAGTCTGGGTCTGACTGAGGCTCAAACATGTGGCTGAGTCTCTCTGATGTTTCCTCCTCTGACCGTCTTGATGCTCTCTGCTCTTTCACCTGTCCACCTGAAGCCAGCAGGTGGTGGGCGGGGCATGAGGCCTGTTATATTTGCATATTTTAATATTCACAGATCAAGAATTTCTCAGGGAGGAGTAGATGAGGGTCCAGCTCCATTTCAGGGTTTTTATTTGTCTTTTTATATGTGTGAAAACAATGTTAAACAAAATATGAATCATAGCAGGGTACTTGTATTTAAAATGCGCCTGGAGGCGACCTTTAAATTTTGGGGACCTTCGTCGTCAAATTAACATGTAAATATTGTTGAGGAGTCAGAATAAAAGCCAGATGGCAGTGAGTGCTTGATGCAGAAATGAGGGGTTACATGAGCCGGTTGGTGCAGAGCAGGAACTGAGCTTCACTTCAGGCCATAAAAGAGCATGTTAAATACACATCTGAAGCAAACTGGAGCATGACTGCCTCTGACTGTAATGTACCTTACTTTGTTAGCGGTCCCAGCCTCAGGAGATGAACTGGCAATCAGACACGCAACTTTCCTACCAGAGGAGGAATAAATATTCACATCCTTTGCAGAAAGACCCCTGCACATCCCATGATGCACCAGCACAGGTGTTTTCACTTACTCCGCTAGATCTCTTCTGTGTCGTTGCTCTGATCTTGGCCTGTCAGAGTCCTGGCCTGTAAATAATCATTTCATTAATGATGGCTGCATTCCATTTGGGAGTTGCAGTTCGACGACTGTGGTGTTGTTCAGGCTGGTTCACTGGCATCCTTAATGAAACAGGGCTGTCATTAATGTTGTTAGGTACACCTGTGCTGTTCCTGTAAGAACAAGTCAACATGTCCAGAAAGTGAGGAGATGTTAATCCTGAGCTAGACGTTCTACTTGTAAGTTTTTGTAGAAAAACCAAAACAGACACAAATTGGTTTGTCTGTATGTTTTAAAACAATTTTGCTGGTGATTTTTAAACCTTCAATTAATGTATTTTTCCAGCAGAAATTAATAGTGAACACAAGTCTGTGTGCCTGTGTCACCTGATGAATCTCAGTCCAATGTTCCCTCTCTATTAGCTCTGTGTTTGGGAAATGTCTGGCTCTTTAAATTCTTGTTTTGACTATTAATACTTGTGGCAGCAGCACATAAACACTCTTGCAGTATGCATACTGTTGCATACAGGAAGTGCAGTGATGACCTCTTTAGTTCAGAGAATTCACATAATGTGTCGTGTTTAATCGTGTATGTGATGAAGTCATTAACAGAGAACAGTGAATAGAAATGCCTCATGTTTGGCAAATTATTTTTGATGCTGTTATAAATTCAGCTCATACATCATGACATGTTTACCTTACATGGTGCATTAACTGTCTGTAATGATATCGGTGATCCTGGTCTTTTTTTTTACTTACTCAAAGCTCCTCCCGTGTAAAGGTCTGTGTCCATGTGTAGTGTGATTATAGATCAGCTCTAGCTTCTATATTAATACTGTGAAAGTATCAAAGCCTCAGTCCACAGAGAAATGCACACAGCCTGTATTCAGAAACTGAGCCTTAAAACCAGCCGTCAGGACTTCTGGAACTTTGTGATGTCACAACAAAGCAGTCACCAAGCCCCGCCCACCTGAACCCACCATCCAAACCTTGCAGGATTTGGTTTCTCTGAGTGTTTTTACCTGAAATCTGCTATATTTGTATTGGATCACTCAGAAAACAGTCAGCCAATCAGAAGAGAGGCTCAGAGCCTCCTCTCTTCTGATTGGCTCACCGACCTGTTGTTACTAGAACTCCAGAGAGAAGCCTGAGAGAGGAGATGTAAAACTACACTGAGATGGTTTTTATATCTTCTGATGGATCAACACTTCAAATAGAAACACAGAAGAAGAAGAAAATATGTTGAATTCAGGACTTTTGCTTGTAGTTTAGTACCTTTACATCGTTGTATTGATACTTTTACTTTAGTAAAGGATCTGAATGGTTCCTCCACCACTGTCATCTTGATTCCTTTGCTCTTACACAAACGGTTCTCCTTCACTGGACAAATTAAGACGCCCAGTCATATTCTGACATTTGTAAGTGTGTTTGCAGTCACGCTCCTGAGTGGAACTCGACTCCTCTCCTCGTTCAGTAACTTCAGATCGTGAACAAAACGATGATAAACTGGGTTTTCTTTTTTCTTTCTTTCTTTTTTTTCCTGATGCACAAAGACCAAGAATTTTGAATGTGACAAGAGATGAAATTCATTTTTAGAGTCTTAGCCGCTACAATAAGGTCATGTCTGCCTGAGCTCTCTCTCTCTTATTGTGTGGAGGCACGTGCAGTTTAAGTGAACGTGGTCGAGCAAATCCCAGCACTCACTCAGCTTTATAAATATGCATTTAGAATACATATTTACATACCATTCAAATACAAAACATTTGTCTGCCCTATATTCAATTTATAACTGAGAATAATCTGTGAACTATTAGGTAAAATGTAACCCCTCCTTATTCTCTATTTACACACAGCTGGCTGCATACGCCGTGCAGGGTGGAGGAAGTAGTAATTCATCACTGTACGCCACATACCTGCAGAGGAATAAATATTTATGTATGTCATATGAATGTATGTCGGATCATTCATCCTACCTGTGGTGTGTTTACATGCATGAAATATCAATGTTCAAGTTGATGTAAACACTTCATACTCACCTAGATATGACATTCATCCTGATGGCACAGAAACATTAAGCTGAGGTGAGAAAAACAAACACACCCCCATAAAAGATGCTCATGTGCATTAGCAGCATCACTAACATGTTTGTCTCCGTCTCATTTCTGGGTCTCTCATTAAAAGCAAATGAGCAGAATTCTTCAATATTCTGAATAATGTAAATCTAAATGCACTTAGAGACAAAACATGCAGCCAGAGCAGGAAGAGAAAGGCTTTTAATCTGAAACGGGGGTTAAAGTAATAGCTAAAATGCATTTTAATATCCCACCAGTCCTCCGTACAGTCTTTGTAGATTCCTTGTTGAACAAATGAATCCCAGTAATTAAACAGATTCTTCTATTTGCTGAGTCGCTGCATGTGCAGGGCTTCGAAACTCAATCCCCGTGTCCTTAAAATTATGTTCATGAAAACTAATCTGGATCAGCAAATACAGTTGTTTGGAAATGGTAATCTGTAGGCATGCTGTTTTTATGTCATGTTCCTTCCTGGCAACTAAAGAACGATTAATGTTCTAATGGTTCTGTTTAGACAACTTGCTCACAATGACAATGCTAACATGCTGATATTTAACCCTAACCCTACACGTATAATGTTAACCATGTTATGTGACCTCTTAAAGAACCTACACAACCTACTCAGTGTCCACTAGGACCTCTTAAAGGACCACTAAAACTCATAAGATAAGCTCTTAATGATGCAATAGAACCTTCTAAAAGACCTGTGGAACCTCCACAACGACCCCTAGAACCTTCTCAATGACCATTAAAGACCCACTAAATCTTAGCAACCTCCCCTTAACTTCCTAAAGAGCCAATACAACCTGCAGAACCCCTTTAATGACCAGTAGATCCTCTGAAATGGACACTAATTCTCATAAATGTTTTATGGTCTTTTAGAAGTTCTTATGAAAACAACAGAACTTACTAAATACCCTGTAGCACCTCCTCAGTGACCAATAGGAACTCCTAAAGGACCAGCAGAACCTCATTGACCACTGGATCGTCTAAATGAAGCTCATAAATGTCCTCTAGACTTTTAGATCCTCTTAAAGAACCTGCTAAATCTCCCCAATGACCATTGGCACCCCTTAAAGAACCTACTCAGTATTTAGAACCTGTTGAAGAACCTGTTGAAGAACCTGTTGAAGAACCTGTAGAATCTCGTAAAACCTACAGGACCCCCACAGTGATGATTAAAACCTCTTAAAGGAACTCTAGACCTTTCTAAATGGACCTCTAGAACCTCTTTAAAAGAACTTAGGAACATCCTCAACAACCATTGGAACCTCTTGAAGACTGCCAGAACCAACCAAACCTCGAGAACCCCCAAAAGGACCACAGAACGTCATAAAATGATTGCCAGACCTCTAGAACCTTTTAAACACCGACAGACCCCTAGAAACCCCTCAATGACTATTAGAACCTCTTAAAGGATCCTTGTAACAAATAAGCACTAGAACCTGTTTAAGGACCTGTCGAGCCTTGTTAACCACTGTCAGAACTAACTTAAAGATCTCTAGAAGCCGTACAAGGACCACCGAACATCATAAAATGTTTTCCAGACCTCTAGAACCTTTTAAACACCCACAGAGCCCTAGAACCTCCTCGTGGACCTCGAGAGTCTCTTGACAGAACCCTTCTTAGACGCCATGGTTAGAAAGTGAGTGTAATATGAGCAACAGGAATCGGGGCTGATAGTGTCTCTCCAGACAGAACGAGGAGATAAGTGGAGAGAGCAGGAGGACGATAAAAAGACACTCCAGATTAAAATTAAACAGGAGAGTAACAGATCAGTGTAAGACACCAGAGAGAGAGAGAGAGAGAGAGAGAGAGAGAGAGGATGAGTCAGAGCACCGTTTCATCTGCTTCACTCACTAATTGTTTGATTGGCTGTTTCCTCTCAGAGAGAGAGAAGCAGAGAGATGTAGATAATGAAGGATGGAGGGCGGTAACTGGTATCTGTCTGATCCATATGTTACTGCATGATGACGTTAGTCTCTCATTTACTGTTGCTGCTCCTGTCGAGCTTCATTTTCACACAGTTTACAGTGATCATTTTGGCAGGGTAATGAATTGAAATTGGGTCTTTGATATTACAGACAGAAGTAGACAATAGCAGCTTCTCATATCTTCAAATTTGCGAACTAAAATAACGACTATTTCTCCCTGATTATATTAACAGTAGGTGGCTAATTAACGGTAGCTCCATGAGTTATTAGAAAAAGTCTGCAGTTGACTCTTTGATGCTTCCAGCTGATGCCAACTCTTCACTATCCACATACAGCATGAATCCTCCCCGGTCACTGAGGCGTGATTAATGCTGACGCACTTGGTTCAGTTCAGAAATGGTGGATTAATTTGGTTAAATATGAAAACAGACTAAGAGTCTGCAGTCATCCTAGCAGCTCTGTGAGGCCGAGCTAAATGCTAATATGCCCACTTGGTGGTTCCTTGACAACAGACTACTACTTGTGTTTCCATCAGGTCTGCAAACATTCCCATCAGCCTCAGCTGTAGTTTGTATTTACTGGTAACTAGCAGCATAGTAGCATTTGAAGATGTTGAACAAACCTGCCAAACATTATTATGTTAGCATTCTCACTGTGAGCATGTTAGCATCAGAAACTTTTCTTGGATGCCTCCTAGGATTTTCATAGGCTCCACCCAAACTTTAGGTTCAGACGACAGAAAGCGGCGGGAAAGTTAAGGTGACCAGAAGTTCGTCATTTTCCATGTGAGTCGGCGTCTCTTGGTGGCGAGAAGCGGCATACCCGTTGGCTGCGTGTCCTGGAGCGGTGTGGGCGTCAGAAAAAGTTGAAATCCAGCAATGAGCTATGACACGGTTCGCCGGCAACCAATGGGAATGTAGAAGTGTTCCGGTCTGGGGAACTCAACCGTGTAAACATTGGTTCCCATAAAATATTTGTTCCCAATCACACTGGAGGAGATTTTGATAATAACGGTGGCGTGTTCCCTCATCCTTAATGACGTGTCCCTGTTCATTTACAGAGACGTAAATAACACTTGAGCTGTTCCAGGTGAGCTGCTGAAGTGTACCATATGAATTTTCATGCTAACTAGCGCCGTAGCATCAAATCAGTGTTGACATCTTGATGTGAATCCGTCGCTAACGTTAACATCGCTAATGTAAAAGACCACAAAGATACCAGTTGATGTTTCTGTGTTTTTCAGGACCTTTGAATAAAGTTTGCATGACGGAGCATTTTTAACAAACTGTTATTGGTCTATTTCATCTACGTCAGAGCGCCCGCGGATTTCCGTAGCGTCCTTGTCGTGGCGCTTCAGTCAAACTAATCACAGGTGGTCGATGCAGCGTGAGAACATCACCACAGACAGCAGATTTAAAGCTCCAGTACACAGACATTTCCCTGCTACTGGGAGGCTTCATCATCTGAGTACGGACTCGTTTAGAGACTTGAGTTTAACAGTCGCTCATTTAGGAAGTCCAACACTCCAGCTTTCAATGTCTTTTTAATGCTTTTTCTGTGTGACGCATTTCGATTTATCTCTGTGTCTGAAAGGTGTTGCACCAATAAACCAGCCTCTCCCTGGCTCGGCTGGAGGGTGAGGGGGGGGGTGAGGAAGAGGGAGAGAAAAGGAGAATCTGGGAAAGGAGGGAACGGGGAAGCAGATGAAGAAAAGATGGAAGTCAAAGGGAAGAGAGAGGGAGAGACTTCCAGCGAGCAGATGAATGATCCTGCATTTCTTATCACGTTCTTGCACATGGTGTGTACATGTGTGTGTGTGTGTGTGTGTGTGTGTGTGTGTGTGTGTCCTGGCTTGCCTAATTCTCTGTAAATCAGTTTTTCCCCCCTCAGTCCTCACACACTCTTTCGCTCCTGTCCTTTTCTCACTGGCTGATCTTGTTGTATATTCACAGCGTATTGAATTGCTATTGTGCATCGTGCTAATGTTGCTGACAAATTACAACATGTAAATAGTGTCTGTGTAAACGGCGGTCCCTTGGCAGCGGTATAATGGAGGAGAGATTCGGCTGTTTATTGAATATTTTTTACAGGATTGAAGCTCGGGGCGAGCTGTCCTCTCCTCTGTCATGGATGCTGTATAAAAGACAGCCGAGGAATCTGTGTGTGTGTTTAGCCAGAGGTAGAGGACGTGTCCTTTTGGAAGTGACTGTGTCTTATTTCGCAGCATGTCTGGCTCTTTGTGTGCAGTATTGATCTTTCCCAGGGAGGCAGTGATGGCTCTGTGGTTCATATTAAAACGCTGCGAGCTGCAGAGCACACAGGTCACTGTTTGTTTTATACAGCTTTAAATCCTCCTCTCTCTCTCTGATTCAACAGAAAAGACATGATGTTTCCTGAATATTCAGTGTCATCATCTGTGTGACTGTCTGAACACCCTCCTTAGAAATTGGGATATTTCTAAAATGGCCGAGCTAATCACACAGAGCGCCTGTTTCATTTCATTTCATCACCTCATTATTCAGTCTGACATTGTGGCCTGTTCTCTGTCGTGACTCTGCCCTCACTGGAGGAGGAAGTACTCAGATCCTTTAATACCATCATGTACAAATACTCAGTAAAAACTAAAAATCACTCAGGTGAAAACAGACAGAGGGGCAGCTGACGTCCCTCTCCTCCGTCACTCCCTCCTGCTCGTTTCCACCGGAGGAGAGCGTCTCAGTTCAGACGGAGATTCAGCTGCTGGCCGCCGTGTAAACTGGTAAAACTGATCCGTCACGTGTCACCCGCAGGTTTGAGCTCCTGTCGGCGGCGGAGCCTCCGGTTGGTAAATGTGTAAGTCCCTCCAGGACTTCTCAGGGTTTTTTTTAAGGGGGGGGGATTGTTTGAGCTAAAATACCTGATTCCACAGCAGCTCTTCTAAAAAAAAAAAGAAAATTGCGATGCATGTTGTGATGTTTTTTAGGCGGCGGTTTCTGTGAGGTCATTAAACACATCAAATTACCGCTCAGAAAGTTCCGCCATTTTGAAAATATCTTCGTCGTGTCCTGAGGTTGTATCTCACTTGGACTGTTGTCTACACTGCCCCCTGTGGTTTAAAGTGGTGCTGCGGTTTCTTCTGACTCGAAATCAACGCAGAGTACAGACAGACTGTTCCCATGGTGACGATAAATGAGCCTTAACCTTGGATGCACAGTGTTCCCTGAAGGCTGCATCGTAAACATTGGCATGAAGCCCGTTACAGCAGCTTGTTAAAATCACTGTGAACCACAACACAGACCTTCAAACACCTTCACGGTGATATATCCATCAGACAGGATTCATAGTTTCCCTTGACATAGAATATTCTGGAGGCTTTTTACAGTTATTTGGTTTTTGGTCATCAGCTGATCTCCATAATCTCTCCGTCATCTTCGCCGTTTTGTTGTCTGCAGGCCACCGTAGAAAACAGAGGCATTACAGTACGTGTGCAGAGCTGGAAGTGTGTTGTTGCTCCACGGAGCCAAAAGAAACGCCGCCAGGAACAGTGTGTCTCTGCTCCGTCATCATCCTGCTCAGCCTCTCTTTGTTGACCACAGTGCAGGATTTGCACACAGATTCCTACACACACACACACACACACACACACACACACACACACACACAGATTTGTCTGTCTCACAGCGACAGGACCGGTTCAGGTAAAGTTCTGGCCTCCCACCAGCGCAGACTGATGCTCTGAACTTCAATACCAGGTTGTGTGTGTTTGATTGGAGCTTAGTGAACCACATGTGTGCGGCGTGGGCCCACAGGGCGCGACGCCGCATCATGTTTTGGTAATTCTGCCACCGGAGGCACGAGGCACACCGGGCTGGAGGGGATTAGGAGGAATACAGCATCAGGGACTGACGAAGGAAATCCACTGCTCTCCTTTCACTCTGTGCCACAGAGCTGTGACAAATTTGTGATGGAGAACCGAGTTTATATCCCACCACCCAAAATAAAAAGAAAGAAACAGCCCCAACAGGAAGCTGAAAAGCTCCTGTTGAATACCAGGAACTGAGATTCAGGTATTTACTGACAATTCTCACCAAAGTCCATTCAATATTTCGTGGAAAATTACCTGCAGCAGCTCAGGATCTTCAGCTCGTCTGTGTATTCAAAAAAACAAAAACAAAAAAACCCTATTTTCTAACAACAATTTTTATTTTTATTTTTATTTTTTTGAACTAAAGGATAGACTCAGTCCGCCTTAAAGCAATCCTCTTGCTCATGTACTGGAAAGAGGGTGAGGTTGTTTTGATGAATGTTTTCAGAGTAAGAGTCTGTGGTGATGCAGCTGTCTGTCAACAGGGAGGTCGGGTTCTGGGTCTTGTTTAAATCTAACCAGTGTTATATTATTATCACAGCACATAGTTACATACGACCCAGAGGTCTGAGGACGTACTTCTTCTGTGTTTGTTTAGGATGTAACACTAAGCTTTAACCATTTGAGTGAAAAGTTTTGAAAAACATGAATTTCAGAATGTCTCAGTATTTTTTGTTTGTCCCCCTTTTGCTTTAATGACAACATGAATTCAAGCTGCTCCGACAAAACCTGATCCAGCTTCTCCATGACGATCCACAGAGCTTCTTCCACAGAGAGACCAAAAGTGTTTTTGTACCAGGCTGTAAACATGTTTATTTCTGCTGTAAAGTTGGACATTTTAACATGGGAGTCTATGGGGACTGACTCACTGTTGGAGCCAGACTCTAGTGGCCGTTAGAGGAACTGCAGCTTCATGTTTCAGCCCCGGAGGTTGCCGCTCGCTCTGGTCCCACTTCACACTTTCATACACGCACAGAAACTCATAGAAATGTCAGTCTGTCGTTCTCTCTCTAACAGACAATTAACACCTGGTCATCTCTGTTACCTGGGAAACCGTGGAGCATTTCTCACTTTGTTCCCTGACATTTTATTAGAAGTGATTGATCCGTGCTCGACATGATCAGTTGTTTAAACAAGGCTGAGGATAATCAGACGCTGCAGAACAGATCAATAGGTTGTTCCAGGTTTTATATTACGACTCTTAAACGAACATATTTCTGTAATCTACAGTACGGGTGTTGTTGAGTGAACTGCTGCGAGCGAACGCCACACAGCGTCTGTTTGTCACTGCTGATTAGTCAGGGCAAATTAAAATCGTTTGTTTTTTCGCTGAGCTGCAAAAACAATTGGGAGTTTGGTACTAAAGGGCCTGTCAATTAGGAAGACACCTACTTGATTAGTCTCAGTCTGAAGCCTCAAATTATTTTCAGCTGCACTTTGCAATTAGATTTTTTTTTTTTTTTTTGCATTAAGTCGGCCGTCACTTCCTCTGACTTGAAATGTGTGTGTGGCAGATTGAAGAGGAGGACACGTCAGCGACCAACACTGATTTCAGTC
>NW_019525143.1:522424-526559 GCF_002814215.2 Seriola lalandi dorsalis
CCGGGGGGGGGGGGTGTTGAGAGACCAGAGACATCAGTGTTTTTAATCGTGGTGGTAACGCTCCGTTTCATTGGTCGCCTGTCGTTGACGTCATTTCAAGCAGGAGAGACTTCACTCTGAGTGAATGAATAAACTGCCTTGTGCAGAGAGAAGTGAGAGATGTGAGTCTTTGGCGATCAGACCATTGTGATGTCATCATAATGCCCCCCCCCCCCGTAGATTGTTTTGATTGACAACCCTACAGGCAGAAGTTACAGGCTGTGTTTCTGACACGTTTAAGTCTTTTTAAATGTTCTATTTTTTTTGTTGCTCCATTTTAAAAACAGGAAAAAAAGAAAATTAATAACTGATCACGTCTGTAGGATCAAACTAAACACTTCAGTGATGTAAACAGGATTATCAGCGTCAGTTTATTCAGTTCAAACTGGATTATGTGGAGTTTGTTTAATCACATAAATGTATTAAACCAACTAAAGCAGCAGCTTTATTTTGTTAAATCAGTCAAATCTGATATAAACTGCAGGCAACAGAAGAATAATGAAAACTTATCGTCTCACAAACATCATCAAAAACAGGAAACAGAAACATTACTGGACCATATTCATGTTCATATGTGAGACGCAGCAGTGTTTATTCAGGTCTCAGGTGTTTGCAGACAAGCGCATCAGTTATCGGTTTCCTGTGGGGAGGGGCCGGCCCGGGCTCTCCTGTCTGTAACTAATCGATCAGCAGGTCACGGCCTGGAGTCGGCCGCTTTAACGGAGACTGGGAGCGGCTGATTCAGTTGGTCACGAGTGATAACGTGTCCCACAGTGGCGCAGACCTTCAAGCTCCCGCCGTCGACACATTTCACACGACTGTGCTGCTGCAGTTTCATCGCAACGAAGGAAAATTACAATCTCACATCACACTGGTGCTTTTTGTGACTCTTATTGGTAATAAGAAGATTTTATTAAATTAAAAGCAGAGGCAAAAAGTAGACCGAGACCAACAGTCAGTGTGGGAGGAGCAGGAAGTATCTGAGTGAATGATATCATCATCTTATTGCACCGCACAGCCTTTCAAGTTGCCAACATCTTTATTCATCAAGCAAAAGGCTGACAGTATGAGTCAGTGTTTCAGAATATAATCACAGACCTGAAGCACATTTCTAGAGTCGGTGTCACTTACACTGTCTGAGGAAACTCCTAAAATAAACGTCCATGAACCTGCTCAGAGATCAGAACAAACAGACGCTCGTATGAGAGCAGAACTTCATTCATCTTTTAAAGTTCCTCGAGACACGTTAAACTTTAAAAAGGTAAAACTGGATCTGAAGCTCACCTCCTCTTACTTCCTGGTTGAGAAATCTGGATCAGGCCTTGAGCCCCGCCCACAACCTGCTGGCTCCAATTAGCATCTTTTCAGAATGTTAGTGTAAGTAGCATCTTTCAGAACGGTTAGCGTAGTTAGCATCTTTTCAGAACAGTTAGCATAGTTAGCATCTTTTCAGAACAGTTAGCATAGTTAGTATCTTTCAGAACAGTTAGCATAGTTAGCATCTTTCAGAACGGTTAGCGTAGTTAGAATCTATTCAGAACAGTTAGCATACTTAGCATCTTTTCAGAACAGTTAGCATAGTTAGTATCTTTCAGAACAGTTAGCATAGTTAGCATCTTTTCAGAACAGTTAGCATAGTTAGCATCTTTTCAGAACAGTTAGCATAGTTAGCATCTTTTCAGAAGGGTTAACATAGTAAGCATCTTTCAGAACGGTTAGCATAGTTAGCATCTTTTTAGAATGGTTAGCGTACTTAGCATCTTTTCTTTGTTTATGTTGTTTATTAGCTTGTAGCTGCCAGTGTCTGACACAGTCACTGTGTCCCAGTTCAGGACACGGTGTACGATGTGTGGTCCGTCGTAGACCGCGAAATGAGAGGGATGGTCTACAGAGGATTTTTGCTTTGCGTCACCTGCTGTTCCCGCCCTTACTGTTGCATCCCAAAGTGCAGCTACTGTTGCCTAGTAACCTTGACAATATGTAACTTTTTATTTGTAAAAAAAACTTGTTTTAAGTCTCTTGATTTTAACATTTGTGCCGTTAGCTGTTGAACTGAGCTGAAACACAACACTAACATTTAACAGTGTGATCAGTCTGATGAGTATTGTTTGCTTTCATCCCGGCGTGCAATGCATCATGGGATATGTTGGACCATGAAGGATCCACCTGTTGGATCCTTCATGGTCCAGGAAAAGAAGGGCGCCTTTGAAACGGGACACTCTAGCCGCGCCGCTGTAACACAGTCGGTCCATGCGACCCCTGCATTGGGACACAGGTAGCATGTTTATTATTGTAACCATGACGACAAAGGTCCTTCCATTCATCAGTATCTTACCATTCATTATGACAGATGCTCCTGAGGGTCGTATCAGAGGGACAAAGACCTGTGCTGGTTCAGGCTGGAGGACTGTGTTGTGTGTGTGTGTGTGTTGTTGTTGTTATTATTATTATTATTGTTATTATTATGATAAGGTCCTTGTCCGGTGAATATCAATATTGAGGCTTTGAGGATTGGACCTCAGAGTCTCTGTTGCAGAATAATGTTCAGGTCTGTCCTGGTCTGAGTCCAGCTTTAAGGTTTTATGCTGAGGATTTAGTGGTTTGGTCCTCCAGCAGAAGTGCTGCTGTGTTCAGGGTTTAACAGCTCAGTGTGCAGGTCAGGGTCTGATCAGCCTTTCTCCCTCTCCCTCGCTCCCTCTCTCTCCACTCGTCTTCACCTGTGTGTTTATCTGCAGCCTGCAGATTTGTCAGTTCCCTCTCTCCCTCAGGATTTTCTTCTTCCCTCGTTTCATCAGAGGAAAACGTCTCCTCTCTCTCCATGGTAACGCCGGCTGTTTTCATCAGGTTGAATTTCATTACTCTGTGTGTTTGTGCATCTTTATAAACCCTGTGTGTGTGTGTGTGTGTGTGTGTGTGTGTGTGTGTGTGTGTGTGTGTGTGTTGGAGATGAAAAGGGTCAGTGTTCTTTTGAAGCCTGAATTTCTCCATCAACTAAGAAAGAGAGCTGGGAGCGAGGGATGAGACAAGAACAGATGAGGAGAGGAGAGAGAGAGGAGTGTTAAAGTGTAAAAACAAAAAGCTTTTATAAAAACGCCTGAGAGGGAGGAGACAAGGAAATGAGAAGAGGGGTGGATGAGGACGGGTGACGAAAAGAGGAGAGCAAACAAAAGAACAAAAGAAAAACAAACAAGAGGAGAGGAGAAGAAACAAGGAACAGGAAGGAGAGTAAACTAGGGGAGAGGAAAGGAAACTGGGAGGAGAAGGGAGTGAGCGGAGAGGAGAGAAGGAGATGAAATGAGGAAACAAGATGAAAGGTGGAAGGTGAAAGCACACAAAAGAAAAGGAAAGGAAACAAGAGGGCAAGGAGATAGGAAAGGAGAGAAAACAAGAAGAGTGGAGAGGGTAGGAGGAGACAGGAGGCAAGTAAAGGAAATGGAAGAGGAAGATTAGGAGAAAAGAAGAAATGAGGAAAGGAAACAAAGGTAGGAAGAAAGGAAACAGGTGAGATGAAAAAAGAGGGGGTAAGAAGAGATGAGAGGAGAGGGAAGGAAATGAGGATTTCAAAAAGACAAGAAAAAAGAGATGAGGAAAACAAGAGGCAAGAGGAGGTGAGGAAAGGAAATGAGGAACCAAAGGAGATGAAATTACAGGGAGAAGGAGAGGAAACAAGGAAAGAAGTAAACAAGAAGAGAGGACACAAGGTCAGAAAAAGGAAACAGGTGAGAGGAGAGGGGACAAAAGGAGGAAAGGAAACAAGGAACCAGAGGAGATGAAACGATGGGGGTAAGGACAGAGGAGTCGAGGAGAGGAGGAAACTTTGAGGATAAAGGTTGAAGATAAAGAAAAGAACAGAAAGAGGGTCAATCTGTCTGCCCCCCCGATTGATTCATAACCCCCCCCCACACACACACACACACACACACACACACACCCCTCTGTTGTCGTGAATCAATACAGTTTAACCTTTCCCTCCCCGTCTTTAACCTTTTCAACTCTGTATCTGTGCATGTGTATAATGTGATTACTCACAGCTGGGCTCGCTCTGAAATGAAAGAGGAGACATGATGGGACTTATCTGTCGGGGGGGGGGGGGGGG
>NW_019525143.1:526607-546701 GCF_002814215.2 Seriola lalandi dorsalis
GGGGGGGGGCTGTTGAAGGTGGAGGTGTTTCATACCTTTGAAGTTGGGGGGTGAAAACATGAATTAAAGCTGCATCATTGAGGCGAGTGAGAACAGAAAAGTGACTTTATGAAGTGGGAACTGAGCTCGGTGACATCAGGGGGAAAAGGAGGTGAAGAGGTTTCATTTGTATTGTGAGAATGTTTCTGAAGGGAGAGCTGAACATGTGATGATGAAGAGGAGGTGGAGCCTTCATCACTCAGTTATCAGGAAGTCACAGTATCAGCGTATAAGAGGCTGAATGATCCACTGACATTAAATCAGCTGATATTCATCTGTTAATGTAAACACATCTTTGATTTGGGCTTTTAGATATTTGATATTTGATAATATTGAATATCGTAATATTTTCCGCCATATTGAATTTTTATTCGTCCACGCTGGCGACAGTCAGACCGGCAGCCATGTTGTCCGTCCGCCCGTCTCAATCTCGTGGATGTGATATCTCAGTAACACCTTGACGGACCTTGTTCAAATCTGGCAGAAACGTTCACTACGAATTGAGGATGAACTGATTAGATTTTGGAGGCTAAAGGTCAAAGGTCAAGGTCACGGTGACTTCTCAAAACACTTATCCATAACTCAGGACTTCTGGGTACACAGGGATGTAACCTGACACTCGTCTGTGTGACACTCATTCTAGTATTTTATTTTTCTTTCCTGCTGACTCTGACCCTCATTTCACAGCTTTTCTTCCTGAACATTGGATCTTGCCACTTGACAAAACTCTGAACTACTGTTTAGTGGCAGTATGGCTTATACCTGAAACATAAAACACAATAATATAATTATATTATAACCCCCATCCATATTATCCTATATCGCCATATTTAAGCTGGACTGTGTCGAGATTTAATTTTGGATCTTGCCCAAACATGTTAATATAGATAATGGATAATAATTAACACAAATACGTTGAATCATTTTACAGTGTAAAACTAAACTGTCTCTGAGACCAGTGGCTCCCAGCCGGTGGGTCTAGAACCTGAACCTTCAGGAGAACCAATGAAACACACTGACAGTCAACATTTTATAGATACAGTCAGTATAAATTCTTCTTAGTTAAAAAACAGAATCACATCCTCAGTAGAACATGCAACTGTGTAAGATTGTGTGTCTCGTGTTTGAACCTTGATGATGAATGAGTGTGACTCAGCAGAGATGTTAGAGAGGAAGCAGCAGCAGTACATTAGCAGTGATAGCACTTACAGCTAATCAAACACAATGAAAACCCAGTGGCGTTAAGAGGTGACACTGAAAACAATTTTCTCTGTCACTTCCTTTTGTTTTTAGTTTGATTTAAAGTTCATCATTCTGGTTTAAATACACTGAATGTTGTGTTTTACAAAAAATATAAAACGTACATGCAGCCGCTCTGCACTGGACCTCACGTCGCCCCAGAGCACAATACATGCTGGTATCACAGTCCTGTGTGTGACAGTGAATACAGTCAACTATGTTTTGTGGAGCGTGGGAAAGCTCTGCTGATTTGGCCAATTACAGCTCCGCTAACAAAAGGTCACCATTTCATTCCTCATAGAGCGTCATGTCTGCGGCGGCGGCCTCCCGACACCTGGAGGAGAAAAGAAAAGGGAGGGATGGAGGAGGAGTGCGGGCAGATGTCCACAGGAAAACAGGACGTGAGTGGGTTTGTTTCTTAAAAACCTGTGTGTGTGTGTGTGTGTGTGTGTGTGTGTGTGTGTCACAGGAAATGTCAAGCAGGTGTCATCGTCCTCAGAGAGAAGTGTGTGTGTCGTGTTCATGTTCACAGCAGCTGCTCAGTCCTGACTCTGACCTGATGGAGCCAGAGCCGCCATGTAACTGAGGCTGCATGTGTGATGGATCAAATCTCCATAGTAACAGTAGTAAACCAATCAAAACCTTAACCTCCATGTAAACCATATACATTTTTTTATATTTAGTCTTTCCCAAACCATCTGTGAGTGACCACAAAGTCTGGAAGCAAAATACTGTGTATGTGTTCCTCTGAGAGACGATCCCGCAGGTCGTCTGAGCGGCAGGCTGTTATGACATCACAGTTACGTTTTGTTGCTAGGCGACATCTATTGGTCGTAGTGATGACGACAGGAGCAAAAGGGAAAGGTGGCGGTGACGTAGTGTAAAGAGAGACAGAGTCCACGTCAGGAGGAGGTGGATGGATTAATGTGACACAGGAGAGCCGTGTGTTCGATTCCCACGTTGTCTCTATTATCCATGACCGTTTGTTGTTGTTATTGTAACCATGACAACAGAGATTGTCCAATGTCGAGGAAGTACTTGTTGTAACCCAAATCACCATCTATTCTTGACCGTTATTATAGTAACCATGGAAACGAAGGTAGGCAGGCCTCTGTTGGTACAGTCGTCATTGGTCTGTGAGTTTTATTTCAGTGGTTAAGTCCTTGGTCTGAAAAAGTTTGAGAAACACTGATATAAACCTTTAATCATCAGCGACATGTTTGTCTCTCTGCTGCGTCCTGAGGTGGACGACATCCAGAAAATCAACCAGAAACAATAGAAGTGAGGTGGAGGAGGGGTCTCCTCATCCCCAGAGGAAATTACAGGCCCCGCACATAAAAACTGAACTACAACAAGAAAACATCTGATCAGATTAAATATTATAAGTAGGATCATCGCACATACAACATCTGATTTCTGCAGCTCATTGTTTCGTTATCGACAGCTGTGTTTACGCTCCGAGTGTAATAACGGGCAGCAACGTGACGAGCACAGACACACAAACATGGAGGTGACAGACTGTCCGGCTGCACACTGAGACGTGTGGTGATGCGTTCACAGACTCAGAGGGGAGTCAGACTCTTGAACTGTGAACTGTACATCTACCAGCAGTTTGTGTGTGGAGCAAACACTTTACAAGGTTTTACAAGGTTCTTTAACTTTCTTTAACTAATTCTTTAACTTGTGAAATAAAGTAGGTTAAAAGTAGTTAAAATAGGAGAATAGACCTTCTTCTTGCTTTTCAAACTTTAACTATTACACATTCCCCCATTCATATTGCACGTTGTACTTTTTGTATTACATTTATATTCCTTCACATTTTTATTGTAAAAATGTTCTATTAATATTTAAGCTATCTGACATTCAGTACTTTCTTTTTGCTCTATATTTCTTTATATTGTTTCTTGTTGTTGTTACGAACCGAAACACCAAACCAAAATCCTCGTATTTCTTCTTTCTGCTGGGTGTGGAAACACGTGTACGGGAGCGTGTCGTATCAACACTCGGTTGCGTGTCTGTGTTTGCCGTTGTCAGGAGAAAAAACAGGCTGTGTGCACAGAATGTGTGTGTTAACTGTTTGGGTATTAGTCCTCAGAGACTCCAGGTCAGAGGCAACATTCATCTCTCAGCCATTTTTTCTGCTGAGGCGTAACATCTCTCTCTCTCACACACACACACACACACACACACACACACACACACACATACACATACATGATGTCTGGGCTTTAGCTTTGAAAAGCTGTGAGGTCCAGTGTTAAACAGCGCATTGTGAGGAGCTGTGTTAATACTCGGTATGATCCCAGAATAAAAGGAAGATATAAAAAGAAAAAACATCACTCCTCCATTGACCTGCGAATCATTTCATAAAGCCTGAGAAAGCTGAACGATAACACGGTGCAGGCTGCTGTATTTCCTCAGCTGTGCACTGAACTCACAGCTGCAGGTTTAAGACTGGAGACTCGGACCTGATAACAGGACTAGGAGCTCTGTCTGTGTCTGTGTTGGTATGTGGTGTTTTCCTGCAGCGTTGTGAGGTTGTTTCCTCTGCTGTGGTGTGTTGGTGACTCAGCCTACACCCTGCTGGGAGGAGAGGTGCAGCAGAGGTGGTGCTGATGCGAATCCTGCAGATCACTGAAATCTCAGTCTCTAAGAATCGGTGCGTCACCGCTCGATTCTTACAAAGTGTTTTGTTCACTTAATTTGGTGAATTCACTTCCTCATACACCTCCCTAACATCTTTTCATGTTTTATCATTACACTAATATTGTAGGGTTTTCATGCAGTTGACGTCATCACACAGAAAAACAAGGCTTTGTTTGGATTACGGTTTCCACTTCATGGCACTGACTCTCCTCCTCTGTTTTTCTATTGGGCAAAAGTTGCAGGTAGTTCCTGGTGCCTGGGACTTTCTTTGGTCTCACCTTCGCCAGGCTGCTGATTGGCTGCCTTTTTTTTGGCCATTTTATGCCTTTTTTATTTGATAAGACGGTGAAGAATGTACATGTTACACTTCTGTTAGTTGTTCTGTATTTTAAGAAAAACCAACTGTGGTCAGTGATGTTTCTCTTTATTGATTTTTATGACTTTATTGATCCCCGGAGGGAAATTAAAGTGTCATAGCAGCTGAATTAAAATAAGAAATACACAAAACACACAGAAACTCCACAAGTGTAGAATATAAAAGAGAAGTAGATAAATATAAATAGATAAGTATGATGTTTACGGAGTCTAATTGCACCGGGCAAGAATGACTTTTGATAACGTTTCCTAACGCAGCGGGGTGGTATGACGTTACGTTAGCTTTCTGCGTCGTCGCTACAGTAACGCCGCCGCACTGAGGCGGTAGCAGCTGTCTGCAGTGGAAAAAGAAGAACCTGATACCAGATTTGAGTCGAGTACCATGCGGTGGGAAAATGCTGATCTATTTGCTGTGATGAGTCCTTACAGTCGTCTGAAGGCAGCAGGCGTCTCTGACAGGATGTTTTCACTGACCAGACAGAATCACACGCAGCAGAGCAGCTGCATGTACATGCAGAAACATGTCAGTGCTTACGAGCACGTTCAAGTTGTCGCTTTGATTTTCTACTGCGAAGCAACAGGCGTGTGCGGGACCGTGTAACCGGGGCAATGGCTGCGTCATCGCCAAAGTTGTTTCCCTTTTGCAAAGTGACGGGTGTTAATGTGCACGTGCAGAGGTCACAGATTTATAGTACCACATTCAACCACAGAGAGTCAGTGATGATCAGCAGCTCTGATGTCTCCGGACAGCTGGGGAGTGTTTACCTCTCCACTTCGACTTGACCCACTTCACTTCTCCTGTGAAGCAGAGCGAGAGTTCGAGGATGCTGCCTCACAAAATATGTGCTGGTTTTGTGGTGAATACAAAAGCCAAAGTGTAAAAACAGCAATTCACCGTTTTGTGGGGAGTTATGTGCCGGCACAGTTTCCAGGCTGAGGTTGCCTGGTAACTGCTCAAAGCCAAGAAATAGTCTGACACATTACTGAACAGTGAAACAGTGAATTGTTGTTTCTACACAACACATTACACAAATTATATGTTTCATTTGGACAGAGCCAGGCTAGCTGTTTCCCCCTGTGTCCAGTCTTTATGCTAAGCTAAGCTAACCAGCTGCTGCCTGTAGCCTCTGTGACTGTCCACACTTATAATTCAGGTAATGAGCAGAACACAAAGCAGCAGACTGTTGAGGAATCAGGGACATTGTAGGTTTTATTACCTCGTGTACAAACACAGTGAAATGCACCATTAGCGTGTACATACATTAGGTTTAAAAAAAAAAAAGAATTTTGCAGGACTCCTGCAGAGGAAAGTAAAAGACTGGAATATTTTCCTGAGATGGAAAAGGAGGAGTGAGTCTGTCACAGTGGATGTGCTGTGACTGGGTGAGGACAGATGCTAATGTCATCATCTGCAGAGAGAGAGAGAGAGCCATGTGGGAGGCCTGAAATCAGATGGTTCTACTTTCTAAAAAAGAAAAGTCATGAAATCAGGTGTGAGCTGCAGCAGTGGCGTCAGGGAGGCAGCTCCACCTGTCCACATGTGGAGGTGATAACTGTCATAAACCTCAGCTGACAGTTGTCCAACTTTCTGCTCCATCTGCATTTTAATATTTCAGGCAAATGAATTCAGTTTGTGCCGGTTTGAAATATTGAGCTCAGTGTGGAGGAAAAGATTTGGACTGAGACAGAGAGAGAATCTGACGCCGCTGTGTTTGTCTTTGAAGCTCAAAATAAAATTTACTCCAGCGCAGTTTTGAGGAACTTGTTTCATCATTTGCTGCGACTTTACGCCTCTAACCCGTCACATTACAGAGGGAAGTGTTTTTGTAATAATGAATAATCCTCAATATTTTGACTAACCAGTTGTCCAGTTGTCCACATTAAGTACTGTAGGTCTCTCCCTCCAGTCTTTCTCAACCAAAAGCAGGAGCCGGTTTCACAGAGACGTCTCAGACCCTGTAGTGTTGCTCCAGTCTTTATTTTGTCTTCCAAAAGACGAGCATGTTCTGCTGAGGGGAAACGGAGCTCAGTGGTTGGCTGCTGTTCTTGGTCACTGCACCACAGTCCGGCTCAAGAAGTAAACTCAGACTCAGTCTCTCTGAAGTCTGACTGTTTGTTAGATCTCAGACACAGTCAAAATCTGCACCTGAGCAGGTGAATTCAGCTGCTTCAACACACAGTGATGGTGATCACAGGTGTAACAGGTGAGACTCATGTCAGAGGGTTGTGCTGCAGTGAGTTAAGATGACGGATGATATCGGCGCGTACAGCTGCTGCTGCTGCCCTGAACCTGTGCTTGTGTTGTGAGACGACGTCCCGACCATTTTATCAGCCAGATGTTTGACTCTTCACCAGGTGTTGTGATGCAGTTGTGTTGTTTGCTGCGTTTAAAGGTGTTCAGGTGTTTCACTGTGGACGGAGGTCTCTGCCGGAACGACTAAAACGTTTACTTTGGATCATTGAAGCACAGTTTGCTGATAATACTTGTTGTGTTTGGTGACAGGATGAATATACTGGCTGTCTGTGATTGGCTGAATCCATCACTGGTTGGTGTTTGTTAGCGTGATTGTGATCTGGTGAATCGGGGCTTGTCCAGGGACAGTTGGAGGTTGAGGGCGTTGCGTGCTCGGCAGGAAGGTGTTTTCACAAATACTCGTAGGAATCTGTAACGTTACAATCTTTTATCTTTCAGGTCACCAGTTCTGTCCGGTTTAAAACCAAAATAATCCCAAATATGTGACTTTGTTTTCTCTTTAGCAACAAGCTCTTTTATGATTGTATTTGCTGAACCACTTGTCCCTGTGTGTGTCCACATGCAGCACACACACACAACTCCACAACCGCCCGAATACTTGTGTACTCTTACTGCTGATACTTAAACTACTACGAGCTGAGAATACCTGTGTACTTTTACTGCACTTTTCTCCCAGCACTTCTTCTTCATCCACGACTGCAGGAGGAAAATATTCTTTCTCTTTCTCTATGCAAGCAGAAATGTTTCTTCCTGTACACTGACCTGAGTGAGTGAGTGAGTGTGTGTGTGTGTGTGTGTGTGTGTGTGTGTGTGTGTGTACAGAGTGAGCTAATGATGGGCGAACAGCTGAGCTTATTGAACAGTTTATGCTGACCATCTGCAGAGCTGCACCCTGGGAAATTAAGTAAGCAAACACTGTTAATTAGTGGAAGATGAATACACTACATCTCCCTGCTCTCCGCCCTCCGTCAGCGTCCACTGGACACTGGTAAAAAAAAAGAATAAAAATCACTTAGTGGTGATGGATGTGTGTGTGTGTGTGTGTGTGTGTGTGTGTGTGTGTGTGTGTGTGTGTGTTGCAGTGGAGGAGGAAGTATTTCAGTATAAAGTACAGATACACAGATGACTTAAAGTTGTTATTCTTTGATAGAGAAACTTAGAAATCAGAGGAAAACTAGAACCACCTCCTCGTGGTCGTATCCCTCCGCCACTCAGACTAGTTCCAGGTCACTTCCTGTTTATCCAGAGTCACAGAAAATATGAACCATTTGTGTGAAATTTCATCATAATTACTGTGTGAAGTCTTCAGCAATGGCTAAAAAGTGTTTTCTAATGTCTCCATGACCTTTGACGTTTGACCTTTGACCAAAGTCTCATCAGTTCGTCCTCGAGTCAAAGTTAATGTCTGCACCAAGTTTAAAGAAGTTCCTTCACGGCGTTACGGAGATATCATGTTCACAAGGCTGAGACTGCAATCTGTGAGGTCACCTTGACCTTTGACCTTTGACCAACAAAATCAGATCAGTTCCTCCTTGAGTCCACGTGAATGTTTGTGCCAAATCTCAAGAAGTTCTGTCCAGGAGTTACGGAGATATTGTGTCCACGAGAATGAGACGGACGGACAACATGAAAACAAAATGGCGGCTCTGACTGTCGCCGGCGTGGAGGAAATAAAATCTGCTCCTTATCGCTGCAGAACTTGTAACACAGTGATATTTGTCCAAACACCCATGATGCACTGCAAACAGGAAGTGATCACAGCTGGTTCAGCTGCTGTTAATGAAACTGTTTGAACAACAGGACTGAGAAGAGAACAGATGTCACAACAGA
Source organism: Seriola lalandi dorsalis (assembly GCF_002814215.2). Classification (NCBI taxonomy): domain Eukaryota; kingdom Metazoa; phylum Chordata; class Actinopteri; order Carangiformes; family Carangidae; genus Seriola; species Seriola lalandi. The sequence goes on from NW_019525143.1 coordinate 534,991, forward strand.
ACTTCTGATTGTTCCAGTGTTGGTTCCTAAACAGACCCGGAGGTCGGTGGTAACATGTTTCCATCCGTCAGATCAGCACAAACATTTCTGACTTCCTCCAGTTTGACACGAGAGTCAGATTTCACACTGAGCTGATAAAGATTAAAGTCGGAGGAGAAGCAGGAGAAAAAGAAAACCGGAGATCCAAAGGCCGAGGCAGTCGATGGGAGGAGCAGCCGGTTCAGACACAAACAGGAGGTCATCGTGGCTGTGATTATCCGAGCCGCCGCCTGGTTCTGTTCTTCTAATGTTTTGGCTCATTATCCTGCTGGAGGATGAACCCCTGACCAACAGTCCGTCCTTGTTACTCCTCTTCTTTTTTTTTTTGTTTCAACTCTGCATTAATACAACAAAAGTTTGGGCAACTGCAGGAATTGTTTGCATCAACTTTCAAGGCTTCTCTGGTCAGTTCACAGCTGATCTTTGTACCTGGACTCGAGCTGCGTGAAGCCTCTAAGATTTTCATTTAATACAGCCACTCATGAAAGTATTGTAATATTTATATATTTGCAGCTTTAAGAACTCTTTGTGGAGACAAAAAGCCTCACACTGGCAAATCGCTTTTATTTTATTATTATCGACTTTTATTATGAAGTAATCACAGGAAATGTAATGTGGTTAGCTAGGTTAGCTCTAGAGACCAAAACAGTTTTTGTACCAGGCTGTAAACATGTTTATTTCTGCTGTAAAGTTGGACGTTTTAACATGGGAGTCTATGGGGACTGGCTCACTGTTGGAGCCAGACTCTAGTGGTCGTTAGAGGAACTGCAGCTTCTGGTTCTCGCTCCGTGTGCAGCATCAAATCAGATCCACGAAATGATGGATTACTGCCTGACTTCTTTATTAAACATTATTTTGTTATATTTAAATATGTAATTGTACATATTTTATTAGATTATTTATCTTTTGTTGCTCTAATACTGAACATTTCCCCAGGAAATCTGTCAGGAACCTTGTCACTGGATAAAAAAACATTTATAACCGGTTATATACAGTCTTGTTTGGCATCCATGGCTCTGCATCAAGCTGCTCCCTGCTTACCCAGCAAGCGTGCTGCAGGAATCAACCCCCCCCCCCCCCACCCCACCCCCGGTTCATACAAACAGAGCAGAGCCGGGGCAGCAGCACTCTGCCATATGATGACTTTAACAGCCGTGGTAATCTCAGCAGATCCTGTTAGAGCAGGTGGAGGCTGGCAGACTGGATGCTTCAGCAGTTGGAGCAGGAATCGGAGGAATCGGAGGATTTCAGATCTTAATGAAGGTCGCTGATGGTTTTTTTTATTTGAGGTTGCAGCATCAGGCTGCTGCTGAGGGAGTTTTATCACTGTGTGCATTTAATCCAGCGGCTTCTCTCCAATAACAAGCTGTTAGAGAAAACACAAGATATCCAGCTGCAGGTGATCTGTGGATCCCCCCCCCCCCCCCCCCCCCCAGCCCCCCGCCATTTCTGGAAAAGAAATGTTATTTTTTTTGCAATAAGTTCATCCATGTGTGAATATTGAAAATGTTTAATTCCAACTTTTTAATGATCTAGAAGGCCAAATTTAATACACTGTAAAATATGAAATGAAAGTGTATTTCAGCAAAAAGCTAAAAAAAAATGTTGGTTCTTGTATCTACATTTGAAAGATTATTGCAGTTTTCTCTGCAGCAGTATATTCTTTAAGTGGATCTGGGGATGATCATGTGTTCAGTTTTTCTTGAGGAGGAGTCTGCAGCTCTGCAGCTCTGTGTGGCTGCACCTGTTGGTGTTGAGCAGGTAAAACAGGTAAAACCAAGAGTGAGGTCACGGCCGGTCTCTGCACGGACAGTGTGGGTGAGAAACAAAGAGCAGACGCTGAGTAAAGAGGAAGCTGAATCTGTACAGAAAGAACTGGTTTTGTTTTTACCTTCAGATGAAGAAGTCTGACTCTGACTCTGGGAAGTAGGTTGCTCTAAAACTAGTGGGCCCTGAAGGGAAACAGCTCCGCTCCCTGCTGCTCTCCCTCGGAGGGAGGAGGTGAGGGAGGCCCGGGGGGAGACCGCTGAGGACGTAATTGGTCCGACTGGTAGTTTTTAATAAGAAAGCCGACGAGGGAGCGGAGCCGGAGACCATGCTGATCACATATTACTGGGTCTTTAGCAGACATGGGTTCTTGGAGAGAGAGACAGAGAGAGAGAGAGAGAGAGAGAGAGAGAGACACAGAGAGAGAGGGAGAGAGAGAGAGAGGGAGAGAGAGAGGGAGAGAGAGAGAGAGAGAGAGAGAGAGAGAGAGGGAGAGAGAGAAGGTTTCCTCAGACAGAGACCTGCTGAGTTAAAGGAGAAGCCGCTGCTTATTAGAGGACATTGTTCAGAGTGTATCTGCAGTAATTAACCAACATCGCAGTCTGAGGAAAGAAGAGCAGAAACAGTCTGGAGACCTTTAACTTAAAGCTTCTAAAGACCCGAATTTACATTTATATCATTGGTGTTAATTGTTCCTGAATGTGCTTCTTGTCGATCCACCACTCTTCCTTTATAAAAATGTCTCTTGTTTGTGAGTCTGCTGATGTTCTGGAGGCAAAATTAACATCTCTTCAGTTTTCTGTATTCAGCAGAATAAACCTCAGAGTCCTGACAGAGTGCATTTAATTATACAAACTTCACTCTGTGTGTGTGTGTGTGTGTTATTTGTTGTGCAGTGTGTTGTTTAAAACACAGCTCTGTTATAATCGCTGTGAAATTAAACTCCAAACTGTGTTAAAGCGTCCTGACGTGTCGTCGGCGCCGAGCCGCTGCACTCGTGAGCGCAGAGGAAGCGCTGCAGATATCAACCCGATCAGAGCTGGATGACGCAGCTGCAGGGCCCGATTACCAGCCCGCTGTGCCCGGTGTCCCATTAAATACTCGCCGTGCCTCAAATAAAGCATGTGTCCTATTGAAGGCTGCTGTTGGGAAATAAAAGCGCAGAAACATGACGCTGCTGCTCCTGAAATAGCCCAGGAACAGAGCAGTGATGCAGCATGTTGCCCCGAGGACAGAGACGGGAGGGAGAGGGGGGGGGGGGGGGGGGGGGTGCAGAGGAGTTTAAAAGCACGACCCAGTGGTGGGTTTCAGTGCACACCCCCACCTCCCATCCCCGCCCCCGTAAATGTTCAGATATAAGTCGTTGTGTTGTGCCTTTGAGGCTACACATCAGAGACATCAGAAGTGTGTGAAAAAGTGGACCACTCTGTTTTTAAAGGTTATCGCTGTAGTTAGAATAAAATAAGTAGTTTTATTCAGTCGTCACATATACTACAATAAGTAAATACAATACAGACAGAAAAACACAAAAAAACACAAAAAAACAAACAAAGAAAAACACAAAAAGCCACAAAGTCGAACAAAAAACAAATAAAAAACAAACAAACACTAAGGCACAAAAAAACAAACACATACAAAAACACAAAAACCAGTCGAACAAAAAACAAATAAAATAACAAAAACAAACAAACACCAAAACACAAAACAAACAAAAAAACAAAAACAAAAACACTGACAAAACACAAACAGTTGTGCCGAGGTAGCCGAGGCTTTGAATATTTCAATATTCAAATATAAGTTTGAATATTTCCCACTTCCTGGTTGAAGGCGGTGAGTCACATCACTTGTGGGTGTCACCGTCGGGTCAGACGCCCGGCGCCGGCGCCGGCTGCTGGCGGCACAATAAAAGTTTAACGTTCCTTGCCAGAGGATGTTTGTGTTCACTTGAGACGCGGCGACCCTCGCTGTGCTCTCATCGCGCCGGGATCTGAGCTGACTGCTGATGATGTGCACTCGGGCTGTTTATCCTTGATTAGCATAAATTATGTTAGAGAGCGTCTCTGCCTCGGCTCGACATAAATCATACAGAGTACGAGTAGAAGTCATGTGTCCGCGGAGGGAGAGGGACACTGAGCAGGAGCAGCCCCGCACAGATACTGGTACTACACAGGGACGTGATGATGATGCCGCCGTGTTAGAGCTGAAACAAGTCATTGATCGATCACATCAATAATTTAAATCTAGTGTGAGGAGTTGCTGCTTTTCTTTGTCATAAATCACTGAAAACTTAATATTATGGGGTTTTACACCTTTCACAGATTAAATGATTAATCCATGAATCAACGGAAAATTGATGTGTATGTAAATAGTGTATGAAATAATTTAAACACGGGTTCAATAACATATATATGTAACGTGTGATGTGATGTGGGAGGTGTGAAGCAAAAGCGTCTCTCCACTCCACGTGATCATTCAACAGAAGTGTAGTACCGTCTTTGACCACACAGACTGACTCATATCTACTAATCATTGCTTTCCATAGAGGCGCTGTTTCACCTGACTGATTTAAAGGTGTTCAGTCAGCTGTGAGTTTACCTGCGTGCCCAAAAACTACACAGTATGTACGACCTACTTATCATCAATCTGTTCTAGCCTGTAGTTTATAAAAACGAATCACGGTTTGTTGATGAAAGACAACAGAGTGCTCCAAATAAAAAGCGGATCACATTTTTGATAAAGCAATAAAAACAAGCAGAATCAAATGAAATAAAGATGAATTAAAACACAATATGTGTGATGTCGGAGATCAGACTGAACTTCACAAAGAGACGGCTGAACGTCTTCAGGCGTAAAGGTTCAGGGCGGTGACACTCTGGTTTGACTATCGTCAACAAATCTCAGGCGAAGAATCAAACCAGCAGCGTGTCGGTCCAGCTCAGTGTTTTCTGACTTCCTGCTGAAGATGTACATTTTTGAAAACTCCTCACAAATATATAGTTTACTTTTTAATTTCCTCAAACAGCTGATCACTGTAGTTTTGAGTGCATCAGATTTATTACCATAAATATTCACATGGAAAGCAACAGTAACTAAAACACACGTGGAGTGGAGTGAAAGTCCAGCATTCCCCCTGAAATGTGAAGCAGATGTTCAGTTCTACAGTTAAAGTATTACACGAAGCGTCTGGACGGTTTAATTGTATTAGACTGTTGAAAGATTAAAGATGGAGGTGACTGAAAATGAGTCAGCAAATGAGAAATGAGAAGCAACAAAGATCCCGAGGAGAGAGAGAGATCAACACGTCTTATCCTCCTCCTCCTCTTCCTCCTCCTCCTCCTCCTCCTGCTCTACCTCTGGATTAATCGTGTGTGAAATCATCTGCGGGATGGGGGATAGGGGGTTGGGGGGGGGGCTCCACTGCAGACTGGGTGTTTGTCTCGTTCACTCTGGACAGGTGACTTTGTTTTTGGGATCATTAAACTGATCAACTGTAAACGAGCTGGAGCTGCGGCGCCGACAGATGTTGCTGCTGTTTCACCACATTTAATCATCTGTGTTGATACGACAGTCTGGATCTGTGTGTGTGTGTGTGTGTGTGTGTGTGTGTGTGTTTTAAACATCTGAGAGCCTTGTTGCTTTATCAAGCCAGAAACAGAGGGATGCTGCACTCACACACATTTAAACTCACACATAATTACATCAAGCAGTAAATGAGTCAGTTGGCGAATCAGTGAGTCCGTCAGCAGCTTCCAGAAAACACTGAACTCAAACAGGAAGCACAATTATGACCGAAGGTTATTTACGTATCTGACAAATCACAAATATATTGATACTGAACGTGCACTTTGTACACTCAGTGTCCACCCACAGCCCCTCCCTCCCCTGTGAATCCACTGTCTGTTAATCCACACACAGACTACGTGATCCTATTTACTGTTGTGGTTATAAACTTTATTTAATCAGGAAGTCACTTTGAGACTTTAAATATCGACTCCCTGAACACATTTAAAATCATAATGCTCCTGAATGTACGTGCTTTTATTCTGAATTGATTTTTGTATTCTGATTGTTTGCTTTGTTTTCTTTCTGCTATTGTGATCTCAGCATCATTGAAAATGAGGGTCACGTCTCAATGTATCTCATAGAAATAAATAAAGGTTGACGATGATCAATTGCAGAAATACAAAATTTTAGCGATTGAAATATACGTTCGTGTATTCATACAAACTAGTAGACGTGTGTTTATATAAACAACAGAGTTAGTTCTAAGTTCTGTATAACTGCAGAACTTCAGTCAGAATCCTCATGATTTTAAGTTCAATTCAATATCAAATGAACCCGGTGATAGTTGTCCATACATCCATGAGTGCGCTGCAGACAGGAGCTGCGTATGAATAATTCAGCATGTTTTTAATGGAGGCAGTTTGACTGAATGTAAATAAATTTAGGCTAAAACCTGTGGCTCAGGTTGTAGCCCTCAGCCAAACCAGTAAATCAGTGGTTCCCAACGTTTTCCAACTCATGACCCACTTGAAAATCTCAAAAATGTTTGCGGCTCACATCGAACTCCATAACAACACAAGTTCTAATCATTGGCTTCTGACAGCGACAGGCCTTAATAAGAAAAAACAAGCTGTTAACAAAACATTTTTATGATTTTATAATTACATTTTTGTCACCACAACTTTAGCGTTTTGCAAATGATTTGTCGGCCCTCTTGCGACCCACCTTCACCACAGGTTGGCAACCGCAGCGCTGAATCTGAAGCAGCGTCAGATTTCTTGTTTACATCGTACACGTACAATAAAATGACAGAAGTGTTGTGGCATCGTTGGCTTGAATCACCTGAAAGGGAGACGCACGTACTGCAGACACATTCACACATAAACACAAACATGCAGAAACAGTGTTTTTGAAGGTGTAACTGTGATGTTCACAGCTCGGTACAGACGAGCTATTTAAAGCAAGAGGAATAGATTTTTGAGAAAGTACTGACAATCCATTTTCTTTGTGTGTGTGTGTGTGTGTGTGCGTGCGTGGGTGTGTGTGTGTGTGTGTGTGTGTGTGTGTGTGTTGGGGGGGTGATAAAGTGGCTTAGAGGAATTGTTCTGTGTTCATTTCCTGAAACAGGAGCAGGAGTGTAACGTCGTTCTCAGAGTAAACACTCTCTGTTACAACCTGCCGTCTTGTCTTTCTTTGCTCTTCACCTTCTGTCTTTTCTCTCTCACCTCTTCACTCCATCTTTTCTCCGACACTTGTACCGAGACATTTAGATATTACTCTGAAGGTTACACAACGGGATGTGTAGTGATGAGTTTGTTTCTTTAGTTTAATCTATGAGCACAAAGGAGTCAACTCTCTGTGGGAGGAAACTGAGAACATGCAAATAAAATAAATAATATCAAAGCAAATCTGCAGCTTAGTAAACGCGAGGGCCTTTGTCATCTGTGTTTGAAATGACTTTCACGTTTTGTATTGGGAAGTTGATCAAACAACAACAGAGACACAAAATCTCTTTCGGGGCGGCGGTGGCTCAGGAAGTAGAGCGGGTCGTTGACTAATCAGAAAGTTGGTAGTTCAGTTCCCAGCTCCTCCAGTCCACATGTCAGAGAGTCCCTGGGCAAGATACTTAAAACCAAATTGCCCTCGATGATGTACCATCGGTGTGTGAGTGTGTTAGTTGTCTGTAGTTGTTAATGGTTCTGTAAACATCCGCCACAAGATGTCGCACTAGAGCACCAGCATCTCAGACCAACACAAACGCTTCGTCAGCCACACCTCCGGCCTTCGTTTGGAGATGATAGTTAGCCAGCTAGCGAGAGAACATTTATCATTATGAACCATCAAGTTACTGACACATGGAGGAGAAGAAAAACCAGTTCTGAGTCCAGCTGGACCCTTTAGCAGCTTGTAGGGTTCTCCGTAAACCAGACCAGTATTAACTCCATGGTCAGACTGGGAGAGAAATTCAGTTTTGCACTGATCCACTGGGACTGGCTGCACCAATAACACTGATGGAGCCTGTAAACACTGACAGTCCATCGTCCGACCAGGATTTTAGCCGGTAGTCCTCGGTCCAGTCCACCTGTGATCTGGTCTCATCTCTTTCTTTGTCTGAGGCCTTTTTAGATGAAAACGTGGTTTCTTCTTCAGCGGAGGAAATTCAGGAAGGTCGGTTTAACAGGAGGGACTCACAGAGAAACTCAGATTACATCATATTATTACTATTACATATCTTGTTTTTAAAATTTCATTTACAGAACCTTTAAGAGTAGAAAAGATTTATAACACAAGGTATTTACCACTCTCTTTGGGGTGGGGGCTTTTACATCCTTTATCTCATAATCCTTCCTCAAACACAGATGCATTTTTCCAGGGTAGATTTTGTGCATTTTTTGTGTAAATCTCTCTCCTTCACACCTTTCCTCCTCCTCACCTGTGATTTTTTTTAAACCTCCTATCTCAGTTTCCTCCTCCTCCTCTCTTTGCTCTCATCCAGCAGATATGTATCATGTGGGTGACAGATGCTCATATTCTCTCTCCCAGTAGCACAGATGTAGCTGATAGTGGTGCCTTTAAACACAGCAACTTATCACGGCAATAACGGCGCTCAGAGCAACAAGCTGCATTTGAATGTACAACAGGAGACAGATTACACCTGTGGAAACAAACAAACACAAACACATCACCACAGTGGACGACTAGAGTCTGTCAGTCCATGTTCTTCCGTTGCTTTCTTGTCCTTTGTAGAAAATGTCACCTTTAAAGCACAGAAAGATGTTTACCTGTTCCGAAGCAAAGGCAGTGCTCAGTATAAAGCCGGCCTTGATGTACGCATCCGAAGAGGTGAAAAAAAGTGTCGCAGGCAGGAAGATGAAAAAGAACAAAGGAGGGTGAAATGAAAGAGGAGCGTCGCCGGTTCACACATTTATCCACTCGGCTAATAGAAATAAGTGCAGCCTCAGCCCCCGCAAGCCACAAACTTTCCTTCTCCGCTGAATAATGATCGCGGTCAGTGGAGTGCGTCTGCATCGATGGAGAGGGGGGAAGCATTGGGTTTGTTACCTCCACACTCTCACAGCTCTGATCAATGACCAGCTGAAGCACACACACACACACATATATATATACAGTAGATTTTTCTTTTCATGATCAGAAAACCATAATTCATGCACCTTCCAAGAAAATGAATTGAATGAATGGATTAAAAATGCTGCTGGAGGTGGTTCTGGATTTATTCCTCCAAACACATAAACAGCCAAAAAAATCAGTGAAAGTATCACACCTGCAAGACCGAACGAGTGTCTGGATTCAGGATCAGCATCTTCAGGATTCTGTACGGTTTCCGTGCATGAGGCAAAATCGCACATATGCCAGATAAACTAGTTTGTTATTTGACTTTCCTGCTGTTTTTACAGACACGTGAACTCACCACACACTCTGCAACTTCCAGCTGTTGACATGAGCCACACAACGTAAGCTGTGTCCCAATTCTCAGGCCGAATCCTTCAGAGGACGCGGCCCATGAAGTTATGACCTCTGAACACGGCATAGACGATGAAGACCAACCCTGGGATAGGTTGATTCACCTGTTGGATCCTTCGTCGCGAAGGATGCATTTCTCGATCCATCGAAACAGGATTGTGGCCCCTGATCGGAGACACATCAGAGACTACTGTTGATATACTATTGATCCAAAGCTGGACTTTTAGTTATCACTGTCGGTACGAATGTCAGAGGGAGGTTGATTCAGGTTCTGGACCTGGAAGTTCAGGCTTGACTTCAGATCTCTATATCTACATCCTGCACTGCTCATATTTGTGAGGACTCTCAGAATAATTTGTCCTTTCTGCGCGGCCCGGTACTGGTCCACGGCCTGGTGGTTGGTTACCACTGCTCCAGATCATGGATTCTCTTAGAGCTTTAGGAAAGCAACTGGACTTGCTTGAGGTTCTTCTCCAGGTCTTATCCGAAAAGAAGCAAGTCCAGTTTCCTTGTTAAAGCTCTAGGAGATGCAGTCACATAATTGTCCAAGCTCCACAGGAAGCCTTCACCTGTGTAGTCTTTGCCAGCAAACCTGTATAAATGTGCTCCTCTGCAGCTCCCTCTCCTCCTCCCTCTCAGCGCTGCAGCTGCTTAACAGTCCGTCCACTGCCCTTCAGACGGAGAGTCTGGGCCCGGCACTCCGAGTTAAGACGGGTCACCTCCTGAGGATCGTGGCCTGTCTCATTAACTCCTGAGTAATTCCAGCGTCCTCGGCCTCTGCCACACAGAGCTTCACAGAGACTGACGCACTCAGCGGTGATTACATCCTCGTGTCTGCGCTCCAGGCTCATGTGCTTCCATGTTCGTTTACAGCATTTTATGTTTCAAAGGTTTCATTTATTCCGGTTATTTTTAGCCGCTGCCCCCACACCACATTTCACACCGCGGAGTGAAAGTGCTCCACGGGTAATATCACCCTCATACACACATCCTCAATATACATATTAGGATGAGCCTTTATATAAATTTATTACAAAAGCCGAACTTCAGCCGTAATTCTCACAACTCTGCCCCTGATGTTCTGTCTGGGGCCACGGAGACCCCAGGTCCTCTGAGAACTGCTGTTGTGGTCTCACATGAACACAAACAGAGGATTCCCACGCATCCCGGAAAACAGTTAATGTAAATTACATTATCCTTTAAATGTACATGAGTCACTGTTGGCTGCTAACTGTGGTAGTTTTCATCAGGTTTATAGATGATGTTGCTAGCTTGTTTTGCCTGTAGCTAAAGGCATACGGTCTGTGATTCAGCTCTGGTGGAGCAAAGGTTTCAAATGTGGGTTGGTTCATTGCTGAGAGTTGGGTGATAATAAATGTGAAGTACAATGAATGGGAGCCCAACTGTATGTTAGCCAAATACCGGCTAAAAATTCGCTAACAGCACTTTTTTACTTTGCTAGCATCGTTGTTAGCGTCACTTTAAACCCACTGCTGCTCTCTTCAGGTTAAACAGACCATAACTTTAACTTGAGTAGCGGCGGCTCACAGTGGGTGTGGTTAACCTTGTTAAAGACTTCACTTACTGTTACTAGTAAAATAAGGTGAACAGATTTCTGAAAACCGGGGACAGTTCCAGTTCAGCAGTCAATATATCATTCAAATATGAAATGTTTTAACCTATCAAATAAGTAAGTGAGTAACTGTTGTACTGGAATAAACTATGGTGAGGGGACTGATAAAATGAAGACTCCCTACCTTTGAAGCAGCTGTGAAGTCTGATTGTCCGTTTATTCCTCAGTTATTTACATTCCTTTAGTTCGTAAGAGTCCACAGATCAAAAGCTTTAGCAGAGTTTTTCATAAAAGTATTCCAGGTTTTGAATATTGTCATGTGAAGTCAAGTAGTTCTTCTTCTTCTTCTTCTTCTTCTTCTTCTTCTTCTTCTTCCAACATGAAAACCATTTTTTCAAGTTCCAGCTGGAGGGCTTTGGGTATGTTTGATTTTGTTAGTTTACTGCCTGGTGATGAACTCCTAACCAATGAGTGAGTCAGCTAACCTTTCCTCTGCCTAGCGACAACCAGAAAAAATAAAAATCTGATTGGATAGCTCTGTGTTGATGGTTTTAGCTTAATTTCTGCAGCTGCTATAGCTAGCAGCTAGCCCCCTCTGTTGGCCAAAACAAGCACGAAGCTCGACATTGATTTTTAATTCAGCTGAAAACGGGGACTGTCCCCAGATAACAGAGATGTCTGGTCATAAGTTTCGCAGAGTATAGACTTATTATAAAGTGTGATGTCTGTTTGTGATATGAGATAGATCATCACTGAAAATGATCAATAGAACAAAGCGGGAAACTACTCGCGTTTCACGTCTTGTATCATGAATATTTCATGGTATATATTGAGATATATTTTATTA
>NW_019525143.1:546948-572233 GCF_002814215.2 Seriola lalandi dorsalis
TGTGTGTGTGTGTGTGTGTGTGTGTGTGTGTGTGTGGTGTGTGTGTGTGTGTGTGTGTGTGTGTCTCTGTCACTGTCACTGTCACTGCTGGTCATGATTGTTGCTGACATTTTCAGAGTGCTTTCATAGACCTGTCACTTCACCCGTGTGTGTGTGTGTGTGTGTGTGTGTGTGTGTGTGTGTGTGTGTGTGTGTGTGTGTGTGTGTGTGTGTACTCCTCCCGGACTGCCTTGCTTGCTGTCGTGTGTCTTTTTGTGATTCTGATATTCTGGTCATCAGCATGTGGCGCTGAGTGTTTGATTTCCCCGTCGCCGCCGCTCAGGTCACGGGTTGCTCCGGTTCTCATGTGTCTCTGCGTGGACGTGTAATTTAACGTTTAGGAACGTTTCCACCTCCCGACACCTCCTTCCTGTCTAGCTGCTATTTCCAACCTTTTAATCCCATCTTCCACCTCTCACTTCCTCCCTTCCAATTTCACAGTGTCAACAGCAGCCACGTGTCGCTGCCATACATGAACGCACACCCGCCGCTCTCACAGGTAAAATGCTGAGTGACGGATCAGCTGTGAAGGATTCCAACTGCGTTTTCAGATTGTCCAGTTTGTTAGTTTAATCTTTAATCAATAGGTTTAATTAGGGGTTAATAAATCATTGATTCATGCTTCATAGATCTGTTATAAGCCATTAATAAGGACAACAGTTGGGTTGCCAGGTCTGTGGAAAATCCTCCTCTAACTCAGCCTGCAGCTGTGGGTTTGGGTCCAGATGTTGTGCAGCTGTTTCTCCGTGGCAGCTGTACTGTGACCGCTCTTTATTCTCCTGTTAACATCCGCTGAGATACACAAGGATTCGAACCCGCGGTGCTTCTATCAGAGGTGACAGACAGAGTTCAGGGATACAACACGTCCTTTAATAACCCCTGCATGTAGTCGGTGTTACACAGTCTAAACTGCTGTCAGCTTCAGTCAGCGCTGCAGTGAACTTCATCTAAAGTAAAGAGAAAGAAACTAAATCACATCAGTATTTGCTGTGACCCCCCCCCCCCCCCCTTAAACCAGCACCTGGGGCCAGATTCATAAATGATGCGTACGCAGTTTCCCACACATAAATGTTTTACTGTATAAACACAGGCTGTGTCACCTCACTCATTCCTTTGACCTTGTGAACACATGGTTTTCCACAGAGATCCAAGTTACAGTGACGTGAAAATACAAAATAAGAGACGCGTAATTTAACATCAAATAAAATAAGCTCCATTCATTATCATCTTTAGAAGTTTTGCCGTTTACACAGCAATAACAAGTTACAATCCATAAACAGAAATGACTGTGTTCGTGTTTAATAGCCTTATTATTTATTGTGAGATTCTGTAACAGTTTCATACTGTTTTAATATTGACTAACCCTCAGTGTTGGAGCCTCATTAAGTCTCTCGTCCCAGTAAATGAAGTTCAGAGTGAAAAAGAACTTTACATTAGAGTGATTGTACTAAAGTAAACTGATGCAGGTTTTTACCTCAGTTTCACAAACTCGTCGTCTTTCTTCTCCGTGTCTGATCACTTGTTATTTTAATTCAAACTGATTGATTAAGGGAGAGTCTTGGTCCATCATTGGAGAACTGTGGGAGTGAGATTTATAAAGAGGAACCATGAGAACGAACGGCTTTATAATCATATATATATATAATTCTGTCTGACTAATTCTGGCTTTGTGCGTCTGACCCCGGTTCTCCTCGGTACAGGTTGTTGTCAGGGAGGGGGGAGAACCTGCGTCGGTTCCTCAGGTTGTTGTCAGGGAGGGGGGAGAACCTGTGTCGGTTCCTCAGGTTGTTGTCAGGGAGGGGGGAGAACCTGTGTCGGTTCCTCAGGTTGTTGTCAGGGAGGGGGGAGAACCTGTGTCGGTTCCTCAGGTTGTTGTCAGGGAGGGGGGAGAACCTGTGTCGGTTCCTCAGGTTGTTGTCAGGGAGGGGGGAGAACCTGCGTCGGTTCTTCTGTGGATTCAGTCTCAGTGTCTCTGTCTCTTCATGTGATCCAGACTGTGTTTGATGTCTTGTGATTTTAACGTGTAGTTTTGTTCATTCATGCTGCATAAATGTAAAGATCTGATTTCCTGACTCTCTGGCCAATAGATTTCTTCCTCTGTGCTGATATTTCTAAATTCATATTTTAGTTTGTGTGGTTTTATCACATCCTCCTTCTCCTGCACATTTGCATCTCAGTTCGTGAACATCACACACACATCACACACACACACACTCATCTCACACACATCACACACACACGCATCACACACACACACACACACACGCATCACACACACACACACACACACATCACACACATCACACACACATCACACACACACGCATCTCTCACACACACACACACACACACAGACATCAAACACACACACACACACACATCTCTCACACACACACACACACACACACACACACACACACACTCTCACACACTCTCACACACTCTCACACACACACACACACACACACACACACACACTGAACCACTGGCCTGAGATTTAATGAGGAAGCAGAAACAGTGAAGTCGGCTCCTTCAGATATTCTCTCTCCTGTTACTCTCGTCCTTTTTAATCCTGTCTGAGTCTGAGCACCTCTGCCCTCCTTCTCTCTCTGTTGTTTCATAATTACAGCCCCCACCTCACCCCACACACACACACACTTGTTGCTATAGTGACAGGCAGAGACCGAGTGTCCCTTCAGTCACAGATTACATACATACCGTTACAGGCACCTCTCACCGTCCTGCATCATTCTACATGTTGACATGAGCCTTTGTGTCGTTTATTCAAAGACAAACTCTGGTTTTATTTCTCACTGTTCTGCTGTGTATGTTCTGTGTGGGGCCCCGGAGAACAAAGGCTCCTTTTTAAAACCTTTGAGATATGAGAATGACAAACAAAGTTTCAGAAATCTGACGCATTACTTTCGGCTTCCTCTAAAACAAAGTTAGATACAGAGGATTTTCACGAGCATCAGTTTGAGCCTCATCTTTTAACGTGTGCATTTCCGCCCACTTGTTTTTTATGCATATTCTTAATTTGCGCCACCGAGACTGAGGAAAATATCGGCTGTGTGTGGAGCGATGATGATGATGAGGAGGAGGCTGGAGCCTTCCTCACATTAACACATGAAACAAACAGAAACGTCAGAGCTTTCCATCGTCTCAGCTCTGAGATCAGTTTTTACATTCAGGCAGAAACTAAAACACATTAAAGATATAAAAACAGACGATTTTCAGTTTTTGTTTTCAGACTTAAATTCCTTTTTTTTTTTTCCTTGAAATGAAGAATGAAGACGGGTAGTCAGGTGACACGGAAGCAAGAGTAAATATTTCAAAATAAAAGCCAAGACGATAGCGTGGCATGGCATTAATCAGTGGCTGGGGTGAAGTAAAACTTGAAAAATCTTGCGAATAAATTTGAACTTTGGAAAAGTTTTACTCATGAATTTGAGCCAAAGACCAACGGTGAACAGTCTGCAGACAGCTGAACTCGGAGGAAGCTAGCGTAGCTTATTAGCTTCAGTGTTGCCAGAGTTAAACTATTAAACTAGTTAAACTATTCCAGATGTTTTGTACATTTTCTAAATCTTGAAAATAAAATGGTGGCAGCATGAGATCCTGTCTTATTTTTTTAGCTGTGTTCACTCACCAACGTCATGAGTCTAGATTCGAGAGCAGAGCAGCAGATGAAGTTTGATGTCATTTTCAGTCGCAGAATGAACTTCAAAAAGGAAGGAATATTATTTCATTTTATTGCCTCATTGTCTCTTTGATTGTTTATTGTAGCAGCTTGGTTTGATCTTGATCTTGTGTATTGTTATTGATGATGATGATGATGATGGTAAATTAGGAAATGTGTTGCTTCATGTCGACTCTAGCTGCATGTTTCTCCTGGATATTTAATATAGTAAATAATAGTTTATTGTAGCCTGATATTTGTATACTGATGCTGCTGTTGTTTTTCAGGCCTGATGGTTGGTTGTTCTTTGAAATCCTAGAATCCTCATATTATATTATTATTGTCTTAACTTTAGTGCTAAAAAACATTCAGTCAGTCTCTCTCAATGAAGTCTATATTTCACTGTGACACTTTCTGCTGTGTCCGGTCTGAAAGTCATGAACCTTGATGAGAGACGTGTGTTTTAAATAAAGTTATTTTAAATAAAGTTCAGCCTGGTTTTCACAGAGACACGGAGTGTGACTGCTGCGGCACTCTGACAGTTTCAACAGGGATTTACTTATTTTAAATGATTTTGAAAGGCTTCTTTGACACACACACACACACACACACACACACACATGCGCACACATAAACATGATTAAATGTGTGAAAGCTAAAGGCTATGATCCGGGCTGCAGGGCTCGGAGAGTCAGTCCATGAGTCAGTGGAGAGATGTTCAGCGGCGACGGCTCACTTTTCACACAGATTTAAACTTCGTTATTCAGTTCGGAGGCGGGACGTTCGTCGGGTGTGTCAGCTCTCATTAACCGCAGCCAGGACTTCCTCCCCTCGCAGCTTCGCCCCGCGCTCACCTAACCTCATCTGGTGGCTCATTATGGCTTCCTCCCCGCTCCCTCTCCGGCCGCCGTGTCCTGATGGAAACAAGCTGGAGCAGTGACACTGTCGCTGCGAGCCCAGCTGACATTAATCATCACAGTGAGTGTCCCACACTGTTAGACTCTTACCTTGTTCACCACAGCTATCCTGCTCTGTGCTGCGGGGGGAGGAGGGGGAGGAGGAGGAGGAGGGAGGTAAGTCTCTGTCCTGCTGCTTTGTAGACGTCTGAACTTATTGACGACTTTAGAGCTGAGACGATTAGTTAATCGACTGAACATAACTCTAGCAAAAAGGCGAATCACAGCACCACTGATGCTTGTTACATATACACCAGTGTGTTACTGCACATCTGGTGGAGGGTTTTTCAGTGGAACATCTGGAGGATGATTCGGGTTTATATCCGTCCCTTGTCTTTTGGAAACCGGAGACCTGGAGTGCACTCAGTGTTTCTCACTGTGTCAATATTAACACTAAGATTGTCGATACGTTTAACGAGACCGCAGCTCGACAACAACAACACAGTAAGACTGGTTAATGAGTCCTGAGCTAACGGGGAAGTGTGGCCGATCCCCAGTGATCTGTCACGAGTTGTTAGGGCTCCATCATGGAGGACTAACAGAGGTCCTTCACTTCTTCCAGTGCAGCTCTGTGAAAGTGACAGCTAGGTTCAGTTTAGAGGAGCAGCAGGAGCACCGGTACACCAGCAGAGTGATGACATCACTGCTGTGGGCGGGGCCAGCAGAAAACACCTGTTTTAGACACTTTTAAAAGATGCCCAGTGACACAATCCAACATCTGTTTGAATGAAGCTTCATGTAGAAGATTTTCATCTTTATCTTCTCGTCAGAACAGCTCTTTCCTTTGGCACTACATCGTGAGTTCAGCATCAAACTTTACACCGTCAATGCTAACTCTTGTTTAGCTTCTATTTCTATCACCTCTTTTCTTCTTCTGAGGTTAGCATGCTAACCTTGTCTCTCGAACACAGCGATGACTGAAGCTCTTGGCAAGCGACCATTATCGCCACCACCAAACTACACTGAGGCGGTTTTTGGTTCTTAAAACCACAAATATATCTTCTTATGGATCAACACAGGAAAAGAAGAAAATATGGAGCTTTAGTATCTTTTTTTGACCTGTTGTTTGTGTACAGTCACCTGCTGACAGACACAATCTATTAATGAACTCATTACCTAAAACAGCTCCTGTCTGTCTGTCCCGCCTCTAGTGTGAACGACCGGCACCTCGAGGAAACGCCGCCGCGAGGATCTGAACGAGTCCCAGCATCAGATGAGGTGAAATGAGATTGTAACAGTAATTTATTTTGAAAGGAGAAATCCTCGCACACTGAGCGGGATGTGAATAAGCAGCGTGAGGAGAGAGCAGGAAACACCACGACTTCCTGTGGCTGCGTTTGGCTTCAGGCTCATTAGATAGTGTCTGATGGCTTTGATTGATAATTTTCTCTCCCTTGCTCTATCGCCTTCCCTCTGCCCCCCCCAACCTCACACACACACACACACACACACACACACACACACACACACACACACACACGCAACAAACAGGTGTCTGTGAGGAAGCATACAGTGTGTGTGATAAGGGAGCAGCAGGTTGGTGTTGATTCAATAAGAAAGCTATTTTCTTTCCTTCTGCATCTGGGCTGGAAACAATCAGTCTTCAGGGTGATGTTCCTCTTACCCCTATTGATTTTATGTGTGTGTGTGTGTGTGTGTGTGTGTGTGTGTGTGTGTGTGTGTGTGTGGCAGAGGTGTGTGTGGACGACCACCAAATAATCCTCATCTATCCCCTCATTCCTCCCTCTCTGGTCCAGCTGAGTTAACCTATACAACTGCAGAAGGGGAAATCAATGGCTATCCATACCCCCTACACACACACACACACACACACACACACACACACACACACACACACACAGTCTAAACTCTGAGCTTTGTAATAGCAGGACAGAGTGGAGGATGGCTGGAGCTCGTCTCTACGCCGCTGCCTGTTAAAGATTTATAGCTGATCTACTTCAGTTTTTCAGCCGCTCTCGTTCTCACTAACGGGGCTGAAGGTCCAGAGGTGGAGGGCGAGTTTCTCTGAGGCGGAGGGCGAGTTTCTCTGAGGTGGAGGAGGAGTGGAGGAAATCAGCCAAAAAAACCCAAACTAACAGAGGAGGACAGATTTATATCAGTCAGATGAAACATGACGATGAAAGATGTCGACGTGGTCGTTTAACAAAGAGTCAGGGGTTTTTAAATCAGTCTTTCTCAAACTTTTTCAGACCACTTATCCACTAAAATTGAATTAACGGACCATGGCTTTATTGGATAGGACGGTGAAGACAGACAGGAGACGTGGGGTTAGAGAGTCGGGGAATAACATGCTACAAAAAGTCCAACCCGCCGGGAATCGAACCGGTGACTCTCTGCTCAGAAGATTTATTTTAAAAAGCGCCCTAACCGCCTGGCTGTCTGGTCGCCTCAGTCCAGTTTTGATTATCAGGAAACCCTGCGGCTCGACATCAGAATATTCACAAATATATGAACACTGGCCGGATGTCAGCGAACGCACCGCGAGTCTCAGTCATGATGTGTCGGAGATTTCGTTTGATTTTCTGTCTCAGTCTTAACAGCTGTGTTTGATCGTTAATAAGCTGCTAATAACAGGGGAACTTTAGCTCGATCCCAGGGCAGGCTAACTGTTAGCTTCATCAAACGAAGCTACGTGAGTCCAACTACACTGTAAAACAGCTGATTCATACAGACTAATAATGTTGGACATGAGTTCTTGTAGTATTGAAAACAGCATATACTGTCCTGTAGGAGGCTTACTGCTCACTCAGTGTGAGAAAGGCTGATTTAAATACGAAGTCCACCTGGGTCCATGTTGGATCACGTTCCAGTTCTAATACTTGAAAACTATGTCGATGAAATATCTTTGTCTGTTAATAAGAGAAGTGACGTCTTCTCTCTCGACTTTTCTGTTTTCATAAGGGAGGTTGCAGATTTTTTTCCTCTCACAGTGACTCTGCTCGTAGCTCAGTGATCTGACGGCGGCTTATTTCTCCATCGAGACTCAGAACGTCTAATTAAAAAGTTTATCCTCAACTCAAAGCAACAAGCAGCAGGAGAAGGTCGAGGGGTTGAAGTCTGTGGGCAGAGCTGGAGGCTGCAGCAGGAGAACAGGTGAACAGGTGCGAAGGTGAAAGCTGGAAAGCTGCAGCAAGTACAGTCTGATTGACAGTCGGGCAAAGCAGGACCAATCTGCTTTTTGTGGAAATATCGCAATAATTTACAGATAATCATCAGATGATTTTTGGGAAATCATGAGGAAACGTTTCCGGGAAGTGCGCTGGAAAATACAGGACCTTCAAAATAAAGCGTTAACCACGTTTTCACCAGCTTTTCTCTGTGACTTGTTTGAGCTGCAGAGGCCTGAGATTCTGCTCTGAGTTCAACTTTAACTTTAATATTAAACAGTTTGATAAGCATCTCTTACATCTCACAGTTTAGCTCTGAAATACAAATTCATGTTTACTATTATTATTCAGGCTAAACTGCAGCTCTCTACAAAGTGTGTGTGTGTGTGTGTGTGTGTGTGTGTGTGTGTGTGTGTCAGCTCCAATGAGTGACTAAAGGACAGCCCTCATTATGGTCAACAAGTGAGATATGCAGGAGAGCTCTGATCCTCTCTGTAATTCACAGTTTTAATCAGCCCAATCAATCTTCACCTCTGTCCCCGCTCTCTGTACGACACACACACACACACACACACACACACACACACACACACACACACACACTGAGTGTCTGTACTTCCCGCTCTCTGCTGTGTGCTGGAACATTTGTTTGTGGGTACTTGACTCCCCCCTCCAGATGAGCCGGTCTACACGCAGGCTAATAAAGCGGCTAATTGTGTGGTTGTCAGGGCGGGATTGATTTGTCTGTTTCAACACTGATAACGCAAGCAATCATCTCTCTCTGTGAAGCCTCCACACACTATGCTGCTCTACCGTAACTGCTGACATTTGACAGCCGGGAGGTGTGTGTGTGTGTGTGTGTGTGTGTGTGTGTGTGTGTGTGTGTGTGTGTGTGTGTGTGTGTGTGTGTGTGTGTGTGTGTGTGTGTGTGTGTGTGTGTGTGTAGGAAGGAGGGACAGTAGAAAGAGACTTTTGCAACAACCTACAAGGACAAATGAAGGTTTTCAGGGCTCTGCCCCCCCCCCCCCCCCCCCCCCCAGGAGCAGTGAGTGACAGACGGACTGAGGGAGGGAAAATGAGAGTGATGTTGTTTTGTTAAGGTGTGTGTGTCCGTCTGTCTTCCTCCTGCAGACTGATCACAGGACGAGGATTGTGGATTATTGACTGACTGATTGCTGTGTGTGTGTGTGTGTGTGTGTGTGTGTGTGTGTGTGGGCACATTGATCACATCCCACACACTCCTGTCTCCTGGAATCACTGTGTGTTTACAGAGTACAGTCCCGGTTTGTTTTTGCCAAATACATTTAAAAGAAAAGGTTTCTGCCGCGTCACTGGAGACGGGTTTTTCAGAGGTGGTGCCAGAGCTGTGTTCAAGTCGTCTGGACCGAGTCCAGATCAGTTTTATTAGCTGGTTTGTTCTGGTTTATTGATGCTTAATATGGAAATTACAACATCACATCAGACACTTGGTTTTTATTCCTCCGTGCCGGCGCCAGTCAGAGCAGCAGCCATGTTGTTTTCAGGTTGTCCGTCTGTCTGTCTCATTCTCGCCAATAACGCCTCGATGGAACTTCTTCAGATTTGGCTCAAACATTCACTTGAACGCAAGGACGAACTTATTTCACTTTGGTGTCTAAAGGTCAAAGGTCAAGGTCACAGTGACCATAAACATGATTTTGGCCTTGTGAACGCAATATCTGCAGAACTCCTCAAGGGAATCCCGTCAGATTTTGCACAAATGTCCTCTTGGAGTCAAAGGTCAAGGTCACGGTGACTTCAGAATACAGTTTTTAGCACTTACTCAAGACTTCACACAGATGGTTCATATCTTATCTGACTCTGCATAAACAGGGATGTGACCTGGAACTAGTCTGAGTGGCGGAGAGATACGACCAAGAGGAGGTGACTCTAGTTTTTTAATGGTAATTAAATGTTGATGATGATGAAGCCGCATGATGAGCTTCTTACAGCACTGCTCCTTGTTATGATCTGATCTCTGACTGGTCCTCATCCTGCTTTTAATGAGGCTGACATTCAGGCAAAGGCTCTAATCGTCAGGCAGCGTCGAGCACCAGGGGTCAGACATGTTGACGGTTGTTGACTGAACTTAATTTAAGTTTGTCTGTTGAAGTTCAGTTAAACTGACTCAGGAATATATGTTTAACATTAAAACTAATGGAGTTAGAGTGATGCAGGGATAATGCATTTCCTTCGTCCAACCCCGAAGCTGGCGTCTCCCTGGTTCAATGAGATTTCTCCGCTGTGTTTTGGATTATCAGAGAAAATGAAAAGAGTTTCTGATCCTGAGATTTAGTTCAGCGGGATCATCTTCACTAACGAACATCACTGTATGATGTTTGAAGCCTCAATACAACCAGCAGGAGAAACAAGCTAATGCTAGGCTATAAACCAGCTACACCAGGGTCACATGACTTCAACACCAGGGTCACATGACTTCAGCGTCACCACGACTAAACTTGAGCTTGTAGTTTGATTCAGCTCTGACTCGTCTACAGTCACCAACCAAAAACACAGAGACTCCGGGTTGAGGGAACAGGAAGTGCTCATATGCTAATTTATTTCCGAACTGAGCCAATGACGCAGTTACATGGATTTCTGTTGATAGTCAGAAGAAGAACACAGATTCATAGAAGGATACAAGGTCAGACTGTGACCTTAGTAATGTAGTTATACACATATTATGCTGTATTCAACCTAACTAACGTTTTCATAGTTTGATGAAAATGGGAATTTGAGTTTCACATCGTCATTTTGCTCTGGAGTCCAGGTCACAGATCTCAGCACTCTGGGATTCTGTATTTCCAAAGCCATCAGACTCGTCTCCTCTCAGATCCAGACACATTAACATTAAAACAATCCATCTACTCTCACTTTTATTGATCTCTACCTGTTAATGAACAATGTGTTTGCCAGCATTTGTCTTTGTTATTCCTCCTCCTCTCCATCTTTTTCCCTCTCCATGCATTTTCATTTCCCTCCCTCCCTCCCTCGCCTCTCTTTCTTTTTTTTTCCTAATGCTTATCTGAGCCTGACAGGTACTTCCACAGTAGAGCTCCAAATTGTTACGCTCCTCTATCGAATATAATCAAACACACTCCAGTATAAATAGCTTATGCACACAGTCTCTCAGCACAAACACAGAAATATACATACTCTGATTTGTCGTAGGATGTGTCAAAAGGTAGAAAGTGATGGTTCTTAAAAACGTGGGATAAGCAGGGTGAGGTGCAGACACACGCCACAGGAAGTGCTTCTTCTTCATTCACTATTTTCTTCTTATTTTACTTTGGATTTAATTCACGCACAACCGGCCCATAAGAGCCATGTTTCCCTCTGAAAAATCGTGCTAATTAAAATCAGAGGCAACATCATGAAACCATCCAAAACTAAAGGCTTAAAATGCTCTATTTTCCCAGCGCAGCCCTGAATGCAGATTAACCCTGTAAATCCCTCTGCTGCACCGCGCTCACACTTCACACTGACGGACGTCTTCTTCTCTGGTTTTGAAGTCACGGTTTGCAAATTTACTTCACGCGTTAACCTGGGAAGCAGCGAGGATGGAGGCATTCGGATCAGGTGGAGACACGTCACACCTGAACTATCTGTGAGGATGAATCTGGGACTTGTTTGACGTCAGACTCTGTTTGAGCAGAGTGAGTGGGAGGGTTTTAAATATGATGCGACTCATTATAACTCGGTGGATTATGAGTCATTTAAAGCTTCTGTAAATGATCTTCGCTGCCACTAGATGTCGCACTAGAGCACCAGCTGATCAGACCAAAACAAACGCTTCGTCAGCCAGAAATTGCACAGCCAGTTATGACACTGACGGAGCCGTTAATGACACTGATTGAGCTGTTAATGACACCAATGGATCCGTTAATGACACTGACGGAGCCGGTAATGACACTGGCGGAGCCATTAATGATACTGACGGAACCGTTAATCACACTGATTGAATCGTTAATGACACTGACAGAGCCGTTAATGACACTGACGGAGCTGGCAATGACGCTGACAGAGCCTGAACGCTGCATACTGCACTGTGACATCACCTGTGGTTGGAGTGTGTGTTTAATAAACGTGGGGAGAACAAACGGTTTTATCAGGACACACACTACCAAAACAAAGACCAGAGAAACTCAGATGACATCACACACAGAGGGGGTGTGGCTTCATTCTCTGCTCAGGACGCCATAACTACACTATATCTTTACATAGAATATAGTTATTGGCAGCTGTATTATTGTTAATATCTCGTTTACAGAACTTTTAAAGAAAATGTGGATTAATCCGCTGCTTGAAATAGTCCCAGCAAGCCCAACAAATCCAGAGAGCAGCTGTTTTAGGAAATTACTGTGCCTCTTTAAACATTTACGCCTTCAGCGGGAACCAGAGGAGCTGACTTTAAGAGAAATGTAGAGTATTACCAGCTTCTTTATTCTTTAAACTGTGAAATAAATTAAAACCCTCCAAATGGAAAAGGAAACTAGACCAGAAATAATCACATCACTGACCTGTAACCTGCTCACTTACTCATTCTCACATTAACGAGGTCTGTTGGTTCCAGCTGTTCTCAGAGACTCTGCTCCAAGATCTCCTTCAGGTTTTAAAAGCAACAATAAAGCAATAATAATAATAATGGACCATATTACACCAACAGCTACGACTGATAACAGAAAATCTTTTATTCAACAATGCTCCTGCAGCTGCTGCAAACATCTGTGCTGATTTATATGGACAGGAGCCCCCCCCCCCTCTACAGACTCTGCCCTGTGCAGCAGAGAATCAATGGAAGGTATAACATGAACCACTGGAGGTGTTAGTGAGATCTTTACAGTGACAAGAGAGGTCACTTTTAATCCTGGCTCAGATTACTGAGTGTCTCTATAGACAGCTCCACGGTTTGTTTACACACCCCACACTACCACAGCTGAGAGGCCGACACTGTTTACTCCTGCTGGTTAAATGTCTCATTAGGCCGGTTCCACCATCACATCAACCTGCTCAGAAATAATCAATTCTACATCATTAATTTTCCAAAATGTAACAAATATGGCTTGAAACAAACATAGTCAACACTCCCATGTTCCTGTGCTCATACATGTAATAAAAACCAATGTGACCTGTGTTCTCCAAACGCCAACCTCCAGGGCTGAAACATGAAGCTGCAGTTCCTCTAACGGCCACTAGAGTCTGGCTCCAACAGTGAGTCAGTCTCCATAGACTCCCATGTTAAAATGTCCAACTTTACAGCAGAAATAAACATGTTTACATCCTGGTACAAAAACTGTCTCAAGAGCTAATTTGCTCCTTCATGACACCTGTTTATACAACTCACCTGTTTACATTTTATTAAGGACTAAAGTTATGGAGGATTGAGGGCGTGGCCTCTTTGAGTGACAGGTGGCTAATGAGTGAAATTCTAGTAATATTTTATTTATACGTCAGCACTAATTAGCAGGTATCAGCATCTGTATTCACTACCTGGATTGTTAGCTTAGGTTTTTAACTTGAAGAATGCAAGTTAATGCAAGAATGCCCATCTCTGCTAACGATGCTAACAGGAGTGTCTGCTAGCCACAGTTATCATGAACATGAACATGCCTCAGCTCCACACACGCCCCTCCTCTTCGACTATTTATGGATTAGCTGGGAGTTAGGGGCGGGGTCAGACACTGCCAAGATGGTGACAGTGGAGCAGCTCACTCTGAGCTTCAGAAACCTGTGGGTGACGTCACAGAGGCGACGTCCATCTTTGTTTACAGTCTGTGGATTTCTCATGCTGCTGCCGCTTGTTGTTCTTGCCAATTTTAACTGGATGTCGTCTGTAGACTTCCATCTATTTATGTCTGTATTTATTGCGTCAGTTTCAATTCAACAAGAATTTTAAATTTAAAAATAAACTTTATACGACCCTCTCGACACATGTCGATAATATCAAACATGCAGTTTAATTAGAGTGTGTGTGTGTGTGTGTGTGTGTGTGTGTGTGTGTGTGTGTGAGTGAGTGAGTGAGTGAGTGAGTGAGTGAGTGAGTGAGTGAGTGAGTGAGTGTGAGAGAGATCTCACTGCTGCACCTGACACACCCTCACTAAACCACAGTTACACCTCCCACAGAGAGGAGGAGGAGAGTTCAGGCTGAACCTGTAATCATATTCAAATAAACTTTATTTACATCAGTGTAGCTGGTTCTACTTTTATAGTCTCATATTGATTCACTCTGTCTAACTTTAATATATGCACATACTCTTAAGTTCATATATGAAACATGTTTACATATAAAATAAAAACACATCTGGGTTAGGTTTAAAAAAGTAAAATGCTAATTATGTTACCAAAGAATATGAAATAATAACAGCAGAAAATTACAATAAAGATCATTTAATGATTAATCGTTGACAGTTCTGTTTCAAATAAAACTTGATTAATTGTGATAAAGAGCGATTTATTCCCAGGAAGTATTTATAGGTACAAACACAGTTTTCATCCCACAACAGAAAAAGTTTATTTTTTAAAAACATTTAGAATTTTTCACGCTAATTTATTTATTATTGTAAGAACAAACAGAGGAAATGTGTCTCAGGTGTTTCTCTCTTTCAAAGTAAAGGTAAATTTTCAGCCTTATTTACACTCTTGACTCTGAGTGGGATCTGCTCCAGAGAAACTCTGAGTGTTAATTATCTCTGAATCTTCCTCGTCTCTGTTGTTTCGCAGACTCGTCTTCCTCTCCCGTTTTTGCCCACCCTCTCTGTTGGACTTGAACTCCCCGCGGAGCGTTCGCAGTCATCACACAGGTAAAGTAAATGTTTATTGTGCAGCATCTTCCTCAGACTTTGGCAGGATTTACATCAGACTGACAGACTGCAGATCTGTTTCCATGTTTTCTGCACAACTTTAAAGTAACGTCTCATTTCACACTAACGAGGCGACGGCGGTGTTTCACATCTGGTAAAGCTGTTGCTAGGAAACTGATTCAGCCTCTTTTTATATTGTATACAAACTATATTTACATAAACGCAGATGGAACAATGGTGCAGGGTGGAGGCAGTGAGTTTGATTTAAGGCACAGAAACAGAAACTTTACTGTGAATCAATCCATCAAACCTTTTAGTAAAACTGTCACTCACTCATCGGCTCCACATGACCCTGCGCTTTCTGTCACATCCTGTGGGCTTCATCCTTTCTTCTTTCATACTCACAGCTTTTTTCAAACATCATCTTTACAGAAAGTCCCAGAATTTTAACTGTCAGAAAGTTTTAGAGAATTTTCCAAAGAGAATTTTTTGGGCATTTCTGCTTTTTATTTTATATTGACAGTCAAGAGAGAGACGGGGAAGGACTGACATGCAGCTCAGGGTCCAGGCTGGACTCGAACCTGTGGTCAGGACTCAGCCTTAGCACATGGTACGCTCTCTACCTGGTATATTTCCATCCTGTCATATATAAGGCTATCTCTACAAACACCTCACAGGTATATAGTTTTATTTTTAATTTCATAAAACAGCTGATCACTGTAGTTTTTGTCAAACAAACAGGAGGAAGTAAAGAAAGCATTTGTTGGGGACTATTTTCAGCGGCGGATTAATCCACATTTGGTGCAGCAGGACTGTCAGAAATGATTGAAGACAGGTGAAACACATAAGGGGCGGGGCAGACAATCACTAAGGAGGGAAAACACAAGACAAAGACAGGAAGTAAAAACAACAGTGGACACACAAGGAACTCCACTTCAAAATAAAACAGGAAATAAACCAAAGGTCCAACCCAAGAGTTCAAAAACATTGAAACAGGTCAGATCGTGACAAGGAGTGTGTGTGTGTCTGTGTCTGTCTGTGTGTGTGTGTGTGTGTGTGTGTGTGTGTGTGTGTGTGTGTGTGTGTGTGTGTGTGAAGCAACATGTCGCCCTTTGTGTTTTAATAACTGTGGAAACAGTGGAGGAATCAGACTGGAGACGTTCAGTGTCGGTTTGAATCTGCATAAGAAGAACTGACGTCTCTTTAACAAATCGTCCGTCTGTTAGGAAATCCTCCCTCTGTGATTCAGACACTTTCTTCTTCTGAAGAATTAAAGACTCACGGATGAATCACATCTCCTTTAATTGATGCAGAGAAGGATTTCACATTTTCCTTTCTTAAAAAAACAACTTTACATCTTTATTTGTGCAATGTAGAAACCTGTGAATAATAAAACAGCTGGTGGGTTGAGCCCATTAATTACAGTCATTATCCTTAAACACAGGTATCAGAATATATCAGGTTCAATAGAGGCCAGAAACAACCCGGGATGTGAAGTGGTCGGTACAGTTACCACCTGAAGAAAAGAAAAGACAGAGGAAACCCCGTCTGCAGGCTGGACTGTGTTTCTGTAATTATCAGAGTGAACTACAGTCACCTCCTCGAGGTCGTATCCCTCCGCCGCTGCGAAATTCTGTGTGAAGTCTTGAGCGATGGCTAAAAAGTATTTTCATAGGCCACACTGACCTTGACCTTTGACCTTTAGCCACCAAACTCTAATCAGTTCATCCTTGAGTCCAGGTCCAAGGTATGAGGTACCCCCCCCCCCCCCCCCCCCCCATAGATCTGTGTGGTATTTAGCTCCCACAGGTGAACCCTCTCTCTGAGGACGACCTTCCCCGCCTCCCTCGCCGTATCTCTGCGTGTCACTGACACGGAGAGAGGAGAAGCTGCTGACTCAAATCCTATAAAAACTCACCAGGTTGTCAGCGCCTTTGTTTTCTGCTTTGATTTGTGCTGAGTCTCGTCTCGTTGGGGGGGGGGGGGCTCCTCATTGTTTGGAGTGTGTCGCCTCGAGTTATGCTTTCATGAGCCGAGTCACACCCACCTTCGAATCCCTCCGCCTGCTCCTCTAACAGGCTGCTGAGAGCTGCAGAGAGGCTTTGAACACACACACACACACACACACACACACACACACACACACCTTTCAACATGCAAGAGTTTCTTTAATTTCTTTCTGCCTGTAAACATCAGTGTCGTCGCACATTAAAGAGACACTGTTTACTCATAGGAGACATTTTCATTTACATTTCCTGTGTGGTTATTGGTCTTTAAGTCAGGTGTGTGTGTGTGTGTGTGTGTGTGTGTGTGTGTGTGTGCGTGTGCGTGTGTGTGTGCATGCATCAGAGCTGTGAGGTCAAACTGGGATCATCTTCTGCTTGAGGAAGGACTTAATGTGGAGGGAAAAAGGCTAGTCTTGCGTAGGTAACTGTGTGTGTGTGTGTGTGTGTGTGTTCCTAATTTGAGTCAGTGGGGAGGTGAAAAGATGAAAGGAGAGTGCTGCTTCCAATTTCCTCCTCACGCAGAGATCTCGACACGACAAAACACAAAGTATGTCGCTGGCGGAGACAGCTGAGAGGATCCAGTCGATTTTTGTTTCTGGGGCTTTTTATCCCGGCTTCTGATTGGACACTGAGGGCCGTGCGCTCACAGTGTGTGTGTGTGTGTGTGTGTGTATGTGTGTGTATGTGTGTGTGTGTACACAGGAATGTGATCAAAGCTGCTTTGAATGGAGGCAGCCGCTTCAATTTGTCGACGTGGCCTCGGTGACTGAATCCACACCGAGGGGATTTAATCTGAAAATCTTCGTTTGACAGATAAAAGGAAAATGAGGATGTTTGAGGAACTAAACTACAAGTGTGAGGTGATGAAGATCACACATGCTAAAGCGACACACACCTGATACTGCAGTGGAGGGCAAACTGTGGAGCTGTGGTGGTTAAATAAATGGAGGATAAGCTCTGTGATGGAAAGATGGAGCTGTCATCTCTGTCGTAACGTTGTCGTCCTTCAGAGAGAGAGAGAGAGACTGAAACATCCTGAACCGTCTTCTTGCCAGATGTTTGGAACATCTGGCAGCTGATGTTCATGGTTCAGATGAGGGGTGGGACACCAACACCAGAACCTGCAGTTCCTCTAATGGCCACTAGAGTCTGGCTCCAACAGTGAGTCAGTCCCCATAGACTCCCATTTTAAAATGTCCAACTTTATTGCAGAAATAAACATGTTTACAGCCTGGAACAAAATCTTAGGTTGTTAACTTGCTAGTTAGCCAGCAAAGGAATTAGCCTTGGGTTAGCCTTCGAGCAAGAATGCCCAACTGCGCTAACGATGCTAACAGGAGCGTATGCTAGAGTTATTAAACCAGCATGCACCGAAGTCTCAGCTCCACACACGCTCCTCCTCTTTGACCATTTTTGGATTAGCTGGGAGTTAGGGGGCGGAGTCAGGCACTGCCAAGATGGCGTCAGCGGAGCAGCTCACTCTGAGCTTCAGAAAGCTGTGGGTGACGTCACAGAGGCAACATCCATCTTTATTTAGCTACAGTTAAGTCATAAAAGACAGTCAATGTCTCCTCTGTTTTTGTCTGGCCCATTAGAGGGTTCATGAGGTTTCCTCTGTGTTACCTGCAGACAGGTGTGTGTGTGTAAATGCTATTTAGCTAGCGTAAAGCTAACTCCAACAGCGAGTGTTTTAAGTGTGTTTACCTTCCACTTCAGTTAAAAATACCTGAGAAAACACCAACACAAATGCGTTTAACTGCCGGTCGATTGAGCAGATGAGCCTCCGCAGGATAAACAACCTCAACAATATGGAGATGGAATATAAAAACAATGTTTTTCTGCTCGGAGGGACTCTCAACCTTTAGTTTGAGCCGTGCAGAGGACAAACACAGCGCAGCGCTGTCAGGTGTTAATGTGTGAGTGCAGCACTCTGAGGCGTTATCATCATCAGACCTCTATCTGAGCGTCTGCAGGGATGGAAATGGGTGACATTATGCCAAAGACAAAGACGCTCTACCAACTCCACCAGCAGCTATCTTCCTGCCATTTCCTAAAAGGAATGTAATTTCTGCAGTAATCAAAACAAAAGCCAAAACAAATCTCTTCTGAGGCAATTTTCACTATTTACTTGTCAGGCTGAGCTGTTAAAGACGCCAGACTGATCAGTCGACGGCAGACAACAGCTGACATTCACAGATGCAAACAAATTACAGATGGACACTTCAGATGGAGCGAGAGCAAAGACAAAGACGATACAAATCACAGAGCCGCCGCCGCCGTCGCCGCATCATTCAGGCGAACGCCGACACTCAAACCTCAGGTTCTTCTGGGACATGTCGTTCAGATGGAAACTAAGTGGACAAAACTTTTTTACATCAGACTCCTAATTGTGGTCTGACATCACTGGGGACAAAAGCTGCTGCTGCTGCTCAGGCAGATAAAACCCAGTCCAAGGTTTCACCTCAACAAACCGTCAGTGTCAGAACAATTGATCCGATCCTGACAAAACCAAACTGTCACAATACATGACGTGTTAAAGTTCTGCAGAGTTCTGCAGGAACGAGACTAAAACCTGGAAAGTGGTAAACATGTCCGGTCCCCTCGTCCCCCTGTCCCCTCGTCCTCTCGTCCCCTCGTCCCCTTGTTCCCTCGTCCCCTTGTTCCCTCGTCCCCTCGTCTCTGGGTTTTAGGTTTGACGACTGAAATAAAGTCTGAGTCATCACAAGCTCAAGATCTAATAAATGTCTGTTTTCAAAATAAAAATGCACATTTTGAAGTGGCCTTTTATTGTGACACACCTGTGCTGTAATATCTGCCACACCTGTCACCTGGATGAAGTGACACTGATTCAAACTAAATTTGAGAGAGAGTTAAATCTTTAATTTAAACTCATGAAAAAGAGGTTGGATCGACCAATCAGAGCAGGTCCCAGGTTGTTGAGATTTGGGAAATTAGCTCACCCCTCCCTCCTCTTCCTTACACCATCTCTCCACCCCTCCCCCAACCTCAGCATCAGCCCATCACCACCTCGGGTCAGAGGCTGCGGTGGAAAAGTCTACATAACCTCCTCTCTGACCTCGTCTCCTCGACCTCGATGGAAAACGTCACGAGGTCAAAGACGTGAAGGAGAAAGAATCCGACACTAAACTTTTCTTTTTAATTAACTTTATTTCTAACACCTGGAAGATAAATCCTCCTTTAACAACAAAAACAAAACAAACAGGATGAAATGTTGAAATAAGAAAAACATGAAAGGAAAAGACAAACAGAGAAAGTTGAGTCAGTAAGATAATTAAATAGAAATAATGAACTCTGAATAAATGATATTCAGACAGAAGTTTATACTTTCCTGATATTTCTATACATTTGTTCAGTAGATAAATTCATATTATTTATATTTTATATTTTTCCACAATGGGAGGATTCAGTGAAACAACATTAATGTATAGAGAGAATGAATCTATATTTATGGATCTGAGCTTCAGTCCATCAAACAGAAACAGCTGCTCTGATGTTTCTACATTTATGTGGCTCTGCTGTGGTTTTAAATGTTGCTGCAGCAAGGCATTGTGGGACGGCATGTCTCCTTTCCTTTGGTAAAGGAAGCTCCAGTGTTTCCTAGAGGAGATGAGAGAGGAAGCAGAGAAGCCCCTCTCCTCACTCTGATCATGAAGCTGCTCAGAGACTAAAGATCTTTTCTCTCAGTCTGAAGCTTCAGGAGAGAAAAATAAAAAGAACTGCAGGAGGATGTTCAGCTGAAGACGATCTGCTGATGATCAGTGTGGCCCGTGTGCACAGGTTCAAGCTCATGAAACAGAAACACGCAAAACAAAACTCAGTGTGAAGACGACACACACACACACACACACACACACACACACACACACACTCGCAGCAGAGCAAATCATGTCAAGCAATCTTCACTGTGACGGGTCGTGGAAACAGCATCAACACCTCTTTATATTCAGCCGTCACTCCGTCTGTTATGTGTGTGTGTGTGTGTTTGTGTGTGTGTGTATGTGTGTGTGTGTGTGTGTGTGTGTGTAAAGGTCAGAGGTCAGCAGACTGAGATCTGCTCACTGTGCTGAACCTGATCTTCAATCAGTGGATGATCAAACAGCAGATTTGTAACGCAGTGTCATGACGTCGTCCGTCTCGCTTTTCATTTCACTCGTGTTGTTTTTCTGCCTCGGCTCGACAGGTGGTCGTCACAGTCGCTGTTACGACAGGTGGAAGAAGTTAAAGTCTCTTTACAGCTCTCTGCTAAAACTTTTATTTTGTAAAAGACAAGTACAGGTTCATCATGTGTTCATGCTCTTAATCTGGTGAAATGTGTCAGTTTGATAACAGGTTTCAGCAGCTGTAGAACTACAGTCACCTCCTCGTCGTCGTATCCCTCCGCCACTCAGACTAGTCCCAGGTCACATCCCTGTTTATCCAGAGTCAGAGAAAATATGAACCACTGGTGGGAAACCTTGTCATAATTTCTGTGTGAGTCTTCAGTAACCTTGACCTTTGACCTTTGACCTTTAGCCACCAAAATCGAATCAGTTCGTCCTTGAGTCCAGTTGAAAAAGTTCCCTTGAGGAGATCTCCAGATATCTCACTCGCAAGATGTTTGGTGAGGTCAGCATGTCCTTGACCTTTGACCTTTGACCTCAAAACCTAATCAGTTCATTCTTGAGTCCTAGTGAATGTTTGTGCCAAATTTTAAGAAGTTGGCGGAGGGATACAACTGTGAGGGGGTGGGTCTAGTTTCTTGAGGTCGTGGTTTAAACAGTGAAATCCTCTGACTCTCTGTCGCCGTTGTTTGCTTCATCACCTGTGTGCAATGAATCTTGGGATATGTTGGACCATGAAGGATCCACCTGTTGGAGCCGTCGTAGGACTAGTCACATCGCTGTGACACAATCGACCCCTGAGACCCGTGAACTGAGACTCGGCCGCCGTGACATCACAGCTGGGCGTGGTCAGGACGTAGGTCTGAACCAGTTTCTCCAGAGACTCCAGGACTTCCTCTCTTTCTCCTAATGAAAGTGTGTGTGTGCCTCGGGTCATGACTCTGCGTCCGAGGTGTGAGGGCAGATGGAGGGAGGAGGCGCGTCGTCGTGCTGAGCTCCCAGGAGGCCGTGCTGGCATCTCTCAGGTCGGCGTCCCGCGGCGAGGCCGTTAGACGGCTCCGCTCTTCACCCTGCGCCCTCTCTGTCTCCACCTCTTCCTCTCTTTTACCTTCTGCCTGTGATGATCTCTCTGCTGACGTTTAGCATCTGAGAGCTGGATGTGTTTATGGCGGCAGCGGCGCCGCCATCATCTGTCATGGCCCCCCCGTGCCCCTGTGTTTAGACACAGTGGGAGCCGCTCTTTGGTATTCAGTCTCGGTAGCTTCAGAAGTTCGCTCGCCGGGCTGACAGCGGCTGTCGTTTCAGCTCGGTCACACCGCCTGTATCTGCCGCTCAGAAGGCAATGACCGCACAGACACGCTGACACGGCTGACACATATTAAATTCAGGGATAATGTGTGTGTGTGCACGGAAACACGTGATGCAAAACACAGAGCGATTTTCTGATTGGTTCTGTGAGCGGAGACGGTGCCGGGCTCGTGTTTGATGTGCAGCGAGCTCTGAGATAACAGCAGGGGGTAGAAAGGCATGCAGTGTTTGTTGAGAGCGTGTGTGTGTGTGTGTGTGTGTGTGTGTGTGTGTGTGTGTGATGAAGGTCTAAGGTGCATTTGATGTTGCCACAGTTCTGTCTGTGTTGGTGTCTGACATGGACAGTGTGTGTTCAGTCAACATGTGTCCGTATTGTTGGTTGAGGCCTTGAGGGATTAATAACATGTTAATTTTTATTTTATTTTATTATTTTGTTTTATTTTTTAACTCTTTTTTTATTTTATTTTATTTCTCTGTGTCCTGGTCTTTGATGTTTTATCTGTGTTTCTCTTGCAGGCTGCTCCGTAGGTTTGAAAATTCAATAAATAAATTAAAGTAAAATAAAAAACACAAACGTGTCAGTATCAGTTTAACTGTAACAATTAATCAGTTAATCAATTAATTGATGGACAGAAAATGAATCTGCATCTGCTCGTTTTTAAAACGGAAAGTTTAAACTAAATTAAATCTCCTGACAGACTCAGTGATGTCATCACAGTGGGTGTGGTTGTGTGTTTCTGCTCTCCGCCCTCAGGGGGCAGTAATGAGCCCGTCACGACAAAGGTCAGACGTGTTTTCTGACGTTGTCTTGGGAACTTGAAACATCGTCGAGGTTGCTAAGGGCGATGCGAAGCAAAAATCCTCCGTACAGCAGAACGTCTGGTTTCTGTTTGATCTTTGCCTTCTTCGTAGAGCGGGTCGTCTGACGGATGAACAAAGTCCATCAGAATCAAGAACGACTGGAATTTGACTAAAAAGCATCAGAAGATGAAATATTAAATGAAAATCAGGCGTCTAAACGACGACTTCATAATAACACTCTGACATTTATTTGATATTTTGGCCTCAGTCGCCCCAGAGCCAACACATATTGAACTGCACCAATTAAACGCTGCTGTTGGTGTCGGCCTCACGCTGAAGTGTGTGTGTGTGTGTGTGTGTGTGTGTGTGTGTGTCCATTAAAGCCTCTGGGAGTTACACAAGGTCACCAGGATCAATATTGGGGATTTTTTGCCTGCAGATGCGACCCCACACACACACACACACACACACACACACACACACACACACACACACACACACACACACACTGTCAATACAAATACAGATACTCTTGAATTGTTCTCCACCTCCGTCTCCTCACAAATAAATCTGCTCCGGCTCCGGCTCTGTCTTCTTCGCTGATGAAAGGAAATAATTTTAATTGCTTTTGTGTAATTTCTTTTTCTTCCAAAACAAACAGGCGGCTTTATGTTTTGTTGCGGTTTATATGTTTCCAGAAGATTACCTCTACATGTGGAAATAAACATTTAAAATGCGCAGTCAGACCAAACATTGTCTTTTCAGTTTTTCCCTCCTGGACCTTTTTTTTCTTTCTAAAGTTTCTACAGTTGTTTTCGGAGATACGAGGTTTCCACTTGACGATGTGTATTACAGTGTAAAACAGCTCGTGTCCGTCGACCTTCAATGATTCAATAAAACATTCGTTCTCATATAAAGTTTAGACTGAAAGAAAACACAGAACTACAAAACTTCACTTCTTTTTTTATAATTGAATCTTCACTCGGAGAAGATCTTTGATTCAGTGTTTGAAGAACTCGCTCTGATTGATGGTTCATTTCAACGTGAGGTGAAGGGGTCTGAGCGCGTTCTGAATGCTCTGATGGAATTTCGTTTTATCAACTTATAATTTATCATTAATTTAATTAAATGTATAAAATTATAATCAAGATAATTCAACTTAAAATTTCTAGTTTTTCTTCCTCCACCCCGGCGACAGTCAGAGCAGCAGCCATCTTGTTTTCAGGTTGTCCATCCACTTCCCGTGGACGTGATATCTCAGTAACACCTTGACATAACGCCTTCAAGTTTGGCTGAAACATTCACTTGGACTCCTGATTAGATTTTGTTGGTCAAAGGTCAAAGGTCAAGGTCACGGTGACCTCACAAAACACAGTTATGGCCTTGTGAACGCAACATATCTGTAACGCCTCAAGGGAATTTCTTCAAATTTGGTTAAAATGTTCACCTGAGAGTTAAACTGTGGACTCATCACGAGTAGAAACGTGGAACAGCATCGTCCATCTTTTTATCCAAAACATAAACCCTGACCTGTCAACGTCAGCACACACCTGCTGAGTCACACCTGGGAGACACCTCATGCTCGTGAGGGACAAACCTCCTCATGTCCTCTGTAGCGTGAATCACAGGTGTCGATGAAGCCACAGGTGTCGTAGCGAGGGGAGCGGTGGAAGCATGTGAGAGGAGCGCCCTCGAAAAGCCTCTTTATTATGAAACACAGTCACAGCCTCTGTAGTTCCTCGCCGTGCGCTGTTGTCAGTTTACAGTTATATATTGAGTCGGGGTCAGAGGCTGAAGACCTCATTATCTGCAGCCGAAGAGGTCGTCCGTCTTCCTCAAACATTTTTAATCTGCAGGAAACGGTGGAGAAACAAGAGTCTGACCTCGGTGCAATTTATCCAAATCAGCAGCTGAAAGAATGACAACACAAGTCTGAGAGCTCAGGGCCGTAGTGTGGTGGGGCCGGCCGGGTCTCTGCACCGATCTACTGGATGTATTTTAAGTATTCACAGATAAAAGCCACAGCACAGCTCCTGCTTTTATTCCCTCCCAGTGTCTGCCTCCCCTCCATCAACTATAATTATACAGCAGTCATAGCATCAGTCCTGAGGTCTCAGAAACACATTTAAAAGCTGGACTGTATCCATAACTACCACCCAGACTGCCTGTGTGTGTGTGTGTGTGTGTGTGTGTGTGTGTGTGTGTGTGTGTGTGTGTGTGTGTGTGTGTGTGTGTGTGTGTGTGTGTGTGTGTGTGTGTGTGTGTGTGTGTGTGAGTGAAATAGCTCCTGTCAGGACTGGGTTGAGATAAAGGTGAAAAATAATTTGCATGTGAGGAAGCGACGGATAGACGTGCAGACAGACCATCAGTCAAGAAGACAGACGGAGAGACGGCCGGAGAGGGTGATAAGCAGATAGACAGGGAGATAG
>NW_019525143.1:572314-581563 GCF_002814215.2 Seriola lalandi dorsalis
GGGGGGGGGGGGGGGGGGCAGGTAGACAGACAGCCCTCGCAGGTCTCGCTTTGCATAAAAGCCGCAGGAACACAAGAGGAGTGTTAGAAAAGTTAAAAGAGAAAACCTAATTAATGTTATCTGCGCGTCCCTGTGGAGGAGAGTTGAAATTAAATTAAATTAAATCACTGTCTGCTCAGTGGAGGGAGGGAGGAAGTCCCCAATTACAGCTCAGAGCTTTGTAACCTAACGAACATGTCTCACATTGATACTGCTTCACAGGTGTGTTTGTTCCTATAGGTGTCAGTGTGTGTGTGTGTGTGTGTGTGTGTATGTGTGTGTGTTTGTGAGTGTGATAATAGTATAAAACAGGAAGCTGCAGCAGGTGTAGCCGGGTGGTAAACTTATCTTCCTCTTAGCTTGAGAGTAACTCAGAGTTGTTTAAATGTTAATTCATGTCTTCTTTGTTGTTTTCTTTTGAGCGTAATGTTGTTTTTTTCGCTGCTTTAGTAAAATGTGAAGTGGTACAGAAGTGGAGCGGACCGCCGGGTCGGACTTTGTTCACACGGTGGCAGCGTCGAGTCAGATTCATCGAGTGCATCTCGTCCAAACATCAACCATGAAGCTGCAGTTCCTCTAACGACCACTAGAGTCTGGCTCCAACAGTGAGTCAGTCCCCACAGACTCCCATGTTAAAATAAACATGTGGCCATTTTCCTCTGACATCACGCTGAGGGCGGGAAGCTTGAACACTTTAATGCCTCAGAATAAACCCTGTGAGTTGTTGTTGTTAACTTCACTTTCCGTTGACCACATTGGGCAGATGAGTGTTTCCAGATGTTGATGGGAAAGACCGACCCACGAAACACTGTTAGCTAATGCTAAGCTAGCAAACGTGAAGTTAGCAATTAACATAAAAGGTCAATGTTAGCGCTGTCAGATGACACATGAATCCACTGGTTTGTGCAATCGTTTAACATGAACTAGTTTTACATGGTTTCATAATCAACCCCAGGTGAAACGATAGCATGGCAGCTAATGCTACATTGCTAGCTTGATTACTTCCAGTGTGTTTCACTTCCAGGCTGAACTAAACGAGTCTGAGATCTGCGTTGATTCATTTATTTCTTTCCTCTTGTATCATGTATCACTATCAAAGGCTAATGCTAGCTTAGACATGATTGAATGCTAACGTTAGCTGTAGCTAAGGGGTGATAATTATGTTGTTTTACCTTGAAATACCGGTCGATGTCCCTTCAGATTTTCACCATCCACCGTCTTGTCTGTCGCTCATCGATCATGAAGCATCAATAGAACCAATTCGTCAGAATCAGTTTTTATGACTCGACACCTGGAACGCAGCAGTACAACATTATCCTTAGAGTCTCAGCTCCACACACGCCCCTCCTCTTTCACCATTTTTGGATTAGCTGGGGGCGGAGTGAGTGACGTCAGAGGCTGTTAAAAATACTTACTGTAAATGTCAACAGCAACATTGAAGCTACAAGAACCTGAAAGTTTCTGTCCTGTGTGTCAGTGTGTCCACAAATGTATTTTCCTTGTGGAAAAATTGTCATGGCTCAGACATAATTATGGTAAATGACTCGCTTTGGTAACTCTGTGTGTGTGTGTGTGTGTGTGTGTCTCTGTGTGTGTAGAAATATGTCTGTGTGTGGAAATCGGCTCTTGCCACTGGGCAGGAGCAGCCAATCAATTTTCATCGGCAGCATCGATCGCCGCAGGTGACCCCAGGTAACCCCCCCCCCCCCCCCCACCCCTCGTCCCTTGGAGGTCACAGCGCTCTCAGACCATTTAGGATGGATATGATAATGTTAGTGAAAGCAATCACAGTTTGTGAATAGTGCAGGTGTGTCGGAGGAAGAGGAGCGTTTACCTCTGATTGTATCTGCCTGACGGTAAATTCACTGAAATCATTACAGTCATTACAGTCGGCAGATGTAATTATGGCCGCAGCTCAATTCTGCTCAGACCGGTTTTTTATAGTCTGTGTGTGTGTGTGTGTGTGTGTGTGTGTGTGTGTGTGTGTGTGTGTGTGTGTGTGTGTGTGTGTGCAGAGGTGAACCTGCAGTTAGTTAATTGTAGGGTGGACTGATTCACAGCATCTCTCTGAATTATCACTTACATATTTCACATTTAAAAACACGTTACCCAGCAGCTCTGCTCAGTTAAATATTTTAAAGATTAGCGTAGAAAAGGATTTGTAGATATTTTCCGGCTCAGTTGATGAGTTCAGTGCCAGTTAAAATTGTGACATTTCCTCTGAATCACTTTATTCTACACGTCTTATTCTAATTTGCTCTAAAAACAGTTTGCTGAAACCAAATCATTTAAACTCACAGTCTGAAACTTCTGCCTCTAAAAGTCTCTCAATCAGTTTAAATCAAACAGACCCGGACAGAGACTCAGGGAAGAGCTGGAGCTGAGACTGATGCTAACCTTTGTTCTGACTGTTTCTCTGATCGCTCATGAACCAGACGTTCAGCAGGTTTTTGCCAGCAGCTGAATGATCCTCAGAGGTTTCCTCCTCTCCACAACAAACACACAGGAGATTAAACCAGGAGAAACACTGAATAAAGCAGTTTGACTTTAAACATCGGAGATTCAGCGACAGGACGTCTCGTTGCTGTCTAACGTTTCTTCAGCTTGTTTCTCTGATAAACTTCAGATCCAGATGTCCAACAACTAAAATCATCTGTTTCAAATAACCAGCTGAAAACCACCAAGTGAATGAGGCTAAAACTAGATAAAAGTCAATGTTGAGCTTCTGTCAGACAAACACACTGACACATGATCATAGAGGATATGATGTCATCAACAGGTGACCAAATGACACGGAGCGCTTCCATGCTAACATGACGTATTTCTCCAGGTTTGTGAATTACACTTGTGATAATGTAAGAGGTTCCAGATTATCACTTTAGGAGAGATTCGTCTCGATGTCCTTGTTGTCGTGGTCGGTGTCGTCACCACCTGAATCACACTGAGACAAACAGGACACGATTGTACTTGAGTGATTCTCATAAACAGAAAGATCTGCATCATTTAATAGGATCAAACTTCAAAGCTGCACACGATGCACTTGATCAAAAGTAGCATAAACTGAAGATTCAAATCTGATTTAACCTGATGTGAAATTAAATTTCAGATTTAATTTATAGAGGATTTGATTTAGCCTGCATGATGGAGCATAAGTGGATATTAGACCTGCAGAGAACTCCCCCGTCGACGTCTGTATCTTCAGGCATAATTACATCTTTATTAAATGAACAAAGCCGTGTGTAACAGGAAATGACATCTGCAGTAAAGAAATAAAAGGTTTGAAGACAGTGTTACCTCTGCGACTTCTTCTTTTAAGTCCCTCACACGCGCATATGATACAAGTCTGTGTGAATTAATGAAGTTGATAAGACAAAAGCGACGTGGAGAGCGCGCTGCCTTCAGGTCAGTCATCTGAAAAAGTGCTGTAATAAGAGCGAGGCAGACTCTGTCAGCTGCAGCGGAGAAATGCCTCCAGCTGATTAAAGAAAGTGCAACAGTCTGATTCCAGCTGGAAACACCATGTACTCAAATAATGCTTAAGTTTAATTAACTCTTGTGCAAACAACACCGGGCTCTCACATCAAAGGGGACGGCTCCAAATCTAAGAAAAAAAAAAGAGAAAAAGAATGTAACCTGGAGACAAACCGAACTCCGTTTCCATGGAGCAATTTAAAGACAAAGTTCGTTCTTTTTCTAAGACAGTGAAACATCCTGAGGATCAGCTGTTCCCACAGTTTCCTCCTGAGCGGGAAAAAGAAATCATGTGACGACAACAACTTCACAGAGACACAAGATAAGGAAATGACACAGGTGTACCATTTGGCTTTAATGCATGTTTCACATTTTCCTCTCAGTTAAATCCAGGTGATAATCTGACTGAGCACATACCTGTTCTCAGTGCAGTTTGTATGTGCTGTCAGTGCGGTGGCTCTGCAGAGTCCAATTCTTACCACCTTGTCTGGAGACTCCTGCTGCTTTCATGTTTGGTAATCCTCTCAGAAAGATGCTGGAGACCCTGAAAGCTGCTCCTGACAGGAAGCACCTTCTCCCAGTAACACACAGGGGAGGAGAGGAGCTGCTTCTGCGACCAGCAGTCAGCAGTCAGCAGTTAGCAGTTAGCAGTCAGAAGTCAGCAGTTAGCAGTTAGCAGTCAGCAGTCAGCAGTTAGCAGTTAGCAGTCAGAAGTCAGCAGTTAGCAGTCAGTAGTTAGCAGTCAGTAGTTAGCAGTCAGTAGTTAGCAGTTAGCAGTCAGCAGTTAGCAGTCAGCCGTCAGCAGTCAGTAGGTAGCAGTCAGTAGTTAGCAGTCAGCAGTTAGCAGTCAGCCGTCAGCAGTCAGTAGTTAGCAGTCAGTAGTTAGCAGTTAGTAGTTAGCAGTCAGCAGTGAGTAGTTAGCAGTCAGTAGTTAGCAGTCAGTAGTTAGCAGTCAGCAGTCAGTAGTTAGCAGTCAGTAGTTAACTGTCAGCAGTTAGCAGTCAGTAGTTAGCAGTCAGCAGTTAGCAGTCAGCAGTTAGCAACCTGAAAACTTAACGGCTCCTCTCTAATGTGTCATGACCGTGACCCTTGCCCTTTGACCTTTGCCCCCCAAAATATAATCAGTTCGTCCTTGAG
This sequence comes from Seriola lalandi dorsalis, assembly GCF_002814215.2. NCBI lineage: Eukaryota > Metazoa > Chordata > Actinopteri > Carangiformes > Carangidae > Seriola > Seriola lalandi. Next base: position 576,962 of record NW_019525143.1, read on the forward strand.
TCCTAGTGAATGTTTTTGCCAAATTTGAAGAAGTTCCCTCAAGTTGTTACTGAGATATCGTGTCCACAAGAATGAGACGGATGGACGACCTGAAAACAAAATGGCTGCTCTGACTAGCGCCGTGCTGAGGAATAAAAAACAAAAATAAAAAACAGTAGAATTGTACGTGAAGAAACTTCATTTGTGTTGAAAACAGGAAAAAATATTGTAAGAAAAAAAGACTTTTATTAGAAGTTTTATTTGTTGCATCGTGGTGTTTGTGTTTCGGCATCATTAACTGATAAATCCTGTTTCCTCAGTGTGACGTGATTCCAGGTGGCTCCAGGTGGTTCCAGGTGATTCCAGGTTGTTCCAGGTGATTCCAGGTGGTTCCAGGTGATTCCAGGTGGCTCCAGGTGGTTCCAGGTGGCTCCAGGTGGTTCCAGGTGATTCCAGGTTGTTCCAGGTGATTCCAGGTGGCTCCAGGTGGTTCCAGGTGATTCCAGGTGGTTCCAGGTGATTCCAGGTGGCTCTAGGTGGTTCCAGGTGGCTCCAGGTGATTCAAGGTGGTTCCAGGTTGCTCCAGGTGATTCAAGGTGGTTCCAGGTGGCTCCAGGTGATTCCAGGTGGCTCCAGGTTATTCAAGGTGATTCCAGGTGGCTCCAGGTTATTCAAGGTGGCTCTAGGTGGTTCCAGGTGATTCCAGGTTGCTCCAGGTGATTCAAGGTGGTTCCAGGTGGTTCCAGGTTATTTAAGGTGGCTCCAGGTGGTTCCAGGTGACGTCTCCTCCTCTGGCTGATTATGAACCCGTCCTGTGTATGAACTGAGCTGCACACGTTACTCACACACTTCCCGCCGCTCGCTCTGATAAAGGCGGAGTGGCTCTGACTTGATTTGGAGAGCTGTTTACCACAGCGTTAACCTCTGGCCTAACGTCCCTCTGATTCCTCCTCTAATGACTGTGGGTGTGATTCATTTCATTCCGCAGCACCCTAATTGTCCCCCACTAATGTTGTCCAATCACTCTATCACTGATGTATCCTCTGACTTCACCTCATTAATCAGTGTTAATTATAATTGCCTTTTCTAGTGGTTGCCGTAATTGAATTAGAGCCAAGAGACCAAGGTAAAAGAGGTCAGTGTCGCAGGAAGTTGAGGTTCGCAGAGGAGAAAGAGAAGCGGGGGGGTGGGGGGGGGCAATCAGGGAGAGAGAGAGAGATGAAGTTTAAACGAGACAGAGGAATGAAAGAGTGGACGAGTGGAGGGCATGTACCAGGGAGGATGATGACAGGGAAAATCATGACAGACTAATCCTGGAGCTGTCGGAGAGTTTGCTGTTCATTGTGTTGTAAAAGTGATTTCCCAGCAGGCTGCATCTGGTCCGGGCCGTCACACTGTCTCTACTTCATTTTCACACAGGAACATTTTCTCTCTGGCAAACAAAACCCTCTCCTTTATTTTATTATTTTTCTGTGAATTTCTTCCACATATTTGGTGTGAGTTTCAGCCACGGATCTGTTCCCATTTAAATACTGTAATAGTGTTCAACAGTTTCCCGCCGCGGTTAAAAGCAGACGCTCTTATCTCCGACGCGTCATGGTGTCTTTGTGATGTGAGGACGATTGTTTCGCAGCCAAAAGCGCCGCAGCTGTAAAAAAAACTCCTCCAGTGTTTGTGTCTGAAATCTGGCAGCGGCTGACGCTCGGCCGCCGCTTCAAACAGATCCAGACGCCGTGTCCAGGAAACGAAATGAAGCGGGAGAGCGATGCCAAGAGCCGAGAGTCTGAGACAAACTTCAGACACGTTTCAGTCGTGTGACAATCACATTAGACTGATGGTAAACTCCACATCTCATTATCTCCATCCCGTGTGTCCTCCTGTAAGAGACGAGCCCACAGGTCGTCTGTCAGCAGGTTGCCATGACGTCATAGTCAGGTGTTAAAGTGTCGGTGACGCAGTATAAAGAGAGACGAAAGCTGTGTCCTAACTGCGACTGTCCCGTTTCAAAGGCTCCTTCAAACGCGTCCTTCGTTTCCTGGACAACGAAGGATTCAACAGGTGGATCCATCATGGTCCAACATATCCCAAGATTCATTGCATATAGGGTTTCTAACCGACGACCTTTAAACCTCAACCTACGACCACTAGATGTCGCCTAGCAACAAAACTTAACTATGATGTCATGACAACCTGGACGACGGTTCCCATGTGAAACCACTCGTTTATGTTGTTTGGCCGTTCGTTGTTGTTGTTGTAACCATGACAACAGAGATCCTCTAATGTTGAGGAAGTTACTTAATTCAACCAGGTGTAGGAGGCCGGTGAATCCTGGTGTTTATTATTGTAACCATCCACCATGTTGCTTTGATTGGATCTGTTAACGACCTTCTTCTTCTTCTTCTTCTTCTTCTTCTTCTTCTTCTTCTTCTTCTTCTCCTGGTGCAGATGGTCAGTGAAGGATGGGGGGGGGGCTCCAGCCTTCTCCTGCAGAGACACTGAGTGATGTTCAGTCAAAAAGTGCTTGATCTGGCACATTGACTGTTTCTGGTAAAGTTCATTCACATTATGACTCTGTGGTGAGTTGACCAATCATGAGCTGGATATAGATCCTTCAAAATAACCAGGAAGCATCACGTCTATAAATCTGTTATTGATCTGAGGACGTTCTGCTTGAGTTCTGGTGGTTCAGCTTCAGATCAGGATTTGAGGGTTGTGTGCAGCTTCCTGGTTCCGTGGACTTTGTTTCTTCATGACAACACGACAAGTGACTGATGTCTGACACTTTAAAGACTAAATCTTTCATTCACGGAACAATCTGCTTCTGTTTTAATGATGAATTAATCTTCTTCTAAACAGAAATGTCAAACATTACCTCGTTCTTTTTCCTCAGACTTGAGACTTCGTCTGAAACGACAGGAAACTTCATTTCTTTGGGGTTTGGACTGAAGGAAACTAAAACCATGTTTCTCTATTCCTGATATTTACAGAGCACATGTATGAGCACATGTATGAGCACATGCATGAGCACATGTATGAGCACATGTATGAGCACATGCATGAGCACATGTATGAGCACATGTATGAATGCTGAACTTATCTCTGACTGTGTTATCAGGCTCAGATGTGAGTCATGAGTCAGAGGAATGGACAAATGGAAATAATCATGAGTGGGAAAATGAGGGTGAAACTCAAGGTGAAGTTATTACAATAATTAACAACTTATCAAAATGGTTGCTAATTAATTTTCTGTTGGTTTGTAAAATGTTTTGTTTTGTTTATTTGTTTTATCTTTTACTGTATTTCAGTCTTTAAAATCTTGTTTTTATGATTTTATTTTGTCTTGGTATCAAGTTTTTTTACTTTGATTTTGGAAACCTGAATCTTCCCAAACTTTCTTTTTAACAAACATCATTCCCGATTATGCCGAGTCCGTGCGTGCGTGCGCACGCGTGTGTGGTACTTGTTAGACACCTGGTGAGAGGAAGGTGAGAGAGAGAGAGAGAGAGAGAGTAGCGCTTTGAGTGTGTATCTTTATATATGTGTGTGTGTTTTTGTATATATGTGTGTGTGTGTGTGTGTGTGTGTGTGTGTGTGTGTTAGGGGGGAAGAGGGAGGGGGGGCGGTTTCTAGGTTTTCCTCAGTGGTTGCACGCGCTGGCTTTTCTGAAGGAGACACGAGCGGACGCGCGGGGCAGCTGGAGTGGATTAAGGTGCCATTACGCATCAGGCTGCGGAGTGAACACGTATTATTATTGTTATTATTATTGTTATTATTATTATTATTATTGTTATTAGTATATTATTGTTGTCAGTGCTGATGTGGCTGTGAGCGTGCGGAGCGGCAGAGGAGCAGAGCGTCCTCCGGCTCTGAGTCTGAACTACCGGGACCGTCACGCAGCCACCACCGGGGAAAGTTGGAGTAAGGCGGGAGGACGGTGACGGTGAGAGAGGCAGCGTCTGGATGTTTGGAGCAACCGGCTGACACAACCGCGGGAAAAGTCTCTCCGTCCATGGACCGAGCTCCCCGGATACACCGTGGATCCTGCCTCACCGGAATATGCGGACCTTAACGGACTCTGTCAACACTTGTTCCGGAGCCTCCGCGCTGGTCTGAGCCGCCGAAGGGAGGGGGGGGTGGGGGTCCAGTCTCCCGTTTAGACCGTCTCCAGGGGTATTTGCTCGCTCCACCATGTCGGCGGCAGTTTTACCGGTTACCAGTGTAGAGAGAGAGAGAGAGAGTGAGTGAGTGAGAGACACCGAGAGAGAGAGGGAGAGAGGGACAGCCGGGGTGAACCGGACCGGAGAGCGCGGGAGACCGAGCCTGTATTCATGACCTGTGGGATTACAGCAGCTGGACGCGAGATGATCCTGATTAATATCATCACTCTGGTGTTTGTGTTGGGTGAGTACACGCGCACACACACAGACACACACACACACACACACACACACACACACACACACACACACATACACGCACACACATACACGCACACCCATCCGCCCGCACATTCAAGGTGAGGGTCCAAACTGTCCATGCTAATTCTTGCTTTCTCATTAATACACCCTGATGGTTCTCCAGTGGTTATTAACTGCCCCCCCCCTCCCTTACCTCACCCCCCCC
>NW_019525143.1:581653-598381 GCF_002814215.2 Seriola lalandi dorsalis
CCTGAGCCGCCCCCCCCCCTGTGATGCGGGTAAAGGTGCATGATTCCGAAAACAACACCTTCAGATGGTTTTTAATAGGTCGAGTTTCTCTTCACAGTAAAAGCTTGAGTAATAACATCTCTCCATCTCTCTCTCTCTCTCTCTCTCTCTTTCTCTCTCTCTCTCTCTCTCTCTCTCCCTCTCTCTCTCTCTCTCTCTCTCTCTCTCTCTCTCTCTCTCTCTCTCTCTCTCTCTCTCCTCTCTCTCTCTCTCTCTCTCTCTCTCTCTCTCTCTCTCTCTCTCCATGTGTCCACCTTCACTGCCTGTAGCTGTTTGAATGTTCTTGTACTTTCACCCATGCGTATGTGGATTTTCATACTTTTATTCTGAAATGAGTCTTTCTGCTCAGTGAGTACTTTTACTTCAGGTACATTTTGATGCTAATACGTTTAGCCCACATGTACTGCACACTGCTCCTGGTTCTGTGGTTGTTGTGTGAACTGCAGCATCGACACCACTGTGGTGCTGTCCTTGGTCCTGGAACTGGTCCTGGATCTGGTCCTGGTCCTGGTCCTGGTCTGTTCCTCAGAGAGGTGTTTCATAAATTAGGCTCAGGAAAGCAGCTCTTATTTTGAAAAGCCTGCATTGAATTAACCAAACAAGCTGAACCAGGATTCACCGGCCTCCTACAACTGGTTTTGGGGCTGATGAGAGCAGACTCACTCAGGTCAGGTGGTTGTTACACTCTGACATCACACTGAACATTAACGTAGAGATGTGGATCTTTAAAGTGCGACATAGTAATAATAAACAGTTAATAAGCAGATCCAAGTGTTTGTTAATGTTTGTTTCCTGCTCTGACTCCTGGAGGCTGCTGGAGAAACACATCATGAACTGGAATAATATAAAATATGTAAAACACTGAACATTGATAAACACTTCAAATCTGCTTATTTTTGAACTAACATTAACGTGGGTTATAAAGCATTTATTACACGTTTATAGAGTGTTCATGAACATGCAATAAGGTAAAGAGTGATGCTGCAGCTACAGGTGAACGTTATCAGCTTTTTATTTTAATTATACAAAGTGCATCATGTGACAGAAATGAAGAGGAACCTTTGTCAGAACACTGTGTTGCAGCCAGGCAGATTGATTGTAACACAGGTCCAGGACCAGGTCCAGGACCAGGACCAGGTCCAGGACCAGGTCCAGGACCAGGACCAGGTCCATGTGGAGGGTCAGTGTCCTTTATGAAGTGGGAAATAAAGAATAAGACCTTGCAGGTGGTTCAGTCAATAAAACAGTGGAATGAGCCTTGAAGCAGTTCACCAGTGGAGCTTGTAAAAAACCCCCAGATCCCAGCAGCACTCAGGAGACGTGACCTGGTCTGGTCCCGTCCCTGGTCTGCCCCCCCCCCCCCCCCCCCCCCAGAGCTGTCAGCTGAGGACAGCTTGACGCTCAACAGAGGCCCACAGGTGTCCCAGAGATGGAGGATCATTGAAGCACGTGACTGTATCAATCAGTGCTTCATTGATTTCATTGTTTGATGTGAAGTTTTCTCTGAACTCTCAGACACATTAATAAAAATGAACCTGTTTGTTTTTAACGTTGTGTCACTTCAGTGAAGAGACAAATAACGAGGTGGAGAAAGACCAGCTGACACAGGACAGCTTTTTGATATTCAAAGTCCACTTATTCAGTTTCTCATGATGCCACACCTCATGGTCTTCATCTGTTTATAAATGAAAACATTATTAATATATTAAAAAATACATATGAAGAATATTTAATATTCACATCAGTGTCTGATCTCCACTCATTGGTGTCATGACTGTGTTCTATGATCCAATAATGATTTTTCCCACGTTATTGAAGTGACAGTAAACACAACTTGGACCAACAACAGTACAACAGCTTCTGCAGCAGTAAATCATGTAAACTGTTGTTGTTCTGTAATATTCGGCACATTGTCCCACAGTGTTTGACAGAGTGGGTCTGTGGAGGATCTTTAAACCTCAGCTGCAGGTCTGTGCAGGTGTGCTTCACCTGCTGAAAGAGATCAAAGCTAATGAAGCGTGTGGGTCAGAAGTAGTTTCAATTAATTTCTAATGAATTAACGAGGAGCTCTCAGCATCTGACGTCCATGTGACAGAATTCTGACGAGGCTGTAATTGATATTTTAATAATGATAATAATGATGAATGAGAGGACAGTTGAACCTGCAGAGAATCATCAGCTGAACCTGCAGCTTCACACTGGCTCGCCGCTCTCGTCCAGCTGTGCTCAGAGAAACATCTGTCCACAGCAGACACACCCGGTCAGAGAGCAGCTGGTGGAGACCAAACACAGAGCGGGAACAGTGGATCATCATGTCGATCTGTAGCTGCTGGACGTGGAGATAAGAGACAAGTTCAACAGTGACAGTGAGGAAAGGGTCAGGAAGTACAGACCGGTTCATCTGCAGCGGCGTCACCTGCACAGATTCATCATGGCTGCCGGCTTCAATCATACAAATACAAAACATGTTTTTCTGAAATTCTACCAACAGTTTTCTTCTAGAGGAGAAAATCCTCTGTTTCCAATGTTTCAATCTTGAAGCTGAAATCATAACTCACTCCTGCTGAAAACAAGTCGACAAAGAAATAAATCACCTTTCACCTGCAGATTTAACTAATAAAAATATAAATATATATATAAATATATTGATTATATAAATGTAATCAATATACCAGATGCACACAGCTCCTCTCCAGTCGACTGAAAGGCCCCTCCCCCTGACTAGTGACATCACCGATGACCTCAGCAGGAGCACAAAAGGAGGAAGTGTTTGGTCGCCGCCCCTTTTAAAACGCACACGGTGGGTAAAACCAGAGATGAAACCCAGAGGCGGGGCCTGAGCTGAGGCACAGGTACACTCACCTGTGTGGATGTAAGAAGAGAGTTGATACCTGGAACAGATAAACAGAGGTGTGGTCTGTGAGGTAGACATGGGATCTCTTGAGTTTGTTGAGTTGTTTCTGCTGATCTGAAACATGCAGACACACCTTAAAGGAGTCAGGCATCAGAAGAGCAAGAGGCCGGTTTCATGTCTGATTTTAATCCATGTTTTACATTTTGTCCCCATTAAAAGCAGCTGAGCTAAGCTAGCTGCGAGCAGTTGTCTGCAGTGTAGCTGCGGATGTTCAGACAGCTGTCACTAGATCAATGTGATAATGAGGAAAAGTTACAAACAGGAGGATCCTGAGTGAAGCAGACTCCTTTTCCCTCTGGTTTCTAAGTGGATTTCTGCAGCTTTATTCTGGAGGGACATCAGAGATAATGATATCCACAGGAAGTGGAAGTCACACAGAATCACATCATTATGTGATTCATACCTGTGTGTTCAGGTCTGACTGAGTTAGGACTTATTTTTTACTCTAATTCACCTCACAGTATCTTTTCCTCCCCTCCAGTATCTTTTGACTTTGTCCAGAGAGATCATTAAGTAGGGCTCCTAGTGATAAGACAAGACCCCCCAAACATCTCAGAAACAGAGGAACTGCTGCTTAGGAATCGTGCCATAATTACAGCTCGGCTGATAAATGATTGACAGCTTTGCAGAAGTGCTGTGTTGAAATATTTTACGCTCAGCCTGACTGAGAAATGGTTCTCACAGCTTGTTGTGGGACGGCAGCGTTTCTGTCGCAGCCTCCTTGTTCTTCTTCTTTAAGCAGAGCTCTGATACGTGTCCATTAAACCGGTTCTGGCTGTGAGCTGAAAGCAGCCTGGCACCGACGGTTCCTCCCGTAGAGGCAGACACTGAGAGTTTCCAGGAGCCAGAACACAGGGAAGTCACACAGGGAAGGCCCAGGGCTGGACCGGCTGCGAGGTGCGACTGTAATGAGGCTTTTTACAGCACAGATTGATTATTGATATCTCATGGTCATTAATTTGTTTCCAGACTTCACTGTGTATCTGCAGTAAAACATCAACATGTTCAATAAATAAGAACAACAAGTTACGTCACATAAAAACAGTGAATGTGCATCAGCTGCTTGTTCACATGACCCTTTCACAGGTGAGTGCACCTGTACATTATAACACGTTAACTCCACAACTCTTTAGAGTTTCTCCAGACGTGTTTTAAATCCTCTGCTGTGATTCAGATGTAGTTTCACATGTTTTCATCTCCTCTCACTTCCTGGTTGATAAACCTGGATCAGGCCTTGAGCCCCGCCCACCACCTGCTGGCTCCAGGTGGACAGGTGACAGAGCAGAGAGCATCAAGATGGTGAGAGGAGGAAACATCAGAGAGACTCAGCCACATGTTTGAGCCTCAGTCAGACCCAGACTCAGAGGAGGAGTCTGAGACCAGAACCAGAGACTAGCAGACGGGTCAGAACCGTTAGCTAGTTAGCATCTTTTATGTGTTTATGTTGTTTGTTAGCTTGTATCTGGCAGTGGCCGACACAGTGTTAGCGTCTGTGCTAATGCTAACTCTCACTCTGTACTGACAAGGTTTCAGGTGTATTTAGCCCCGCCCCCTGTCCCCACAAGCTGACAGGATTGGTTCCTGAGGTTTGTGACGTATGAAACCCTGAATCTGTTATGAGACTGTCATTGGTTCACTGCAGTTCAAGGAGGAGACACTGAGTCATGGTGCTGATGATTGATTCATCGTCATATGTCTGTATTATATAAAAACATCATGTGGACGTTAACGAGGTGATAATAATAATAACGACTCTCACAGATGAACTCGGCCACAGACGCTCATCAAGCCTCATTAGCCGTCTAATCCCTCATTCCTGTACGTCTCTGTCTCTGCAGATGTGTGTGTGTGTGACTCGGAGCTGGGCCCCCCCGGGTGGAGGGAACCTCTGGACTGCGTCCGAGCCTCTGAACTGTGCAACCAGAACAGCCAGTGCAGCTCGCGGTACCGGATCATGCGCCAGTGCCTGTCCGGGGGGGACAAGGAGCGCAGCGCCATGCTGGCCTCCAAGGAGTGCCAGGGGGCGCTGGAGGTGCTGCAGGACTCGCCGCTGTACGACTGCCGCTGCAAGAGAGGCATGAAGAAGGAGCTGCAGTGTCTGCAGAACTACTGGAGCATCCACATGGGCCTGACTGAGGGTAAGCCTCCGACTCTGAGCCGTGTGCAGTTAATTAAACGTCCTGATTCCTCCTCATGTCTGAGCTGTGAGCTGCACATTCAACAACCTGCTCCTGTTTTTATTTTCCTGAGGTCACATAGTGTGTTGTTGTGTTGATTGTTGTGTGTCATGAACCCTCAGATCATCAGTCACAAGTAAAAAGTATTTGTCATAAAAATCTAAATCACGTCCTCGAGGTCGTATCCCTCCGCCACTCAGACTAGTTCCAGGTCACTTCCTGTTTATCCAGAGCCAGAGAAGATATGAACCATCTGTGTGAAATTTCATAACTGCTGTGAAGTCTTGAGTAATGTCAAAAAGTGTTTTGTGAGGTCACCACGACCTTGACCTTTGACTTTCAGCCACCAACGTTTAATCAGTTCCTCCTCGAGTCCGAGTTAATGTTTGTGTTAAATTTGAAGAAGTTCCGTCGAGGTGTTTCAGAGATATCGTGTCCACGAGAATGAGACATGAAAACAAGATGGCTGACTGTTGACAGCACAGAGGAATAAAAACAAGCAAATAAGTGACATCATCAGTAAGAGTCAGTGATGTAGAGAGGAGCTCGGTGACAACCTCCGCTCTGCTGCCACTTCCTCAAACAGGACAGGTGCGCTGCTTCGCAGACCGCACCTGTCGCACCTGAGGTGCAAACAAGTGGAGAAAGTGGTCTGTTGCTGTTGCTCTTATTTTGAAGGGAAACCCCACCAGTGTGTGTTCCCAGGTGTTAGGGAGTTCTGCTGCTTGTGTGAAGACAGCTGTGTCTCCAGGTGGAGCAGTGTGAAGTCTGAGTGACGTCCTCAGGTGATGTCACCTGAGTCAGAGTGAGGTCTGAAGACAAGTTTGAAAAGTAAAAGTAATGTGGGGAAAGTTGTTTCTGCCCAAGGCTCTAGTATACAATAGCACCTCCTGTAAACACACCTCAATCTCCACCAGACTGTCAGAGGTCCAGGTGCATTGTGGGTAACGTAGACATTCATGTTTTGACAAAGAAGCAGGATGTGTGGAATAAAGAAAAGACAGGGAGCTCTGGTGCCGCTGCATCGATTTTCATCTTTCTTTTTATAAACAGAGTCTGACCGTGAAACAGGAACGCTGGGCTAGGCCACTGTGGTTGTTGTTGTTGTTGTTGTTGTTGTTGTTGTTGTTGTTGTTGTTGTTGTTGTTGTTGTGATGTGCTGTGGGATGTTTAAAAGAACAAATGAGCACATCACATGAAACCTGGTCTGAGTGCAGAGCTGCTGCTGTTTCCAGTCGCTCCAGACACCTGGCTAATGCCTGTGGTTGGTTCAGGTCCCAGTGCTGGTCCTGCACCGTGTTCTGTGTGTGTCAGCACTGACGACAGGACACACACACACACACACACACACACACACACACACACACGCATGCATGCACACAGGGTGTTTGCTGGCCTAGTTCAGGTCTCAGCAGTGGCAGAGCTCATTAAGAGCCTCTCTCTTTGTTCTCCATTCCACTAAGGATGTCTTTGTAACGCCAGCAAGGTTCACAAAGCCCCTGCATCACACACACACACACTCACACTTACACACACACACACACACTTACACACTTGACGGCCACACGCAGGACATACGTTTAACCCAGACAAAGTTTTAATGTACAGAAACACAAACCCTTTGTCTCAGTTTTTTGTTGTGTGTGTGTGTGTGTGTGTGTGTGTGTGTGTGTGTGACACATTGTGAAACTGACAAACTGAAGAAGAAAACCATTTAAAGCAAAGATATGTCGAACAGAGAAGAGGTCTCACTTCATAAATCCTTCATATTTAGTGTGTGTGTGTGTGTGTGTGTGTGTGTGTGTGTGTGTGTGAAGAGTAGCGGTGAACGAACAAACATCTGAAAGAATCAGTCAAAGCGGCAGTAAAAGGAAATATCAAAACTTCCAGTCTGGACTTTCAAAATAAAATCAGAGTGGCAACAGGAAGTGGAGATTTGTGACTTGGTGTCCAGGCAACACAACTAGTCATGTGATCACACGACGGTCACACCAAAGACTCAGTTACATTAGCCGCTACTAGCATAGCTCACCCCAATCTCTGACCCAACTGCCAGCAGCAGAGTTGCATTGTGGGTAATGTAGGTGGCAGGTTTTGGTTGTCTTTCATCAGTGCTACAGTGCTCATGGACAAAGTTTTAAATAGTGGAAAATTAGAGCTGAACAATTTGCAAAAAAAATAATTTTATGATTAAATTTAATTTTTGCATTTTTATTTTCACTGAAAAAATGTAAAATGATGACGATGTGATTTCTGTTGGTCTCGTACCAAACAAATATGTTTCTTTTGAATCTGGAGAATATGATTTGTCTCAGTCGCTGTGCTAACAATGCTAATGCTAACAATGTGACACATTACAGAGATTTGGGTATCGCACTTGACCACGTTGAGATTTGGACGATGTCTGGATGAGTTGTGCAGCTGTAGTGTGAACACACAGACCTGGTGTCGTACTGTTGGACTGTGTGTGAGGGAAACTTGAGAATGTGGATGAAAAACTGTGAAACCATGAGACTCAGAGAGGAAACTGCTCTCGATTAAAGGACTTGACAATCTGCTGCTCATAAAGAAATCTAATTGCACTGCTTCATATTTTTCTTCCAAAAACCTTGAGCAGATAATCATTTGCACCAGTTACATCTGAAACTCTGTATCTGACGGACAATGGCAGCAGCAGCCGGCTGCGTTAATGAACACTGAGGAAAAGTACAAGCCCTTTCTGAGGGTTTAGTGGGCAGAGTTTCAAGGGCACAGGTAGATGGGTTTGTTTTGAATACAGCCTTGAGTCATCAAACGGACGGTGTGAGCCCAGCGTCGGTCTGTGAGCAGATACAGTACATCAGTGTGATTACAAAGAGGCTTAAAATAATCTTTGTTTCTGAGAGAAAATTCCCTGTGCTGCCGGTTAATTACAGTACAGACGGTTTCATATACACAGCGTCGGATGGAAACTTTAATTTCCAGCTATATTTTTCTTTTCATGTGACAATGAACAAAAAGTTTTTTCTCCTTCTTTTCATCTGTGTCTCATTCATGCATGAATATTTAACAAAGCAGGAGAGGATTTGTTGGCTTTTCAGCTTAAAGCTTAGAACAGAATCCAGACAGAGAGAACAGGTGAGACTGAAATAATTCACAACTTCCTCTCGGTCCAAGGTTAAAGATCTGTTCCAGCAGAGCAGATGAAAGCCACGCCGAGATTGAATTTAGACGAGCTTTTAAACCTGGACAAGTGATGAGTGACGGTGTGTGTTAGAAACATTAAACATGACAAATGTTTTCAGTATTCGAAACAAGATTTTAAAGAAGCTCTTTCTGCCGCTGAGAGAAAGTTAGAAACACAGAAACGTGTCTTCAAACCACGTCCCAGAAAGAGACTGAACAGCAGCGATGGATCATTTTTACAGGCTGTATGAAGCTGATTGTTCTGAGGGAGTTCATGACATCTGACGAGTCCTCACTCTGGTTTAGTTTGTCTAACAATGTTTTAGAAGAGAAGTGTGGATGAAAGGCCGTCGACAGAATCTGAGGTAGTCATCTGGTTCTGGTTCAGGTTCAAGTTATGGTTCTGGTTCAGGTTCTGGGTTAATGCAGCATGTGTGACCTTCTGGTTTTTCATTATGATTCAATTAACAATAGATTACTGGATTTATGAGCAGTCCCACAACCTCATGCTAACGTTCATGCTAACGTTCTGGGTCAGACCAGCATCAGTCTGATGTCCTCCCATCTCCCTCTGTCTCCGTCTCCTGCTGTCTCTTGTCTCTGAGGTGGAGCAGAGACAGAGCGGCTTCAGTACAGCTGATGGAGACACACAGCTGTTCGGCGTTCTCCGGTTTGGACTGTCTCTCCCCTCTGTCTCCTGTCTCCTCGTGTCTCCTCACACTGCAGCACACGAGATGAGGGAATAATCTCCCACATGTTGCAGCTTCTCACAGATGACAGGACGCTGACTCTGTGAAACTTTATCCCTCAGTTGAACAGGTGGAGCTCACCTGAGAGCTGCCGGTGGTCAGAGGAGCCGAGGTCACGTCTCTGGCGGTTGTAGGTGTCTGTCATGTGACGTCACACCTCCTTCAGAGAATCAGCTGACTTAATGAAGAGAGTTCAGAGAGGCAGCAGCTTCCAGGTTTCAGCTTCCACTGAATCTGTGATTACCCAGCAGATCCTCAGAGAGAGGGGAAGGTGCTGAGGGGGGGTGGGGGTGGAGATGACTAATGAGCTGAGGGACAGGAAATTGATTGTGGGTGGATGTAGCGGAGTCTGGAGATGGAGAACCAGACTCGTTCCCGAAACCTTTTTTCTTTCTTTGTTTCTTTATATTCTCTCCGTGAGGCCCACCGACTCATTACGTCTCTACCTGCTTTCATGTGAGAAGAAACACCGAACACAAACACAGAAAGCCTCTGCCCTCGGCTGTGTGCGGAGAAGTTGGTAAATTGTTGAAAGGAAAACGTGTGAAAGAGGTCATGGAAGTGTGTTTCACACGCACTCTGCCTCGAGGACGGGCGGCCGCTCACCACCGCTTCTCAGGAGTCCGTGCAGATCCTTCACACTCCAGTGGGTCCGACTGTACACCCAGGGTGGGATTCATCGGTTCGTTTTAGTCCTGAGAGCTTTCCTCCGCTAACGCTACAAGTGAAGCTCACAAAGAGAGTAGTCAGTTACTTCAGGTTTATTCAGTTTGATTTGGAGATTTAAAACAACCACAAAGAGACAATGACTTTGCTGTGTTGTGTGTCTTTCAGTCTGGGGGGTCTTGACATATTGTAGAAGAGGTGGGGGCCTTTGTTTGTCTCATCAGGATGTTTGGAGTCACAAACGTCAGCTATTTGTTGATATTAGCTCATAGTAGAATAATTAAAGTTGCTCATATATTACTAATAAACGGTGTAAGTATTAATAATGTCCAGGTTATTAAAGTTCAGCCTTTGTCTTGACCTCGTCTCTGCTCAACAGTTTTTCTTGCTCCTCATTCTGGATTCATCAGCTCCTGTGTGCCAAACAGATTTTCCGCCCTCCTGCGTCGTCGTCGGCAGCAGACTTTCATTTAGGTAAACAGGCTGAATCTATGACATCTCAACAAATTAGGAGGCGTGAGACGCTCGGCTCTCTTCTCCGCTGCCCTACTTTATCCTCCAGCCTGATAAAACGCCTGTTTTTAAATATAAATCCTGTCTCTTCCAGCTTCACGCCCCGACGCTCGCAGGCTCATCATCCGTCCTCGTCTCTGTTCGCAGTGATTGTGAACGTTACTCAGCAGCCTGTAGGTGAACATGAGAACCACTGAGAACCACAGAGAGCAGGGTTCTGCAGAGATCACTGATGCTTTTATTCATTATTTCAGCTGGAGAACCAGCAAATACACCAGAACCAGAACCAGAACCAGGACTGAGAGCAGGTCCCAGGAGTCCAGGACTGTTTGTTTCAACACATTTTATTTATGACTTCCTCTGGCCTGAAGAGGCAGGATACGAACAGTTAACACGTTTCCTTAATCACCTTTTCATCTGATCAGTCGGAGAGGAAGTGAACACTGACGACTCTCCTCTACAGGAAGTAGCTCAGGTTTGTCCAGGAAGTCGCTGGATTTGAAGCCGGATTCTTTTCTTGAAAATAAGTCACTAAAGGGTCTGAACAGTTTCAAATCTTTTATTTCAGGCCACTTCACCGTCACAGACTAATGTCCTGCGTCAGAATCAAACCATGAGAGTTTCGCTCCCGTCGTCTCCATCACCTGGCGTCAGGTGATCAGAGGTCAGAGCTTCTTCAGTCGTAAAATCAAACATGTTTAATATTATCATGAGCTTTTAGTCTGGGCTCGTCCAGACTCTGACATTCAAAACATATTTATAAATAATGAGGAAGAAAATTTCAAGGAGCAAAAATTTTGGGAAAATTTTTCTTCCTGTGAATTTCCTCCTGGAGCATGATGGGAAATAATCTCAAAGGAATCTAGTCTTGTAAATAGTGACCCCTGAACTAAACTAACCTAGACTAAAGTAGACTAGACTAAACTAGACTGGACTAAAGTAGACTAAGCTAAACTAAAGTAGACTAGACTAAACTAGACCAGACTAAACTAAACTAAAGTTGACTAAACTAAACTAGACTAAACTACACTAAAATAAAGTGGACTAAAGTAGACTAAATTAAACTAAACCAGACTAACCTCTAGTTACAGATTAATTTGAAAGACAAATACCTTAATTCAAGCTTTAACACATTTTATTTCTGTGATTAACTTAATTATAAACATTTATCAATAACTTATAAACAGCTGATAAATAACTGATAAACAGCTGATAAATAACTGATAAACAGCTGATAAATAACTGATAAACAGCTGATTAACAACTGATAAACAATTGATAAACAGCTGATAAACAACTGATAAACAGCTGATAAATAACTGATAAACAGCTGATGAAAACTAAGTGTGTGGGCGGGTAAAATAATGTGTTGCTAATTTTTGTGACGACATTAATCACCTCGGCTTTAAAGGAAGGAGTCTGCGGGCTGTTTAATGGGGGGGGCTGATTAAACGGGGGGGGCAGAGGGACGGAGCAGCTGAGGGGAGCAGGAAGGATCAGTGCAGATAAAAGACTGATATCCAGAGAATTAGATCAAAGTGTGATGACAGCAGATGACGGAGGAAGAGGCAATTTGAGGATGAGGAACAGAAAAAGGAGGAAATGGAAGAGAGCAGGGAGAGATCAGAAAGATGAGATGTGATAGGGAAGGGGGGGGCGGAGGGGGGGGGGCAGATCAAACTTCCATTTGTCTGTTTTCTGACACACTTTGTGTTCATTAAGGACGAGGTTAAACCACTGACTTCCTGTTTAAACCGCCCAGTGGAGGATCATTTGTTGTCGTTTCAGAGGTTTGAACTCAGAAACTTTTATTGTGAAGTTGGACGGTGTGTTCATTGAATCACTGTCTGACTCTCTCACATTCTCCCATAATGCACCAGTGCTGTGCCCCTGATGTGAGGCGTTGGGCTGGTGTGTGCTGTGATGTTTGTTGTTTGCCGCTCCATTAAACCACGCTCCAATGGCCATCATTACCCTGTTTAGAGAGAGTGTGTGTGTGTGTGTGTGTGTGTGTGTGTGTGTGTGTGTGTGTGTGTGCGTGTGCGTGTGCGTGTGTGTGACACATTGTGAAACTGACAAACTGAAGAAGAAAACCATTTAAAGCAAAGATATGTCGAACAGAGAAGAGGTCTCACTTCATAAATCCTTCATATTTAATGTAAATATTTATATGTATGTCAGTGTTCTGCAGCTGTGGCAGGGACACACACACCAGTAAACTAAACTAGTCTGAACTCAACTAGACTAAACTTAACTAGTGTAAACTAGACTAAACTTAACGAGTGTAAACTAGACTAAACTAAGCTGAACTACATTAAACTAGAATAAACTAGACTGAACTAGACTAGACTAGAGTAAACTAGACTAGACTAAAAAAAACCTAAGCTAGTGTAAACTAGACTAAACTAGATTAAACTAGACTGAACTACACTAGACTAGAGTAAACTACACTAGACGATCCAGGTCAGCTGATGTGTCTGTTAGTGGCTGAGTGACTGACTCCTCCTCTCCTGTCTCGTCCTCGTCTCTGTCCCTCAGACGTTTTCTGCTCCGCTGCATAAAGTGAAAAGTTTAGAGACAGTCCAGAGTCGAGTGGACGGCTCCATCACAGAGGACACTCCCCTCTCTGAGGACAGTTTGTGTGTGACACAGTTTAGTGCCAAGGTGTGGAAAAGATTTCAGTGGCTGAGTGAAAACTTTGAGCTGCTGGTGGAGCAGCATGAAAACTCAGGGAGACGAGTCGTTATCGTGTGAGAAGTTAAAATCATTGAATGTTGTGTTCACGTCTTCATCAGGCCTCGACTGCTCTGATCCTGGAGTCAGCTCAGTGTGTGTGTGTGTGTGTGTGTGCAGCATGATCTTCATCAGGTCCTTCATCCTCCACGTTGTATCATGGATGAACTGGCGTCTCACCTGAGTCACCGTTCTTCTTCTTGCATCAATAATCGGTTCAATAGAGAAAATATATGAAGGAAATGACAGAAACAGAAGAAGAGTTGATTATCACCGTCATCTCAGAATAAAAGAGTGAAGACAGACGACATGAAACGATGTAAAGTGCCAACAGGTAACCTCAGGATCAGATCCTCACACGTGGCGTTTAAAGGATCCTCTGTGTAGAGTGTGATTCTCTCCGCCGCCGCCGCCGTCCTTATCAGCACGCGTCAGATCCAGAGGCAGATGGGGGTGAAATGGAGGCTGCTTCAGAGCGTCGTGGCCTTTCTCACAACTTCACTTAACTCTTGGAGAGAGGAGAGCGACGCAGGTGAACGACGGCTGAGAGGAGAAGAAGAAGATAATTCACTTCCTCTCTAATCGATTTGATACACTCATGAAAAGCTTTGATATATAAAAAAAACCCACCGTTTTCACAGATTTTAATCCCTTTGAGAAACAGAACTGGGACAAAAACAGTAAAATGGAGAGTGTTTGCCACATCAAAGCGTGACAGGTGATCAGGCTGCACACGTTTGTTCTCAGGAAAATAAAGCGTTTGAGGCTCAGTGACGACACACGGTTTATAATTATCGGTTTATCAGGAGGAGAAGTCTGTCTGAGAGGCGAGGGAGGACGGAGAGCGGGGGTGTCATCGTGCAGCGTCAGTCATGGCGAGCTCTCCCAGTTCCTCACCTCTGCTCCGAGCTCGTGGTGGGACCACAACACTTTACCGCCCACGGTTCCTGCTGCTGCCGTGGACACGCTAAAACCGCAGCGACCGCCGCACGGCGTGCAGAGGGCGTCAGGTGAGGTGACTCAGCCTGAGCGGGAAGCAGCCGAGAGGATTTCTTCAGCCACTGTAGCAGCTGGTGATGTGGACTGGTGTTAACCCTCTGGAGTCCATTCAGATTTTTATATTCATTCATTTGTGTGTTTGTGTTGCTTGTTAAATCAACAGAAGTCTGACAAGTTATAAACAGCTTATTAAAACACAGGCACCTGTGAAGATGATTCTTTAGTCACAATCGATCCAAATATTATCATAGAAAACTATTATTAAACTGTTGTTTTATTATTTGTACACACTAAAACAGCAGGAATATGTAAGAAATGAAACTATAATACAGTCAGTTTACATGTGAAGGGATTTCATTTGTTTCACTAAAATGATAAATCATGGAAAATATGAACGAGACTCATCAGCACTTTGAACTGATCTGATCTGATAAAGTTATAGTTATGTAAATGAAACGGTGTCCAGAGTCTCCAGATGTTAAACTGGTACCAGCTCCTGATTGGCCGCCAGCAGCAGACTCGAACCGTTAATTTCTCCTTTCCTTTCATAAAGGAGATAAAACAGGAAGCACTGACGCTCCTCTCCTCATCTCTCATCATGGCTGCCGCTCAGACACTTCAGGTCACTTCCACCACAGTCCTGCTCTCCAGAGGATGAACCCTCCGCCTCTTTATTTTTATTTTTATTTTTTTTTGATCAATTATTTCTTGCATAGAGGAAGTAACAATATAAAATTGGAAATTATTATATGACGGACGTGAAATGTCTGAAGTCCTCCTCGCTCCTTCTACGAGCAGCAAAGAGAAAACAAATCACAAAACAAAGAAATAAGTAATAATAATAATTTTAGAAAATTAATAATAAATAATGATAATAATTACAGAATATGAACAAACAAGAAAAAATAGAAATAAAATAGTAAATATAAAAGTAATAAGTTATGAATCCCCTGTAATAATCTTGTTGATGACATCATCTTCCTCAGACGTCGCGTTGTCTAATGGAGCTCGGCTGCTGGACGCGTCCTCTGGGACGACTCCTCCCCCCCGGACGCCGCTCGCTTCTCTTCGCGGTGACGGTTCTGGACTTTGTGACTGTGATCGTCCACGTTTCCATTGAAATGCAATTATAAAGTCATTAAGACAATAGTATGGAAGAGGCAGAGCTCAAGTAAACAGCAAACTCCAATTATGTTAATGTGATTGACTCGTTAATCAGAGTAATCATAAACACGCCATGATACCATATGTGGAGTTCACTGATGTTTTCATCAGCTGAAACTACGACACATCTGTGTGGACGAGTCTTCAGGATTATCTGCTGAAGTTCAAACGTCTTTATCGGGTCGATTTTCTCACTAAACTCATTAATTTTCTGTCGATCATGTAACAAACTTATCAGCAGATCAACTCACTGAAACGTTTCCTCATGACGCGTCGGGACAAATCAGAACCTGCCGCTGTTAATACCCATTCAGTCACATGTGAATGCACCTTGATGGATGGACGAGCAGAGACGGATGAGGACACGCTGTGAGTGATGTGTTCAAACACCGAGCGTCACAGTTTGAATCATGTGAGATGAAGAGAAGCAGCTTTTACATTTTCTGAATTTCTCTCTGAGCTGAAGACGAGAAAAAACCGTCCTCGTCCTTTTACACCTCTGTCAACACAAAATAAGGTCAGATTCATGATGCCACTGTGTGTCGGGACAGATCCAATGGGAGGGGGGGTGCAGGAAAACTGGTTAGCGAGGAAGCTAGCTAGTTAGCTAAAAGTGAAGTGGATAAATGGCAGAAATATTTATCTATAAGAGATGATAAGTAACTACAAAAGTAATTTTAAACAACACAGAGGTTTGATTTCTGCTTCAGTATTCAGAGATGTCCTTTAGCATGAGGGCTAACCTGTGAGTTTTACAAAGGTAATGCTATCTCACTTAGCAAGTCTGACTGCTAATCCAAGCAGCACAGAGATGCTAACGTTACCTCATACATTAGCATCAGAACTGACTTCCACACATCAGACGTGCTTGTGACTTTTAACCACAAAATAATGTTGCAAGCTAATGATATGCTAACTCTTGTCCTTGGAAATAGTGCTACATTACAGCTAGCATTAGCAGCTAACATTAGAGCAGAGAAACACTACTATTGGCTGACTGTTTTCTGAGTGATCCAATAAAAATAAAGCAGATTTCAGGTAAAAACACTCAGAGAAACCAAATCCCGCAAGGTTTGGATGGTGGGTCCAGGTGGGCGGGGCTTGGTGACTGCTTCGTTGTGACATCACAAAGTTCCAGAAGTCCTGACGGCTGGTTTTAAGGCTCAGTTTCTGAATACAGGCTGTGTGCATTTCTCTGTGGACTGAGGCTTTGATACTTTCACAGTATTAATATAGAAGCTAGAGCTGATCTATAATCACACTACACATGGACACACACCTTTACACTGGAGGAGCTTTAAATAAATTACTGATTAGTGAGCAGAAAAAGTTATTTAAATTATTAGAAAATTGTCTGTGATTTTGAATGAGGTTTTCTTCTGGAAAGGAGGTCGACAGGTGGACAATTACAAACACTGACACACCTGCTGTGACTAGTTATTGTTGCAAAGCCATGGTTGGACAATCAAAATTAGGGGGAGGGGCTTAGCAAATGTTAGGTTGTGATACTCTTCAGATAAAAAGATGATTACCACTGTCCTGTCTCTTGTCCTCTCCTCCGTCTCCTGTTAGTCTCATTTGTTTTCTCCTCGTTTCCCTCCCCTCCTCA
>NW_019525143.1:598418-599655 GCF_002814215.2 Seriola lalandi dorsalis
CCCCTCTCTCTGTTCTCAACATGTGGTCATTGTTGATGTTAATTGAGGATTGGGGCGGTTCTGTTTGATCTGATTCTACATGAGTCTGTGCTGCCTCCAAGATGAAATGTTTTATGAGAGAGAACATATTGGATTCTTGTGCAGCCATAGAGGGTAAACCAGTCATTATTCCTGTCAAGTGTGTGTGTGTGTGTGTGTGTGTGTGATGGGAGGATGAGAGAGGGAGGGGAAAGGAGATTTGTTTTCTTTATCCTTAATGAGTACACACATACTCAGCTGAGCATTGCCAAAGAAGAAACTGAGAATAATTTCAGCCCTAATCACTGTAATTACTGTGTGTGTGTGTGTGTGTGTGTGTGTGTGTGTGTGTGTGTGTGTGTGTGTGTGTGTTAAGTGAATAAACATCAGCCCTACTTTACATAACATATATGCTGTAATATGTGTATGAGCTGCCGGTTTGTGCCCAGGAGAGCTCATTACATAAAGGTGCTTCTCATCTACATAAACCTCCTCATATTACCCATCATCCTTTGTTTTGTCGAGGTATTCCGTGTGTGTTTGACGGTTCACAGTGGAGATCGACAGTTGGACGTGGAGAGTTCATGTTGAAGCAGAGAAAAAGCGTAAAGCATTTGAATCTTATTACTGTGTGTGAGATGTGGGTTAATAACTGCTGAATACTTCACTTTGAAATGTAAATGCTGCTGAGTTTATCGCATATGAATGTTTTAATCTGGAAAACATCTTTATCTTTCATTTCGAGATTTCAGTTTCAGCTTGTGAACTTTGAGCAGCTCCGACAACCCGAACCAGAGCTGAACTATACGACGTGTTTACCGTGTTCTCAACCAGGTGTGGCTCATGTGAAGCTGCTGGAAACACACACACACACACACACACACACACACACACACACACACACGCCTGTTTACCGCCCTGAAGGTTTGTGTAGTCAGCCGTTTTTAAAATGAGCCGATAAACATGGAAATTCGGCCACTTAAGTTTCTCTGCTTCCAGATGATCAATATCACGAGTGTGAACAGAGGTGGACCACTCAACAATAAGGCTGTGCGTGTGCGTGTGTGTGTGTGTGTGTGTGTCTCATGTGGCTGTTTGAGGGTTCAGACTTGGTTTGTTAAACGTTCACTTTTAAACCTTCTGCCTTTTACATTTAAAGCTCCATTAAACAATATTTTTGCCGTGACTCTGAATGTGAGGGAAAACCAGGACCCCCAAC
>NW_019525143.1:599699-611672 GCF_002814215.2 Seriola lalandi dorsalis
CAAGTAACAGTCATGTGTATTTTCTTAAAGCAAATGAGGCTATTAGCTTGTGGCTGAACCACAGTGGTTTGGACCAATCAGAGTCCTGCGAGGGAGGAGCTGTTGGCAGGGGGCGTGTCTTAGGTGGCAGTTAAAAACAACGGCGGCTTCTAAAGAGGTTAGCAGAGATGCTGCTTTAGCATCCATGGCATCAGGCCTGGAGAGTGTTTCTCTGTCCTGACTGAGAATCATCTTCCCGGATGGTTCTGTGTAACGAACCATCTGTGGCGTCAGGTTCGTTCGGACTCTGGACTTCGTAAAACCTGAACTCACAGACGTGAATCACATATTTGTAGATTCTGTATAATTTATACTTTCTGAGGATAAATCGTGGATGAATGAACATTTATAAATCTGCTTAGAAATCATGGAAACACTGACGCTCTTATCACCCCAGAACTTCCTCATGTGTTTAGGTTTCCTGTTGTTTCACAGTGATCCAGTCGTCTGTTCATCCATGGGCTCGCTGCAAACAGGAAGTGATCACAGCTGATTCAGCTGCTGTTATTGGGAACTATTTGTAAACAATGAATAAACAATAAATAAGAATAAATGTAAACAATAGCAAAAAGAAGATTTGGCTGAAAGGTTGTCTCAGGTTGTTGACTCACCGACTCCATGGCAACATGGACACAAGGCTGTTGTCTCAAATTAGAGATTTGAGTCCACCAGTGTCAGACTTTGAAAACCCCTGCTCTGAATTTTCCAGTAGTAATTACACTCAGACATTTATCCACAGAGGAGTCAGAGGAGAGAAAATCTTTCCCTGCATCAAAACCTCCCAGTTCAGAGGAATAAATGGGCCGTGACAGTGTGAGATCTGATTCTGAATTCTTGTTTTTCTGGAACCGTCCTCCACAATCTCTCACATTCCCACTCATGCATTTAAAAACACATGCTGTCCACATTCATATGCATGCTCCGCTCGCACTCGCCAGACTCCCGGTGACTGTTTCTGTGTGTGCATCTGTCAGGCAGCTGAGAATGAGATGAGTAAACAGAGAACAGTGGTGTCTCTCTGCGGAGCAATACTAATCAGCCTCCAGCTCGCTCATTAGCCCGCATGCTAAATACCTCGCTCATTAGCCTGCATGCTAAACACATCAGTCATTAGTCAGACTGGTAAATTAGCCATTTATTTGACTTCATGCTAAATACCAATGTCAGTGTTAAATGTGTAATTTAGCAGGCTGAACTCTAAGCACCTCTGTGATTAGGCGCTCGCTCGGGCCGGTTACTGGACAGAATACTTAAAGCCCTGACATATTAGCATGCATGCTAAATAGCTCCGGTCAATACTAAGTGCCCTGATCTATTAGCTTAAAGGATTTGGCAATCTAGTCCGAGCAATTACTTAAACACTGACTGGTCATTGTGCCTGAACCACTGCACTTTATAAATTCTGCACTTTCAGCAGCTGAGGGGGAGGGCAGGAAGGGGAGGGTCCTGCAGGACCTGCCCCCCCCCCAGGTGGGTGATACACACTGTGTTTTTATTGTTGCCTATCACCTGCACTGGAGAATGAAGTCTTAAAAACCACGGAGCCACCCCCACACATTACATTGCACTCTGCGTCGTATTAAAAATGTTTCAGGAAACTTAAATTTAATTTGTTGATCTCGGCGGAAACCCTGCTGACTCCAGCAATATCTATCTATATATATGTATTTAATTATCGAGAGCAGTGCGAGTCTTCCAGATGGTTTCCTTCAATATGTAGTAAAATATTTTGTCTGTGTTGATGTGTTGTGGCAGGAAGGCTGGAGCCTGACAGCCGCCTCAGCAGGAACATCACACAGCGACAGTTAGACAGATCGTCTTTATTTGACCTTAAACACTGAGCTGAAACTTTGTTTGTGTGGATAAAGATTCGGTTTATTTCCTAATGTGAATTTTGATTTATTCTCTATTGAAATCATTGAATGTGTTGTGTGTTTGCTGCTTCACCAGTTAACAGCAGAATTCATCCTGATTACTGTCACACAATTCTTAACTATGACGTTTCCATAACTAGTCCTTCAAATTAAAAGACAAAACACCAGAATCTGTTATTTTGTAGGTGACGTTCAGAAACACAAACACGTGTTTTCTGTTCTGATTTCTTTCATTTTCTTTTATTTTTCCTTTTTATTGGTGAAAAAACACGATGAACAGAAAGTGACAGAAACATGGTGAACAAGAAATCATGAATATAAAATAAGATTAGGAGTGAAGATTGGATTGTGTGTGTGTGCGTGTGTGTGTGCATGTGTGTGTGCGTGTGTGTGTGTGTGTGTGGGATATTCTAATGAGAGTCCATCATATATTATAATCATAATAATAATATGATAATGTGATATGTATTGACATATGTACATGAACACGTATATACACAGACAGTATCATAATAATAATGATCAACAATACAAAAATGATCAAATATAATAATGATTATCATGATAATCATTCTTATATTCATGTAGTAAGATCGGATCTGATCACTTTAACAAATCACTATTACCAAAATAAAAGCATTTCCTCTGACATCACTGTGGTTGAGGCACAAACACGTCGGTCAGGGTGAAAATTACCACGTCACTGAGTGTCATCATCATAACATCCATGTCTGCTGAGATGATGACTGCTGTTGTCTCTCTGGCCTCAGGTTTCATGTTGTCAGATATAATGTCATATGGAGCAGTGAAGATGTGATTCACAGTGTTGTATGGATCCATACTGAGCTGCTATAAGTCTGATACTGAAGACGTGTGTGTTGTCCGGTGAGCGTGTAGAGAGCCGGACCCCCTGCTGACAACATGTTCCCGCCTGAGCTCGTGTGTTTGTGTCAATATGTGAGCGAGTCTGTGCCGCAGTGTCGATCACAGCAACAGCAACGTTACAGTCCTGCAGCCTGGAAGCTGCTCTGCCAGCGCCGCAGGTCTCTGAGTGATCGTCTGTCGTGTTGTTCGATTCCCGTCTCCGTACGGACGCCATTCTGTCTGTTAACACGCAGCAGCTGGAGGCGGACGGACTGCAGGTGTTGGAGGTGGAGGTGGAGCCGGAGAGCGGAGCTGATGGTTCCTGCACCAGGTCTCTCCACCTGTGTGGAGCAGCTGCAGGTGCAGAGCTGAACGTGAAGGTGTTTGTGTCTGACCTCTGACCCTCATCCTGGTCACATGAGCAGTTACATCACTGATCGTACTGACAGTCAGCGTTGTTTCTTTAGACCATGCTGTTGTAACGCCTCTCAAAGCCTATTGGCCTTCGCTCTGAAGTGCCCACCCCCCTAGTTTGCTCTGATTGGTCAGGTTGAGACGTCGATTTACAAGCTCCTACGGAGAGAACACGTCATGACGTCTGTTTATATTGACAAACGTTTAAGCGTTTACTCAGTCAGAACACGTTCAGAACCGGCTACTGGGCCGTGACCGGGCCAGATGAGGTGTTAAAAGACGGAGGGGAAGAAGTTAAAGTGACGGACATACTGTGTGACTGATCTGAGAGCTAGAAGCAGCAGCTAGCTGTTATGACCCGTCATTGTGGATGCGTGTGACCATAGAGCTGCGACCACAGAAGGACTCACGATACTAACGATGTCTCTGTAAAGGCAGATCATCGAGACATTTTAATCAGTCATGATCTAATATTGTCATATCGCCCACCCCCAGGTCAGGAGACGCTCCTGGGGGTCGTCTCACGGGTTCAGGGAGCTGTAAGGTTCTGTAGGGGGGAGGACTTGATGCTGTCATGTCACGTATGTCTCCATCATGAACGTTTGCTTAAATAACGAGCGACCGTTTCAGCAAAGTTGACAGAAACTAGAAGCTGCTTTTGTCGACTTCTGAGAGAAACCATTGTTTTGAGTGCGATGAATGATGATGTTGACTCTGACACCATTTAAACTGCTTCTGAAAAGGAACGACACGTTCCCAAGAGTAACGAAGGAACCAGTGAAGGGTCAGTGACAGTTCAGCTTTCCATCGGTTTTAAAGTAAGTCATCGTCTACGTCGTTTAAACTGGAGGAGAGGACAGGGAGAACATATAAACCACAGTCACGACAGGATAGAAGAAGAAGAAGAGGTGTGGTGAAGATGGCAGCTGCAGGATGTTTTGGGGTGGGGGGGGGGCACACTCTCCTCTCCCCTGTCAGTAATAATTAAAAGGGGGCAGTGAAAGCTGAGAGGAGCACCAGGGAGGAGTGCAACTAAGCACTTTGTGTTTTTTCAAATTCAGCTTATTTCACACACCTTGACACACAGACACACACACACACACACACACACACTGTTTTACATGCGAGCAGGCAAACTGCACGTATGCAGCTCTGACTCGTGCAGAAGACGCAGTGCAGCACAGCGTTTGTTTCCACACCCTGTCATCAGTCTGTTAACGTGTGTGTGTGTGTCTGTGTGTCTGTGTGTGTGTGTGTGTGTGTGTGTGTGTGTGTGTGTGTGTCTGTGTGTGTGTCTGTGTGTGTGTCAGTGTGTGTGTGTGTGTGTGTGTGTGTTACATGTTGTAATGGTTGCACTGTGTGTTTCAGCTTTAATGAAATGTGTCCTTTATGTAGGTGAGAGCAGGTGAAGGGTGTGGAGGTCAGGGCGGAGCATGTCTGACATGTTGGAGGTCAGAGTTCACGCCCCCTCACAGACCTGTAATTCACCTTTTTATTGATTGAACATTAACTTTATTATTAATACTGATTTAAGAGAAGAACTGAGGTTCAGTCTGTAGGTTCCTGTGATTCAGACTCAGTAAGTAACTTCACCTTGTTTTATTATTTACATCATTTATGATCCGACAAACCACAAATACACAAAGTGGGAATCACGTTATCTAATCAACATCTTTAAAGAAACCGAGAGACGTCACCTTTTACATGAAGGAAGTCCTGAACCCTGAGAACCAGATCCTGGTCTGTGGATCATCAGCCTGACAAACTCACAGTTCAGACAGAGTTGAGGAGTAGAACCAACTGTCCTTCACTCTGTTATGATTCATTCATTCATGCAGAAACTGCGACTGTCAAACAGGATCAATACGACTCTCCGTTGTTTAAACTGCCGCCTGCTGCAGAGCCGACTCCCTCAGTGTGAGCTCGTCGCTTCCTTTACAAACACCAGCGAGTGTTTCACAGCTGGAAATGAAAACCACAGCCTCGCGTTAGAGGGAGGACAGATAAAGTGCGTCGACCATCAACCGGGTTCCTGGAGTAAAAACGTAGAACACGTCATGTGTCAGTGAAGCTCTCAGCCAATCAGGACAGAGTGCTGTCATCAGAGAGGGTTCTCATTGGTGCAGCCGCCTTGATCTGTGAAGTTTTAACGTCGGACAGGATTGTCCTGTGAGAGACGAGCCCGCAGGTCGTCTGTGCAGCAGCTTGTTATGACATCATAGTTAGGTTCTGTTGCTAGGCGACATCTGGTGCTCGTAGTGATGATGACAGCGAAAACGAAAAGGAAACGTGTCGGTGACGTAGAATAAAGAGAGTGTACGTCAGGAGGAGGAGGTGGTGGATGAATGTGCCACAGGAGAGCCGTGTGTTCAATTCCCATGTTGTTTCTATCATCCATGAGCGTTCATTGTTATTGTAACCATGACAACAGAGATCGTCTAATGTTTAGGAAGTTACTTATTTGAACCCAAACCGCCATCTTTTCTAGAGCTAACCAAAACATGACCGTAACCATGGTGATGAAGTTAGGTACACCACTGTCAGTGCAGTCTGTGTCTTTATTATTGTAGCCATGGCAACCAAGGTGTGGTAGGCCCGCTGCAGTAGGAGGAGCTACTTCAGGCGACGCTCCTCTGGGTCGTGTCGGAGGGTTGATGGTTGTTCAGGTTGTAAGCTGTAACCAGCATGCATCACGTTCAGCCTTTTACCTGCGATGACAAAACTGCAAAATCCATGTGGCGGCAGAGCGTGACACCAGTGACGGTTACCAAAGTGTTGCACGGCCCACCCCCACCCGCCACGCAGAAACCCTCAGCACTGGACGTGAACAGGTTTTCATTATCTCAGGGATCAGAACCGTCAAAGATCAGTTTCCTGTTCTGGTGTCGGCCTCTGATCTGAAGTCTTGGCTCATTGATCAGCGTTACTGTTGATAGAAGGAGATCTTCCTGGACTCTTCTCATGTGTTCGTAGTCTTACCTGAGGATGTGAATGCTCCTCCTCCTCTGTCAGACACTGGCTCAGATGTTGTGAAGGTGAGAGAGAGGTGGGACGATGGTGGTTCTTCACACTTCCTGTTTCCATCCGCCTCGAACATTGTTCTGTAAATTCTCTTTACACGAGTCAATAAAGACGCCCCCCAGCAAGTTTATTCATAATGTTCTCCCACCTGATCAGTGAACTGCCAGGTGTGTGTGTGTGTGTGTGTGTGTGTGTGTGTGTGTGTGTGTGTGTGTGTGCGTGTGTGTGCGGGCCTGCAGGTGAAATCACTGTTATAGCTTCATACATAAACATCTCCCTTGTTGATTATCACTGCTGCCTCACACCCCTCAGGCTGGATCACCTGTACGCTAACACACACACACACACACACACACACACACAGGTGGCTCATCACTGGAGAACATGTGATAATTAACCATCAGCAGAAACAGTGACGTTCTGTCATTAAACGTGTGACTGAGCAGGACATTTAAATATTCTGAGATGATGTCATCGCTCCATGACATCACACTGTCTCCTTCTGATGATCTCATTATTTACATATACATTTTTTTTAACGCCTCTTTGTTTGTCACATAAAAGACAAACATTTCTTCGTTCTTCCGGCCGTTAAAGACGTTTGAAAACTTGACAGCGGCGTCTCTCGTGTCCCCGTTACTGTAAATCTGTGGTTTCCAATGACGACCACAGATCATATGTTACTGGGTCGTGAGGAAATCATGTGACTCAGCAGAAAGAGCTGAAGAATAATTCAGTGTGTCTGTAGGTTGTTTGTCCTGTGAAGAGACGTCCCGGTTTGTCCAGGACTGTCCCAGAGTCCTGACCAATATCTGTGAGGACAGAAAAATGTCTCAGTCTTCATCTCTCAAGCTGCACAGACGTTTATCACCTTCTGTCTCATCATTAATGAACAACTTGGTTACACCTGGTTACCACCTGGTTACACCTGGTTACCACCTGGTTACACCTGGTTACCACCTGGTTACCACCTGGTTTCCATCTGGTTACCACATGGTTACCAGATGGAAACCAGGTGGAAACCAGGAACAGTGTGGTTAATGTTCGGCATAGACTGGTTTGTTCTGGTGGAGGTCAGGAGAACAAACCTCCATCCATCCACCACCCCGACCCTCCCT
The DNA here is from genome assembly GCF_002814215.2 of Seriola lalandi dorsalis. NCBI lineage: Eukaryota > Metazoa > Chordata > Actinopteri > Carangiformes > Carangidae > Seriola > Seriola lalandi. Next base: position 607,030 of record NW_019525143.1, read on the forward strand.
CCTCCCCACACAGAGCAGGATGTGGTGGGAGCTGTGGCGGGTTTGATGGGAGGTGCAGCAACTCTCCTCTTCTGCGTCTCTGCTGCGTCTCCTCCTCTGCGTCTCCTCCTCTGCGTCTCTGCTGCGTCTCCTCCTCTGCGTCTCCTCCTCTGTGTCTCCTCCTCTGCGTCTCTGCTGCGTCTCCTCCTCTGCGTCTCTGCTGCGTCTCCTCCTCTGTGTCTCCTCCTCTGCGTCTCTGCTGCGTCTCCTCCTCTGCGTCTCTGCTGCGTCTCCTCCGCTGCGTCTCCTCTTCTGCGTCTCCTCCGCTGCGTCTCCTCCGCTGCGTCTCCTCCTCTGCGTCTCCTCCTCTGCGTCTCCTCCTCTGCGTCTCCTTGTGATAAAGATGCAGGGAGCAGCTCCTCCAGATGCAGCCGCTGCCAGTAATTGCAGACAGAGAGCGCCACTTTCCACCAACACCTCTGCCTGTCTTTAGTATTCCTTTCATCTCCCCTCAGCACCAATCTGTGGACATTACCCCACCCAGTCTGCTTCACATCCAGCGTTTATTTAGAGAGCTTCCTACTTAAAAACCCAGATCAGAAATCCTTCCTGTGGAGGAGTCCACACATCTGTCCTCCTCACAGACTCAGCAGCTGCTCCGTCACATGCAGGAGGTGTGTGTCAGTGTGAACGCTTCAGGTGTAACGCAGGAGCGGCGTGCTGCTCCTCCGGTGATGCGTTTATGTGTCGCTCCGCTCGCCTTGTTTATCTCTGGTGTTATAGTGTTATTTCACTCTGTAACAGTAAATGAGTCGAAACTCTCCGGGACACGATGATCTCAGCTCTCTAACTATAGGCGGGAGTCGTGCCAGAGGAGCGGCGGGAGGGAGCGGCGCCGCTAAATGCCAGACAAATGCTCACGGGTGGCGAGGGAGAGACTGCAGAGAAATTTTAAGGCCGTGTTGAAACGGAGTAAATCAGCAGTAGACTTTTTTTTTTCTTTTGGCACGCGAATGTGTGGCGCTAAGATTAAAGACAAGACACCAAATGAGCAGAAGTTGTTAGTTTGGAGATGCTGGCACGGCGCAGCGTGTTCCCGGAGATGCCAGTGAAAATGTCACGCCGCCTGTGAATGCAGCGTGAATAAGCTCCTCTCTGCTGAGTGTTTACCTGCAGGATAAAGGAAGTGTTGGCTGTTGGGAGCAATCTGCCGTAATCCTCAGTCCATGTCCTGTTAAAGGTAAAAAAGAAAACAAGCTCTTTGATCAGCTGCTGTTGAGGCGATGCTAAGCTCGTGCTCCAACGCCACATTTAGTATTCGCCGCGTTCAGACGGCTGCAGGTGAAGAACGTCACCAGGTGTGTGAAGCAGCTGCGTCCTCAGAGGACAGACTCTGAACAGCTGCCACGTGTAACTGATGACAGAACCGCTGGTGTGTCATGTGTCTTCACTGGAGCTGTGGTCATGTGACCGACAGGTGCTGAAGACACAGACTGAGAGAAGCTGGGTAAAGAGGAAACGTGAACTAGTGTCCCGTCCTGTCTCGCCTCGTCCCATCATTCCCACCTTGTCCCATCATTCCCACCTTGTCCCATCATTCCCACCTTTTCCCATCATTCCCACCTCGTCCCATCATTCCCGTCTTGTCCCATCATTCCCACCTTTTCCCATCATTCCCACCTTGTCCCATCATTCCCACCTCGTCCCATCATTCCCACCTTGTCCCATCATTCCCACCTCGTCCCATCATTCCCACCTTTTCCCATCATTCCCACCTCGTCCCATCATTCCCATCTTGTCCCATCATTCCCATCTTGTCCCATCATTCCCATCTTGTCCCATCATTCCCACCTTTTCCCATCATTCCCACCTTGTCCTGTCCTTCAGGGAAAACCAAACGTCAGATTTTATCAGGAAACAGGAAGACAGAAACCAGGAGTATCAAAATAAAAGTTTTACATTCTCCAAACAAACACTGAACACATCGGGGGGGGGGGGGGGGGGGCATGTTGGACAGGCTGCATGTCTCTGTGTGAAGGAGTGAAGACAGACGATGAGTCACTACCGTCAGTCCCACTGTACCTGTCACAGCCTCAGGTGTGTGGCTGGTCTGAAGCCTCTGGGTGACTGTTTAACAGTAAACAGTCGTCCCCCCCCCGCTGTCTCCTTCTGTTGCAGGATTGTCCTGAAGTGACATTTAGCCTTCTCCTGGTGTTGTTTGTCTCGTGGCTGCAGCAGCTGACAGACACGATGAGAGGACGAGTTTAATCTGCAGGACGGACGGAGGGAAAGACAGACCATGTCTTTGACTCTGCTCCCCAGAAGCAGCACAAGTCCGAGTGTGGGGGGGGTCTCAGGGACTGATAAGGAGGAAGTAGATGTCCGTGTGTTTTCATTCCTCCGCGCCGGCGACAGTCAGAGCGGCAGCCATTTTGTTCTCAGGTTGTCCGTCCGTCCCTCCCATCCTCGTGGACGTAGTGAATCTGTCAGACCTGAAGAAGTTCTGTCAAGGTGAGACTGAGACGGACAACCTGAAAACAAAATGGCTGTGTGTGTGTGTGTGTGTGTGTGTGTGTGTGAACTCATTGAATGGTGACTGTTTCCCTCCCAGTGATGCTTTTGTTTGTGGCCGAGGAGCGTCGGTGTTTCCTTCACACACAAACCTTCAGTGGCTGAAGCTCGGACGACGCGAGGAGCGAGGAGAGCCGCGCCTCACCCTCTTCCTGTTTAAGAGACTAATTCCTCTGAGTGATCACGCTGGAAATCTTTTGAGATCACAGTGGAGACTGTGAAAGATTTGCCACTGTTGTTTTTGTTGTCGCATCACATGACTGCTCTGGTCAGGAAACAGAGAACGCTCTTTCCACTTTAACTCAGCCCTGATTTCTACTGTGTGTCTTATTGTAGCTGCTTCTCATACACATCAGCTTGTGGTTTGCAAAACAAGCGAAATGTAGAATAAATAGAATAGTACAGATGTGTGATAATAAACTCTCCTGTCGTCCTCGGGTCAAATTCGACTCGTTCTCAAATGTTTTTGTTTCAGAAATCTGGTTTTCTTTCAGGCCTGAAAATAACATGGATTTTTCCTTACTGCACTTTCTGCAAATATAATTAATGATCATGATTTTCATTCAATTTTGGGTGTTTTATTCAAATTCATATCATCTGTGGTCGTCTACAAAACAGCATCTGACTAAACTCTGACTCATAATCTGTGTCAGAGACGATCCATCAACACGTTCCTCTGATTGTCACTCGGTCCAAATCATTTCTGCTTCTTTCCTTTTACTCTGAATCGAAGTGTATTTTCATGTAAATGAGGTTGATTGACCATTAAAAAAAAGTTGGAATGAAGTTATTGGGTAATAATTTCATACTTGATGTTTTATTAAAGGTCAAACAGAAACAAAAGTCTCGCGGTCAACAGGAAGACGATACGAAGGTTAAATGAAACACGTTAACACTAATTCGTTTTTGGTTTCCCGCTCATTTCTGCACTGTAACATATTACATAGATTCACTTTAAAATATCAACAGAGTGTAAATGTTGGACAGAGACGTTTGTAAATTGTCCTGATTAGAAACGAGCTGAATCAGCTGTTAGCGGTGAACACACGGATGTTCAGACAGCTGAAGAAAACTTAAACACTTTCTGGATTTGATGAGGTGAATTGGTGACGTAGCTCAGAGGTGATGATGTCATCAGACAGTGGCGTCACACTGAAGCTAATACGGTGTGTTGTCGGTGTGAGGACAACAGGAAGAAGCTCTGTAACCTCCTTCTTCTTCTTCTTCTTCTGCTTTATGTCGCTGTGTTCCGGGGTCGAGACGCTGCAGCTGATGGAAACTGGAGGTTTCCAGAAAATTAAAGCAAAACTGTGAAATATAAAATAATGAAAATAAGATTCAGCTCCACTCTGATAATTTCCCTGCAGCTCTCGACGTGTTTTTGGAAAGTGAAATAAAATGGATTCCTGCTGCTGGAAGCTCTTTACACGGCAGCACGGACAATTTGACTTTGAAGGTAGTTTCCAGGTGGAGCCAGATGGTGTGTACCTGGCAGCACAGACAAAGCTGCTGCTGTGTGTGTGTGTGTGTGTGTGTGTGTGTGTGTGTGTGTGTGTGTGTGTGTGTGTGTGTGTGTGTACTGGCTGAACACTTGTGTCTTCTGTTGTATTTCAGGGGAAGAGTTTTATGAGACGTCTCCGTACGAGCCGATCCATTTCTCAGAGGAATACCGACACGCGTCCATCATCTCAGGTAAAGTGTTTCTCTGTGTGTGTGTGTGTGTGTGTAGATGTGTATAAGAGACAGGACACACACACATGCAGAGAGTGTGGCAGTGCAGGTGGTGTGAAACATTTCAATTATTTCCAATATCTGAGCTATAACTCTGTCAGAAAACATGACATCAATCTCCACACGTATGCTCACACATGTACATGAGTCATGGCAGGGCTGGACGCGCGTGTGTGTGTGTGTGTGTGTGTGTGTGTGTGTGTGTGTGTGTGTGTGTGTGTGTTTTATCGTGCATGGTGGTTTCTCTGCAGTGCTGTTTGTTAAAGCCTTTGCAGCGTCTCTCAAATCACCTGTCTACTGCAATCTGAAAGCATGAGATGAAGATCCAGAGTCGGAGAGGCTCTGAATGCTCAGAGCAGATA
>NW_019525143.1:611692-614481 GCF_002814215.2 Seriola lalandi dorsalis
TGTGGGGGGGGGGGGGGTTCCCCTGCTGATTAAGATGAACTGAACGGCTCTCCCTCCGCCGCTCGGCCCGCTCCATCTGTGAATGAATGTGTGTCTTTGTGATTACAGCTCTGTGTGTGTGTGTGTGTGTGTGTGTGTGTGTGTGTGTGTGTGTGTGTGTGTGTGTGTGTGTGTGAGCTGCCGTGTGAAGCAACTCTTTCATGAAAACCTATTTTCTTTCAGGAATTCGTATGTGCCACAACACGCTCCTCGTCATTTAAAGGGCAGAGGGATAACCTTCTTCATTTCTCCATTAAACAGTCGAGGCCTGGAAGTCACATGGTCCCGGCCTCTATTATATTATTGGCTCGTCACAAATATAGAAATGTGCGCATGTTTGTCGGCTGTTAAATGAACCCCTGGAAACAGCTGTGTAATGTTGTTTTGTGGCTCTAAACTTGTGAGACGAGCCCGCAGGTCGTCTGAGCGGCAGGTTGTTATGACATCATAGTCAGGTTTTGTTGCTAGGCGACATCTAGTGGTCGTAGTGATGATGACAGGAAGCGAAGGGAAAAGTGTCGGTGACGTAGTGTGAAGAGAGACAGAGCCCACGTCAGGAGGAGGAGGTGGATGTGACACGGGAGAGCCGTGTGTTCGATTCCCGTGTTGTTTCTATCATCCATGAGTGTTGTTGTTGTTGTTGTTGTTGTTGTAACCATCAAGGTCCACACTGCTGCGGGTCGTATCAGAGGGTTGATGGTTGTTCAGGAGTCGTTGTTGATTTAATGATATTTTCACGACTCAAACATTTTTACAACAGAAAGAAAAACTAAAGGAAAAATGACTGAATAAACACAAATATTAGAAAAGAAACAAAAACAAAATAAACAAACGATAGAACAACAGAAACAACAATTTAACTTCCATATACATTGTGTTACACACTGGGAGGGAGGAGGTTCTACTGAGGTGACACAGTGGAGTTGCATCATGGGAAATGTAGGATCCAGTGTTTGTAGAGTTTGACCCAGAGACTAAAAGGCAGTTAGATCTTCCTGGTTAATAGATCAGTTATTGATGTTTCACAGATCAATTATACAACAGTTACATTAATGAACCTGTTTCTTATAATTATAATTATTAATTTAAAGTTTATTTTCCTCTGGAAGAATCACACACACACACACACACACACACACACACACTGATGCATCGATTGAACCTAAAGATGCTTCACTGCGTTTCACTCCTTCACCTGTCTCGTCCTCTCTCTCCATCTTTCCATCCGCAGCGCTCTGATTGGTCATACCACATTAGACCTGCCGCAACAACAACAACACACACACACACACACACACACACGCACACACACATACACACACACACACACACACTCTTTCTCTGACTGTGTCCTGTGTCGGCTTCACACATGTTTCTGAGGAGTGTTTAAATGTCAGAAGCCCCGAGCAATACATCGTCATTTACACTTTCTGTGTGTGTGTGTGTGTGTGTGTGTGTGTGTGTGTGTGTGTGTGTGTGTGTGTGTGTGCGTGGTCAAACAGCTGTGAAATAGACTCGCAGCTCTGTAAATTGGGTTCTGCTCTCTCAGATTAACACAACACAAGTACAAACATGGTCAAAGCAGGAGAGCTGCAACCAATGCAACTTCAAAAGCACTTTCTCTCTCTCTCTCTCTTTCTCTCTCCATATCTCTCTCTCACACACACACACACACACACACACACACACACACACACATGCAGAGAGTGTGGCAGTGCAGGTGGTGTGAAACATTTCAATTATTTCCAATATCTGAGCTATAACTCTGTCAGAAAACATGACATCAATCTCCACACGTATGCTCACACATGTACATGAGTCATGGCAGGGCTGGACGCGCGTGTGTGTGTGTGTGTGTGTGTGTGTGTGTGTGTGTGTGTGTGTGTGTGTGTGTGTGTGTGTGTGTGCAAAGCGGCTTCCAAAAGTAGTTAACTGTTTACAGACTTGAAAGTCTGTGAGCAGTGGAAACATTGAACTTATCACTGAGAGACACAACGTGTGTAAACCAATGAGAGCTGTGGTAATTAGAGTCATGTGACCTGCTGAAATCCAGACTGTGACATTTAACCAGGACTGAGACTTTCTGTGTTTTACAATAACAATGTGTGAGAGGACAGTATGAAGCCAGTGTGACGGTGATGTCTGTTGTGGCGAAGCTTTACTGAGCTCGTTAATACAACGTCACGTGTTACACACAGAGACTGACCACGTGTCCAATCAGCTGCTGTCGCTGAGCAACGCCACCTCTCCAAAGTCATTTTGCATATTTGCTCCAAAAAATGAACAACCACGTCAGAAAGTATCTGGTCAAAGCTGCTGGACACAACTACGACTCCCAGGGTGCATTTCACTAACAAACAGCCAATCACGGAGCTTCAATCTTGGCAGGTGGAAGCTGAAGGTGACGGTGTTTAGAAAACAATCTGCTTTTGCATCTAATTCACTTTTGGATTCTGGGTCAATTTTGGATGAATTCAGTAACCATGGCGACCTGATCAAGCATTTTGGATTTGTTAGAGGTGGTTCTTCAGTAGAGGACACTCCACTCTAAATAAACGACTCCTCTTCCTCGTCTCTCGTCTCAGTCTTCATCAGTTTAAAGCTCCATCAGACAGAGAGAGGAAACAAGAGGAGAGGAAACAAGAGGAGAGGAAACAAGAGGAGAGGAAACAAGAGGAGAGGAGAGGAAACAAGAGGAGAGGAAACAAGAGGAGAGGAAACAAGAGGAGAGGAAACAAGAGGAGAGGAGA
>NW_019525143.1:614501-615226 GCF_002814215.2 Seriola lalandi dorsalis
GGAAACAAGAGGAGAGGAGAGGAAACAAGAGGAGAGGAAACAAGAGGAGAGGAGAGGAAACAAGAGGAGAGGAGAGGAAACGAGGAGAGGAAACAAGAGGAGAGGAAACAAGAGGAGAGGAAACAAGAGAGGAAACAAGAGGAGAGGAAACAAGAGGAGAGGAAACAAGAGGAGAGGAAACAAGAGGAGAGGAAACAAGAGGAGAGGAGAGGAAACAAGAGGAGAGGAGAGGAAACGAGGAGAGGAAACAAGAGGAGAGGAAACAAGGAAAAGAAAGGAGAGGAGAGAAGGGGAAAACTAGAGGAGAAGGAAGGAAGGAAGGTGATGAGGAGACAGGAGAAGAGGAGAAGAAGAATAGAGAGGAAGGAGGAGAAGAGGAGACAAGACCAGAAAAGAAGAAAAGAGGATGGAAAAGCAGAAAGCAGAGAAGATAATCTATCCACAGGGGAGAGGACAGTAAGACGCTTCCTACTGACACAGCTTCATCAGAGTGTGTGTGTGTGTGTGTGTGTGTGTGTGTGTGTGTGGTTAGGACCGGGTGGAGACAGAACATGTGTCTTCAGCGTCTCAGTGACTTTTAACTGAAACACTGAGTGGCCTCTTCATCAGGTCGAGCTGCTGGTTAATGCAACCAATCATGTGGCAGCAGCTGCGTGAGTTGGTGTGGACGTGGAGAAGAGATTCAGATGTTGTTCAGACCAAACATCAGACCATCACCCCCCCCT
>NW_019525143.1:615417-618036 GCF_002814215.2 Seriola lalandi dorsalis
CCCCTCCCCCCCCTCCCTCCCGTCAGCTGTCAGCACAGATCTGAAGCTGCAGAGGAAGATGGAAGAAATGTCGCAGATGGTGGAGTCACAATCTGGTGTAAACAAGAGGTCGTGTCAGGCTGCTTCCACCAGCAAGAGCTGAGTCACTCCAACTGCGCGCACACACACACACACACACACACACACACACACACACACACACACACCCCATCACCAGATCTGAGTCCAGCAGCTCGTTGACTCCGTGACACCAATATAATAAAACTTAATTTATTCATTTATATATTGCGTTGCGTGCACCATGGCCGCCGTGACCAGGGAAGGTGATGTCTGGAAATCCTTTGATAAAACAGACGACTTGTGGTTTTTCAAAATAAAACTGCACATTTTAAAGTGGACTTTTATAGTGACATAATTATGTTGCGTAATCACCATCTTATATGTCACACCTGTGAGGTGGATGATGATGATCTTGGCTCACTGACAGATTCAAACACATCTGGGAACAAAATTTGAGAAAAGTTTTAGATTTTTAATTTCAATTGATGAAAAACGAGAAACAAGCCGTCGGTCGCTGCAGCTGGTCTCTCGTCACAGATCCCAGGATTATCTTCAATGTGCTAACATCCAGCCTTCTGTCAACGAAACACAGCCACGCGCCAAAAATGACAGAAAATAAAGATACAACAGCTGCTAGTAAAGCTAGCATCTAGAGACAACAACCAGCTGCTGCCACAAGAGGGCAGCACCGAACCTCGGCCTTTGTTTACCGCTGATTATTCTCCGAGACACTTTCCTGCGAAGTAAAAAAAAAAGAAAAAAACTCTGACAAAAGCTATTTGACTCTGACTTTAATGGGTTAGATTAGGATTAGCACTGGGATTAGGATTTGGATTAGCACTTGGATTAGGATTAGCCTGGTGCTACATGATCCATCTTCAATGCAGATTCTGCTTCATTCTGCAATTATGTTTCTTTCTTATAGGAAACCGACCGGTGGAAATCATGGACGTTCACACAAGTTAAACAGACGTTTTAGTTCATGTCTACAGGGAGAAGTCGTATCAATCAGTATTCACAATATCAAAATTATAAAAGAATTTCTTGCAAACATTTGATCTGCTGCAAAAATGTCGATTTCATTCTAACAAAATGAGAAAAAAAACAGTATCTAAATGAATTATTAAAGAAATTGCCAGTGAGTTGCTTCAGAAGATGAAGACTAGATGACTCTCTGGGTAAATAAATCTCCATCTGCAAACGTCTTTGAAAATAGCTTTGAAAAGCATCTTGTAAATAAAAGAACTGTAATGAAGAAACAGGAAGATCAACATCATAAGAAGCTGGTGGAGCAGAGGTGGTGCGAGGTTCAGAACGGGCCACGTTCATGACACAAGGAGGACGGTGGTGGAAATATGACATGCAGATCACATGGATATGACATAGATCAAAGGAAAGGTGTGGACAGGGTTCAGGTGGAGGTGGGAAGTAAATGATTTAATAATTCAGAAAACACGATTAAAATCTGAGAACCAAGAACAAAAGCTAGAAAAAAGAGGCTCGTTATCGTTGCAGAACTTCATTCACAATCCTCATGTTTTTAATTTTCCTTCAGTATCACAGTGATTCAGTGACAGACGAGCAAACAGGAAGTGATCACATGGATTCAGCTGCTTTTATTGGCTCCAGTTTGACCGAGGCTTCGTCCACACAACTACGTTTTCATTTAAAAACTCTGTTTTCAAACGAAAGCCAGACGAATGCACCTGAAAACTCACACATACCTGAGCAATCACCTGCGCTGGGCGTGTGCGAGCCGGTGTAAACAGGAAGTAGATCGTCTCCTCTGCAGTTGTAGCATTAAAACAGAGAATGTAAGTGAACAACAGCTGCAAAGACAACAAGGTCAGTAACACTGTCATTCATCATCATGTTGTTTTCACCACTGGTAGTCCAGGCTGATGACAGCCAATCAGGAGAGACTGTGGGTGTGACCTCAGCAATTACAAAGGTCTCACTTTCTGTCCAGACTACAACACAACCCCAGAGTTTTCAAAATAAAACGCAACCCCAGTTTTCAGAATAAAACGGACTGCAGTGTTTATGAAACATACTGGACACATGAATTATGAATCATCTATCTATCATAGAATAGATGGATAGATGGATGATGAATGTTTCAGGGGTGGATCGCTCCGTGTTCAGTCAGCAGCCATTAAACCTCTGTAATGTAATGTCATGTAATCCCTGGCAGAGTGGACAATTTTAATGCTACATGGACATGAAAATAAAAAATTCATCCATTCACTCTCTCACTGCGAGAGCGGCGGCTGAACCACTGAGCTGTTGATGCTGAAATAAATAAGTCCAGACCCGTCAACGTGTTCCACACACACTCACACAAACGTATCCGTGTGATGTTCAGGTACCATCGGACAACACGTGACTGTGTGTGTGTGTGTGTGTGTGTGTGTGTGTGTGTGTGAACGGAGCGAGCAGTCCTCCTGAAGTCTGCGGTGTGTTTCTAACCCGACCGAGCGTCTGGCCTCCTTCACCGCCTTCGGTTATTCTTCATGTCTTCCCTCGTTCTTTTCATTTTCTCTCTCTCTCTCACAACCC
>NW_019525143.1:618161-620445 GCF_002814215.2 Seriola lalandi dorsalis
TCCCTCCAGTTCTGCTGTTGACCTTGTTAGATCATGTCTCAGTGGTGTGTGTGCGTGTGTGTGCATATATATATATGTATATGTGTGTGTGTGTTTGTATAAGTGTGCGATGGAGAACGGACACTGGAGCACACAGCGTTTTAATAAAACATTATGTGAGTGGTGTGTATATGTGTGTGTGTGTGTGTGTGTGTGTGTGTGTGTGTGTGTGTGTACACCCCAGGGCAGGGCTTTGTGTGTATATCCTGTTGAGGCTGTGTGTGAGAAAGATAACAGGACAACCTAGGGCAACTCTCTAATTGGCCCGCGCTCCTGCCCCGGATACTTGCTCTCTTTCTCTCTATATATATCTGTTCCCTTTCAAATGCTGCTCTCCTATTGCTGCTGCTGCTTCTTCTTCTTCTGTGCTGTGAGGTACTGCGAGCCAGGCGATGCATTAAAGACGGGGGGGGGGGGGTTCAGAGACGAGGGAAGGTGCCTCAGGTTAAGAGGGTTAAACAGTCAGACTGAGTGTAATGAAAACAGGAGATGGTTTATGTATCCAGACTGATTCAACACACAATTAGAGCTTCGGTTCATGTGGGTTTTAAATGTGCTGCTGGATCTGGATCTGGATCTGGATCTGGACCTGAGTCCTGATGGGCCCAGGACTCTGCCTTTTGTCTCTGGTGGAAGGAAATGTGCTTATTTTTAATTCATGAGGCTTTTTTCTGTTGTTTGTTCAAAGTGAAATTAAAGAGAGACTTTACACTCAATCCAGTTTTTTTTTGGAGGGACTGATGGATCCTGGTCCCACGGGTCCCAGACCACTAAACACTGAAGACATAAATCTTTTAAAAACACCTCACAAGTTTACAGTTTCATTTTTAATTTCCTCAAACAGCTGCTCACTGTGGAGGAGAGAGTGCATCTGTTGGGGACTATTTTCAGCGGCGGATTAACAGACATTTGGTGGTGTGGTGTGGTGTGGTGTTTTATGGCAGCAGGACGGTGTGCGTGGGACTGAGGTGTTCGATTCCCGTGTGAAACCAGCAGTTTATTTCGTTTCTATTGCCCGTGACCATTTGCTGTTATTGTTGTTACCATGACGACAAAGATTGTTTAATGTTGAGGAAGTACTTTCAGTGTAGGTTTTATTTATTTATGTGTGTTTTTGTGGTGAAATAAGGCACAGTTTTAAATTTGAATAGAAAACCAAAATTCAATGAAAATTGTGATCATTAATTACATTTGCAAAAACTGTAGAAAAGGAAAAAATCCATGTTTTTTAGAAAACAGTATTTATATACTGATATGAAAACGTTTGTTGAAACGGTTTGAAGGAACAGTGTGGACGTGACCAGGCGTCACTCTCAGTCTGGATTATCAGGGGCCTTGTACCTTCATGTGATGAACGTGTCTTTCCTCAGTGGAGCGAATAAATGAGACGGTAAACAAAGAGGCCTCTATTTAAAGGGACTCCCCAGGAAACTGACCAAACAACTGCACCTGAATCTCAATATGAATGAAGCTCGTTTACTGGTTCTGGAGTGTTTTTGTTGCAGGCTGGTTCCTCTGGCTTACGGCTGGTCCAGCTCTGTCTCTCTGTCTGTCTCTCTCTGTCTGTCTCTCTCTCTGTCTGTCTCTCTCTCTGTCTCTCTCTCTGTCTGTCTCTCTGTCTGTCTGTCTCTCTCTCTCTCTCTCTCTCTGTCTCTCTCTCTCTGTCTCTCTCTCTCTCTCTCTCTCTGTCTCTCTCTCTGTCACTTTCACTCCTTTCTTCTCGATGTGGTCATTGGATGGTGAAACTCTGCACAGCTGCGGTTCACTTTAGTGGCACACCTGGCATTATGTGAGCGATGTAAACCTCCTCAGGTGGATCCAGGTGTTTGTGGTCTGGATCTGCTGGAGGATGGGACATCAAACATTTTTAAACTCCTCACATTAGTTTCCTTATTGATTCAAAGACCCTCGTTGGAGTCGCAGCAGCAGCAGCAGCAGCATCAGCTGCAGCAGCAGCAGCATCAGCATCAGCATCAGCTGCAGCAGCAGCATCAGCTGCAGCATCAGAAGCTGCAGCAGCAGCAGCATCAGAAGCTGCAGCAGCAGCAGAAGCTGCAGCAGCAGCAGCAGCATCAGCAGCAGCAGCATCAGCATCAGCTGCAGCAGCATCAGCATCAGCTGCAGCAGCAGCATCAGCTGCAGCAGCAGCAGCATCAGCTGCAGCAGCATCAGCATCAGCTGCAGCAGCAGCATCAGCTGCAGCAGCAGCAGCATCAGAAGCTGCAGCAGCAGCAGAAGCTGCAGC
>NW_019525143.1:621214-633353 GCF_002814215.2 Seriola lalandi dorsalis
CTGTGAACCAGGTCTCTCGGGTCCTCTGGCACTTTGACTCTTTTAGTGCAGGAACCAAAACTTTTGATTGAGGCAGCTTTTAGTTCTTTCTGCCTGAGGATCCGAGAGCAGCTTCAAGTGCTGATGTCTTTAAATCTAAAACCTCAAACCTGCCTGTTCAGGCTGGCTTCTGAAGATATTTTATGGCCATTATTTATTTGATCTAACCATTTAATTCATTGCATTCATATTTTAGATTTTTATTATTTAAAAAAAATCTTTTTCATTGGTTCTATTTTGACGTTTTCACAGTTTTTATTTCCTGCGTTCATTGATCAGCTTGTCAGTCGTCTGTGAAGCACTCACCTGTATGAAAGGTGCTGTACAGAGTTTGATTGAATGATTGTAATTCATAGACGAAGCTACTCATCCATCCATCCTTTTGAGGAGGGGGGGGGGGCTGCCGTTCTATCAGAGGACTAACACACAGAGACAAACAATCATTCATGTATAAAATGATGTTTTTAGATGCCGTTATTTATTCATACTAAAGAGCTGCTGCGTGCGCCCGGCCTCTTCTCTCCTGTTACAGCGATCCGACGCCGACTCGCTCTTATTAACCTGCACAGACGCGCTCAAGTTTTTCTATTCTCCACCAACAGAAACACGCCTCAAACTGTAACAGCACAGAGCTGCACAGAGCATTAAGCCGAGTGTGCTTCCAGCGGTGGAAGCCTGCCTCATTTCACACAATCAATAAAGCCTGGGATGTGAGGAGGTGAGAGCTGCTCCTCCGAGACCAGACATGCTCATTTTACTGACTGCGTTAAGGCCGGAAACACTTCAGCGGCTGGAGAGTTTATTTATGGGCTGGAAGCGCGTGTTTTCTCCCGTGCGTCACCTGAACGCATCGCCAAAAACTGTTCTGCATAAGAGGCGGTGCTGAGCGGTGCTACCTTCATTTAGCTTTCTGGACATATGCAGTTAAATCCTGGTGCATGTTCTCCCGCTGCATTGTCCTGCTTCAAAGCTGCTGTGGACGTGGAGAATGAGAATGTTCCGGCCGTCCTGTAGGAGGACCGGCCCTTTGTTGATTCATCTTCCTCCAGATGCAGCTGAAAGTCAACGACTCTAGACAGTTATATTATAACTTTAAATGAAACACACCCAGGAGAGAGCGGTTCAGCTGCAGGGGAGAGTCCAGGTGGAGCTGTGGGGGGGGGGCGCTGTGTATGTCATGTACAGATATTCAGATTCAGATCGTGACGCTTTAATCTGAAGGAATCTGTGTCTCTGAAATCAACAGAAAACTGAACAGATGTTTGTGTGCTGCAGTTAAATGCATTTCCGTCCTTGTAAAACATCTGTAAAGCGTTCTTAATATTTGAATTCCAGCATCAAACATTGATGCTAGCAGCTTCCCGCCTCGTGTCCTGTGCTTGTGCGTTTCCAACAACAATGGCTGACGAGGAAAAGCAGGAACCAGATATGGATCACGTCGCCGTCGTTCTGATTCGTGTGTGATGCTACTGTAGATCCTGATCACTGTATCAGCTGTAGGGTACATCATCATATCTTTTATTGGTATATTGTATTGTGACGGCTTGTGTCAGCGCTGCTCAGAGTGACGGCTAGCAGGGCTAGCTGATGAGCTAATCGCTAACCTACTAGCCAACCAGGAAGATGCTAGTGCTGTCACATTTCTAATGCTCCTTCAAATGCGTCCTCCTTCTCCTGGATGACGGTGGATCCTTCCTGGTCCAACATATCCCAAGATTCATTGCGCAAAGGTGATGAAAATAACATGTCACCAAACAACAGTGACAGAGAGTCTGAGCTAACGGTGCAACTGTTAAACCCAAGAGACTTAAAGCAAAAAGTTCTTGTGGATAAAACGTACGTGTTGTCGAGGTTGCTAGGCGACAGGAGCTGTACTTTGTGACACAACGATAAGGGCGGGAACAGCTGGTGACGCAAAGTGAAAAACCCTCCGTAGACCAGAGTGTCTCATTTCAGTTCGGCCTTCGCAGTGTAAGACCACGCCCCCCCACCCCACCCCACCCCCCCACGCAGGAAGCAGCTGTATTGGGTCACAGCTGCTTTTAGCGCTAGCTCGCTAACTGTCTGTGCAACTGTGCTAATACACTCCGACAGGTTCCTCCATTTACACCTGTGAGGTGAGCACTGTCAGGATGTTGAGACAAGTTGTTTAAATGACGTCATTGCTGCTTATTACCAGAGTTATTTTCTTCTCTCTGAGACGTTTTTGTGAATGAAAGTTTCCCACAGAAGAAGCAGAACAGGGATGTTCACCTCCAGCTGCTGATCACACCGTGTTCAGGTGGGATCCAGCAGGTTGAAGCAAACAGTTTACAGAAGCTGAGAATTGTGCGAACACGATCCAGGTCAGCTGATGTGTCTGTTAGTGGCTGAGTGAAAACTTTGAGCTGCTGGTGGAGCAGCATGAAAACTCAGGGAGACGAGTCGTTATCGTGTGAGAAGTTAAAATCATTGAATGTTGTGTTCACGTCTTCATCAGGCCTCGACTGCTCTGATCCTGGAGTCAGCTCAGTGTGTGTGTGTGTGTGCGTGTGCGTGTGTGCGTGTGCGTGTGTGTGTGTGTGTTTGCAGGATCTGATTTCATTCAGCAGCGATGCAGCTGCTCCTCAGTCCTTTCCTGGAAACATACAGCTACAATACTGTTTATCTATACAGCTCAGGGCTGTGTGTGTGTGTGTGTGTGTGTGTCTGTGTGTGTGTGTGGATGGCACGCTGCCAGTCGACATCTGAGTTTTCAGAACAACATGTTCCATTAGAGCAGACTTTGTCAGTGATAATGAAATACTCTAAAGCGCTACAGTACTTCTCATCTGGTAAACTCCTACATGTAGAATACACAGAGAGACTGAGAGCGTGTGTGTGTGTGTGTGTGTGTGTGTGTGTGTGTGTGTGTGTGTGTGTGTGTGTGTTCAGTTGATGATCACCAAGGTTATCTTCAGGGGGAAACAACACGGTGTGAAGCTCTAACCGAACACATTGATACTGCAGGAAAACACAACACTGTGATGCCCACACACACACTCACACACACACACACACACTCACACAGACACCCACACACACACACTCACACAGACGCACGCACACACACTCACACAGACGCACACACACGCACACACACACACACACACACATGCGCACACACTCACACAGACTCACGCACACACACACACACACACACACACACATTATTATGGTCGTATTCATATTTAATTACATGTGACATCACAGACGGAGGTGATGACAGCTCACAGTGGTGGCCTCTCTGTCACCTCTCTCTCCGTCACTCGGTTCAGTTCACTGAGCTTCACTGTGATGATCCACTTCAAGGGCTGAAGAGACGTTCGCTCACCGCTGCAGCTCTTTGGTGAACGCCCCCGTTTCATCTGAACCACCGTTCTGAAAAGATGCTAACTACGCTAACGGTTCTGACCCGTCTGCTAGTCTCTGGTTGTGGTCTCAGACTCCTCCTCTGAGTCTGGGTCTGACTGAGGCTCAAACATGTGGCTGAGTCTCTCTGATGTTTCCTCCTCTCACCATCTTGATGCTCTCTGCTCTCTCACCTGTCCACCTGGAGCAACAGGTGGTGGGCGGGGCTTAAGGCCTGATCCAGATTTCTCAACCAGGAAGTAAGAAGAGGAGATGAACTTCAGACCCGGTTTAATGTGTAAAAACATGAAGAACTTAATATGAATCAGAGCAGAGGACCGTTGATACGCTGATACATGTCCTCAGGTGATGAGTCAGCGTATGTGGCGACTGAAGTTTATAATCTGGGGGTGTTAAATTATAAAGATGTGGGTTTACCAGACCAGTCTAAAGTTATCATTATTATTATTATTATAATATAACAGATCAGCTGATAATGGAGGATCTGCCTGGTTGATATTGTATTTAAGTGATGGTGGGATTTGGATTTTGGTTTTTGCTGTACAGACAGGATTTAATCTAACTTCAGCTAACATAAAACAAGTTGTTGCTATTTTACTAATATATATATCATATACATATATGAGTTCAGAGAGGAGTTCGCAGCTGTAACTGAGGGAAATGTCACCATGCCACAGTTTAACGGGCTTTCCCAGGACATGGCTACAGTTGTCTTCCCCATTAGACTTGTGTAATTGGACGTGTTGGGATGGAACTTAGTGGCGTCCACGTATGTGTGTTCGCACTTGACACTGTGATGTGACATTCACACATGAGATGAGACCTCGCTGTGAGTCGGTGCAGGAGAGGAGGAGAGGCCGCCTCCCTCTCTGAGACTCTGAGTGCTCCGTGAAGGCGGCAGACTTCATCTCATGTCTGGTGTGATGATGCTTCACACAGACACTGTGCTCCTGAGTTCTGATGAGGTTTCAGCATCTGATGGGATTTACAGTATAAACTGGAGATAAACTGAAGATAAACTGAAGATAAACTGATGATTAACTGAAGATAAACTGATGATTTACTGATGATTGACTGAAGATAAACTGAAGATATACTGATGATTTACTGAAGATAAACTGAAGATAAACTGATGATATACTGAAGATAAACTGATGATTGACTGAAGTTAAACTGAAGATAAACTGATGATTAACTGAAGATAAACTGAAGATAAACTGAAGATATACTGAAGATAAACTGAAGATAAACTGATGATTTACTGAAGTTAAACTGAAGATAAACTCATGATAAACTGACAATAAACTAAAGATATACTGAAGTTAAACTGAAGATAAACTGAAGATAAACTGATGATAGACTGATGATAGACTGATGATTTACTGATGATAAACTGATGATAAACTGATGATAAAGTGACAATAAACTAAAGATATACTGAAGATAAACTGATGATAAACTGATGATAGTGACAATAAACTAAAGATATACTGATGGAAATAGTTAGATAGATATTATACTGAATTTACAATACCAGCTGTTGTAGAAGGCGACACTTTCCCCTTCGCTCCTGTCATCATCACTACGACCACTAGATGTCGCCTAGCAACAAAACCTAACTATGATGTCATAACAACCTGCTGCTCAGACGACCTGCGGGCTCGTCTCTTACAGTCTCTTTTGTATTTGAGATGAAACTGTCAGACTCACCTGAACCAGAGCAGACAGGTGAACACCCGACCAGGTGTTTGGAGGAAGCACATGAGCTCTTCGACAGAAAGCTGACCACATGTGTCTGTGGCTGTGATGTAATGTAAGGGGTGGAGGTGTGTTACACATCCTCATCTGTTCTGTCAGGTTATTACAGCCCACTTAAGCTCCACTTAAGATGCTATCAGCTCGTCCTCACTGCAGCCTGTTATCAGTAAACACCACGATCACATGACCACAGCTTCACTGACTCTGGCGCTCAGAGGCTGCTCGTTCCTGCAGATATTTAACAGTCGTGAAGTCACTTCCTGCCTCGTGCTCGTACACACCGCTGCTGTAATGACATTATAAATGCAGACACTTAATTCGCCGATACACCGAACAGGTCACAGGTCACAGGTCACAGGTCTGGCAGCATGCCATCAGTCTGAGGGTGAACCACCAGAACCTGGATCACCGAACGGGTTTAACTTCACATCAGCAGCTGGCTCTCTTGACTCTGGGTTTACGTCCCGGGTCTGTTATTGTGATGCTGTTTGGAGAAGCTTCAGTTTAACCCTCTGGACTCCCGTGAATATTGATTTTTCAAATGTTGTTTTCACATTCAGTTAAATTCAGCAGAACTTTACTTCACCCTGCGAGAGCACCACCTGATACACCAGGTCAACAAACACACACAGGAAGTAGTTCAAGAGGAAAAATAAACTCACTTGTTTCACAGATACGTGGGACTGGTAATGAAACATAATGAAAACACAGAAAATATGAACTCAAGGTGACGAAGCTGCACTGATGAGTAACATGGAGTCACAACAACGTCACAATACTCAGCTGTGAGGTGTCTGTCCCTGTCTCTGTGTCTGTCTCTGTCTCTGTGTCTGTCTCTGTGTCTGTCTCTGTGTCTGTCTCTGTCCCTGTCTCTGTCTCTCTCTCTGTCCCTGTCTCTGTGTCTGTCTCTGTGTCTGTCCCTGTCTCTGTGTCTGTCTCTGTGTCTGTCTCTGTCCCTGTCTCTGTGTCTGTCCCTGTCTCTGTCTCTCTCTCTGTGTCTGTCTCTGTGTCTGTCCCTGTCTCTGTGTCTGTCTCTGTGTCTGTCTCTGTCCCTGTCTCTGTGTCTGTCCCTGTCTCTGTCTCTCTCTCTGTACCTGTCTCTGTGTCTGTCTCCGTGTCTGTCCCTGTGTCTGTCTCTCTCTCTGTCTCTGTCTCTGTCTCTTTCCACGACTCTAAATTTAATTAAATCTCTTTCCGTTCAGATTCATCTTTGTCCAAGATGAGCCCCTGCTCTGAAGCGGGGAAACCCTGTAACCCCTGCCTGGACGCGGCGAAGGCGTGCAACCTCAACGAGACGTGTAAACGCTTACGGTCCGCCTACAACTCCATCTGCAGCAAGGCCACGCCCCCGCAGCCCTCCCTGGCCAATCAGGAGCCGTGCAGCCGGAAAAGGTGTCAGAAGGTGGGTGCAGTCATTTCTCAACATTTATATTTGGTTTCTTGTTGTTTTGCGTTCGCTCAGTCACAAACGTCTGTTCTGTCGATTCTCTTCTAATAAACTTTAAATGTTTTTTAATATCAATTAAAATAATTAAATATATATGTGTTATGTCACACCCTGCACTGTCACCACTAAAGAAATAACACTGTCACCTCAGCAAAAAGATCTGTGGTTAAAATTAAAAGAAATAAATCATTAAATAATAATTAAGTAAATGTGCAGTTTTTTGTCTTGTAATCTTAAACAATTCTGAGCAAAATACGTGTTTTGAAAAGACTTGAAAGAGACTTTGAAAAGAAAAAATCAGAACTCAAGCTCCACTTATTAGCTTTTTCCAAAGCTTTCAGGTCTATTGCATGGTCTTCATCAGGTCTGAAGTGAAGTGTGATGGTTTATCTGTTGTAAAAGCTACTGAGCTTCATGTCAACAGCATCTGCTGATGAAGACCAAGTGGTGCATTTGAAAACCAAAACAAAGAAAAGCTAGTAAGTGGACCTTGAGTTGATGTTTTTAATCCGCACAAACATCAAACAGAGGAACCCGACGCGGTGACGAACCCTGGCGTGTTGAGAGGCGATGAGCTCATGAGACGGTCCGATCAGATCGTGACACCGACACTGATCCGTCTGCAGCCTCCTGTGTAAAGGCTAAATGCTCATTTAAAGCTAAAAGGTTATTAACATTTCATTTTCTTCCTCTTCTCTATTCATGACTAAATGTTGAAGCTGCTAAAAGCCATAAATGTAATTTATTTTCCTCGTCTTCGCTTTTACATAATCATCCTGTGGTGGCAGGAATTCAGGGATATTAAAGGTTTGACCTCTGCTCCGCTAATTCCTGCTCCCTGCTAATGTCTCGTGCTCCGGTGAATTTGCTTTTACTGGTAAACGGCTGCTGGAAATGAAATGTAATATGCGTCTGCCTGAGCCACTGAAAGGCTCCGAGATTATAAAGTGAAATGTAATATGTGGTTGTTCCTTCTTGATGTGTGTGTTTACTCTTCGAACTCGAATGAAAATCATGTTTCTGAGGAAAATTATTGAGCGACATTAAAAACGAATCGAACGAAATGAAGCACAGACCTGATGAAGCTAAATGCAAAGCACCGTCATTTCTTTTCATGAAGAGGCGTCATCACCTGTCAGCTTAAATCAGCCAATAGGAACACTGCTGCACTGTCACAGGACATGGTTAGTTATTATTAATACTAGTGTGTTTCATCACTATATTTATTGTCACACAACCAGACGACAAATGACTCTGATCAAAGTTTATTTATTACCTGTATCATCTGAAATTTTGTTGCTGTCGCCTAGCAACCTTAACAACACATAGCTTTAAATTCACAATGTCACAATGGAAACAACTGAGTTTTTTTGTCTAAAATTTCTGTTAAAATCATGAATAATAAAGGTTTTTTTTTTTTGCCAGGATGATTTTGTTTGTGATCTGAGAACAACCCCTGAGTGTGTAAATATAAAAGACATTCATTGATTATTTTATTCTGTGTCTCAGGCGCTGCGCCAGTTTTTCGAGCGGGTACCCTGGGAGCTGAGTTACCCGCTGCTGTTCTGCTCCTGCCCCGACCAGGCGTGTGCCGAGCGCCGCCGCCGCACCATCGTCCCCTCCTGCTCCCACCAGGAGAGGCACAAACCCAGCTGTCTGGAGCTGCGGCACATCTGCCGCTCCGACGCGCTCTGCAGGTGAGCGTGTGGCCTTCGGCAGCCAATCAGGTGTGATCGGGACCTGCCGTGGTTTTTTTTCTTATTATTATTATTATTCACACTTTTCAGCTTGGTGCAGCTTGTTTCACTGATTATTATCCAGAGGAGGAAGTAATCAGTGAAATCAGCTGCTCAAGTGTTTAATTGGAAAGAAATCTCGCAGACACTTGGGTCAAAATTGGCTGTTTGATTGATAACTACTGGCTTTAAAGGTTAGAGACACTTGAACTTGGGAAGCGAATGAGTAACACTTCCCCCTCCTCCCGCTGTGAGTGCAGCCGAGGTGTCCTTGAGGAAGCGGCAGCGATTGATTGGTTGACTTTCCCTGGATAAATATATGTTAAACCCAGCGATGGGGGCAGGAAGTGAAGCTCTCTGAGGAGAGAGTTGAAGAACGAGGGAGAGGAAGTTCAGAGGTGGAGAGAGGGAAAAACAGGGGGCTGAAGAGGAAGAGAAGAACAGGGTGTAGCTGCTGTATATATCGTTTGTTCTGCATTGTGATGTTTTTTTGTGACGGTCTGTTTTAGATGAAAACGCTGCTGTCAGATTAAATGTGCTGTGATGCAGCAGCTGCACGTCTTTTCTTTTAAATCCAGCAGCAGCGAGGAAGAAGAGCTGCTCGGTGTGTAAGGTTTGTAAAGACCACCTACTGTGAGAAATCCTGCAGGTCAGAGACACGTGATTGGAGGATGCAAGGAACATGTGACTGTGAAATGACTCCAGCTTCTGCCTGAACCTCTGCAAGCCTCCGTTTATCTTTTAAAATGCTGAGGAGTGAAGAATGTGGCTGACAGTGAACAGATAAGTGATGTGGTGCGGAGCTGCAGCTGCCTGTTGTGAAAGCTTTGAATATATAGATCAATGAATATATTCAAAGTATAAGTCGGGCTTTATTCTATATGTTTCATATTGTCAACAAATCAAACTCCACATTTTCTGACTCTGTCTGCGGCTCTCAGCTCTGAGCTCGTTGGTTTCTACTGAAGACGTAAATCTGTGAAATCACCTCACAAGAATATAGTTTCATTTCATCAAGGAGTGAGTAATGTCCTCAAACAGCTGCTCGCTGTGGTTTCTATCAGACCTGCCTCTCCATCATTCCCCTGTAGCTGTGGCTCATTGAATCACTTCCTCTGCTGCACATTCTCAGTGTTGTCAGTATTTTGCAGCCGGGGCGGTCGAGGCCGAGGGCAGAGCTTCTTCTTCTGCTTCTTCTTCTTCTTCTTCTTCATCTGCAGCCTGAACATCTTCAGTCACTACAAAGCTACACGTGAATATCAGGTCGTTTTCAGCGTTCAGTGATTCTTCTGAGGGTCTCACACCTCGAGAGGAAACAAGCGAGTGTGTGTGTGTGTGTGTGTGTGTGTGTGTGTGTGTGTGTGTGAGAGGCGGAGCTTCAACACACCACACCATGACGTGTTGTTGTCTTCACATCAGGACAGTTATGGTAGAAATGAATAATGGACTTTTTTCCAGCTTTAAGTCACATTTTTAAGATTCACTTTTTCACCGTTTGAACTCTATAATGGGATTTGAGTCCACGGACGTCTGGGTCTGAGGTTACCAGATAAAAGTAGCTGAGTAAATGTTAGCGTGTCTGTCGAAAAGCGTCGCTGAATCTCTGATGGCTAAAGTCAAACTGTTTTATTCAGTGTTTCTCCTGGTTTAATCTCCTGGTGTGTTTGTTGTGGAGAGGAGGAAACCTCTGAGGATCATTCAGCTGCTGGTAAAAACCTGCTGAACGTCTGGTTCATGAGCGATCAGAGAAACAGTCAGAACAAAGGTTAGCATCAGTCTCAGCTCCGGCTCTTCCCCGAGTCTCTGTCCTCCGAACAGCGTCGCTCAGACTCTGACTTCAGATGTGAAGCTGCTTCATTAACGGTTAGAATCACCAGGCCTGTTTGATTTGAACTCCCATGATCCCACGCTTCTTCACGACATCACCCAACGCCGTCTTTTGTCGTTGTTTTGATTGAGAGACTTCTAGAGGCAGAAGTTACAGACTGTGAGTTTAAATGATTTGGTTTTAGAGCAAATTAAAATAAGACGGAAGAGGAAAGTATTTTATTTTCTGACAGAAGTGTTTGTCACACACGGTTAGTTCATGGACCATCAGACAGTTTCACATTTGCTAAAACGTGAAACTGCTTCATTCAGTGTTTTTAACGGTTAGAATCACCGGGTCTGTTTGATTTGAATTCCCATGATCCCACGCCTTTTCATGACATCACCGAGCAGGTGTGTGTCCAGGTGTGTGTCCAGGTGTGTGTGGTTGTTTTGTAGTAACCTGGTGACTCCAGCAAGCTGCAGTGAGTCTCTTTCATTTTATTATTGTCTTGTAATGAGGGCGCACACACAACAAGGAGTTTTTATTAAGTGAATAATTGTCAAATTTTACTGTTGATTTTAAAATCTTGTGCAGTTCAACATTGTGTTTTCTTAATACTTTAGACCAGTGGTCCCCAAACTAAGGCCCGCGGGCCGGATACGGCCCGCCCCCACATTTGGCCCGGCCCCCTGAACCATTATTATTTATTTCATTAATAGTGTTGTTATTTATTTCCTGACTTTTTTTTCTGTGAAGAACCCGGAAAGGGTTATTTGGTTATGTGTGGCTTTCTGGAAAACAATACATTTTTACGTTTAGGCACCCCTGCGATCGTCATACTTTTTCTGTTACAAACTGAACCCGGCCCCCCATCAGAGAAGGGAAAAGTTATGTGGCCCTCACAGGAAAAAGTTTGGGGACCCCTGCTTTAGACTGTGAACATCCATCAGCTGTGACGGCGTTCTCTGGTCTGATGTGGAGTCGTGTCCGTCGCCCGCGCTCTCTTCGTGGTTAGTGGCGCTGCAGCGGCGGATTCTGTCGGGCTTTGTCTTCTGCTTCAGGCTCGAGCCGTGTCGCTGTGTGAACACGCTCAGAGATAAACTCGTAAATAAAAAGCTCCTCTGCTCTGCGAGCGGCTCCACGCCACAAAGACGGAGCAGAGGAGAGTGAAGCCTGGACGAAGGTGATTTAACTTCCCCCCTCGCTGCCTGTCTGTTGCTTCAGGTTTATAAAACACATATATTCACCAGAAATACTCTTTTAAAACTTCACCTGGAGTTTACCGCCACCACTCGGGACTGTTGTGTTATCACAGTAAACTTGTGTCACATCTCTGTTGTGAGGCGGCCATGTTTGTTTGGTTTTCAGGCACGACTGTGTTAGTCAGTGGAGTGGTTAGTAAGTTGGATTTGTCAGAGCTTTCAGAATGATCCGAGTTTCTGCTGTAATTACAGCTTGGTGTGAGAGCTGGTGAGAAACTGGTAATTATGGTACAGTAACTCCACCATGATGGGGTGTGCAGGGAGGCGGAGCTGCACTTCTACTCCACTGTTACAATACACCACATTTATTACACGTATCATTATTACTGAAGGAGGCAGAGGAATAGCTAAACATAACACAGACTGAGTAAGAGAGAGAGGGAGGCAGAGAGAGAAGCCATCGCTAACAGCTAAGCTAAGGAAGCTAGCACATCTGAATAGCATATAAACAACAGAAACCCCAGCAACAGGAAATGAGACAATACTCTTGCTGCGGCAATAATAGCTGTGTTAAAGCTCCTCCAGTGTAAAGGTCTGTGTCCATGTGTAGTGTGATTATAGATCAGCTCTAGCTTCTATATTAATACTGTGAAAGTATCAAAGCCTCAGTCCACAGAGAAATGCACACAGCCTGTATTCAGAAACTGAGCCTTAAAACCAGCCGTCAGGACTTCTGGAACTTTGTGATGTCACAACA
>NW_019525143.1:633445-644335 GCF_002814215.2 Seriola lalandi dorsalis
TTTTATTGGATCACTCGGAAATCAGTCAGCCAATCAGAAGAGAGGCTCAGAGCCTCCTCTCTTCTGATTGGCTCACCAACCTGTTGTTACTAGAGCTGCAGAGAGAAGCCTGAGAGAGGAGATGTAAAACTACACTGAGATGGTTTTTGGTTCTTAAAAGCACACTCCCTGATAGAACCTGTTTGTGCAAAGTCATTGTGAAAGGGCAACAGCCAATGAGGAAACTCCAACAAGGTCACATGGCATTTGCCTGACCAATAGTGGAACTATGATCACTCACTCACTCAGTTAGTCAGGAAGGAACTGGCCTCGCTGTTGCAGGCCAGGTGAATTTACCTACTCATTTAAACCACACAATATACTAGAGAAGGTTCTGTTCCAAGGCTGGATTTGATATCATCATTATTATTATTATTATTATTATTATTATTACTATTATTATTATTATTATTATTTCAAATGTCAGTGAGGTTTTGAATGAGGTTACTACTGCAAAAGAACTTTGTGTCTCTATTTCCACACTGAGCCAAGATTTGTCCTTTAGTTTTTGTGTGTGTGTGTGTGTGTGTGTGTGTGTGTGTGTGTGTGTGTGTGTGTGTGTGTCTCAACACAAAGACACAAAGGAGACAGAAAGCAGGAGAAGACAGTCTTTAAAGAGCTGCCTTCAGATAATCATCCCCGTCCCTGCAGACGATCACACACACACACACACACACACACACACACACACACACACACACACACACACACAGCATCTATAAAGGCACTGCAGGCTCCTTGTTTGTGATTTGCTGGTGGTGTATGTGCTGCGTTCAGTGTGCGATGCTGCTTTGTGTTGCTCGCACTGAGTAGGAGTCTCTTTGAGTGAGCGTGTGACTTACACAAGAGAAGAAGAGAAGCTCGGATAAATCAATATCTATAACTGAGAATGAGAACACACACACACACACACACACACACAGACAGAAGAACAGCACTGCAGAGCCCACGACCACCACCAACCAACCAAAACATCCTAACAAGGCCTGTCCCAGTATTTACCCCACCCTCCGACCCCACCCCACCCTCGGTCAGTGCACCCTGTGGCAGGAAACTGCTGCCCCCCAATATCATGCACGGAGCATGAATCATGTTTGATTGCCTGTAAAAAGGATCCAGAGGAGGCTTGTTCTTTTCGTTTTAGCCTCCATTAACCTCCGATGGAGAGCAGAGAGCTGCATAATCACAGGAATCCCGCAGGTCCTCCGGGTCCCGACGGCCTCGGAGGGTGTGCCGTCCCCCGCTGCGGATGGGAGCAGGCGGGAGGAAGTGACTGCTCGGGGAACGCTCTGATTGACAGGAAGCGTAATTAAATGTGGTCTTTGCCACAAGTAATGCATGAGAAACCTACAGAGAGCTGTAAAAGCTTTTTGGACCAAGGCACTTAGAAAAAAAAAAAAAAAAAAAGGAAAAGAAAATGTATTTGCATTTCAAATAAGAGTTCAATCACACCCACAGTTAATTTTCACTAAGAACCGAGGAGGTGGGTTTGTGGAAGTTCACACTCTGAAGCCACGAGAGAATCAGGGATTAGAACTAGAGACAAACACACTGAGATCTGTTTTTCTTTGCACTTCACAGCAGCTGTGCGCCACATCTGGCCCAACTAAAAACTTTGCATCATTTCTCAGAATTCGTTTATTAAAAAAAATAAAATAAAATAATCACAATTACAAAACAAACAAAAACAGTTACAAAGAAATTATCGATACATTTTTTTGTTCTCTCTGGAATATAATATTCTACATAATGATAATAATAATCTTTATTTGTTTAGCACCTTTCAAGTGTTTTACAGAAGAAAATACAAACAAAATCACAGGTAACAGTGAAAGACACAAATAAAACAACATAAAAAACTTTTAAAAATCATAAATCATAAGTTTAATCAGTATTTAATCATAGCAACATCATAAAATAGGTTCTCAGCTGTTTCTTAAAACTATCAACAGAAGTTGTGTGTCTGATTTGTGGGGAGGGTTCGGGTTAGTCGTTTCCAAACCTCCTGTCATTTAATCCATCAGACAGATGGATTAAATTAAATTCATTTTCTCCCTGTAACATGAATCTGCTGTAACACTCTCTTTTCTTTTTAATGACATCATCTCATATGATGTCATTCTCAGCTGAGAATGACCTCATATGAGATGATGTCATTCCCAGCTGGTTTGAAAAGACGCTGTTTCAAACATAATATATTTGCTGGTTAATCAGAGAAATCACACAACAACCATAAAGCTCCATATTTTCTTCTTCTTCTGTGTTTTATTTTGAAGTGTTGATCCATAAGAAGATATATCTGTGGTTTTACATCTCCTCTCTCAGCCTTCTCTCTAGGGCTCCAGTAACAACAGGTGGGTGAGCCAATCAGAAGAGAGGAGGCTCTCTAAATAAAACTTTATTCAGTGTTGACAGTCTGTTTATGAGCCAAACAATGCTGATGGATTTTTGACTTCATTCAGCCTGTCACACACAGCGACGGGACACAGAGCTGCTGAAAGTGTCTCTGATTGCTCTGAGTGTGTTTCTGCTTCCCGCTCTTTTGATTATCATCTAATAATGAGACGGACAGAGATGGTTGATACAGTGACGCTTCAGTCTGAGCTCCGCTGGATGAAGATTGTTGCTGGTAAATTACTGAGAGATCGTGTTTGAGTAGAAACAGCATGTGAGAGAATTGGATTTTACTTTTTGACCCATAATTATCACAGTCTCTAATCTGGTTGTTTTTTAGTGGCTGAGAATGAATTGAACAGTTGAATGTTCAAAATATCTTTTTATTACAAAAAATGAAAATGGAACATCAACAGCAGGTAATTGCTGTGTTATGTTTGGGGATGTTTTTGGCCCAGAACTGAGACTTTTCACATTCAGAGTAAGAGTCAGAGTAAATGTATATCTGAGGGAGGGGTGGATGATCTGGCCAAAAGATCATATGACAATCTTTTTGGGTAGAATCACAATCCACGATCTGTATCCTGTTTCTGCTCTGGTTTTATTCTGAAAGTCCTGACTGACTATCCGCTGCTTTGACGCTTCCTTCGGATGTTTGTCCGTTTACGAACTGTGTCACAACCGATCTCACTGTTTGCTGAGTTACTAATTCATGAGGCGCTATATGCTAACCAGCTAGCCGTCGCTCTGCTTCCTGTCTCCCTGCCAGGAGGTCTCAGGTCCCGTGGACGGACTGTAACTCCAGCGTCTCGGACTGCAGCTGGTGATGGCGGTTCTGGTTCTGCTCAGGTGGACAACTGGTTCATGTTGAGCTGCACCAAACTCACCGAGGCTGCAGAGCAGAACCGGGACTGCTGTCTCCAGCTGCGGTTAGCGGGCTAGCTGTTTAACAGCTAACATGGTCTGGTTAGCAGACACTGAACTAAATATCTAAATATAGAAACTTTTAATGACACAGTCTGAATGACGCAGAGATCACCTTCCGCTGTTCTGACAAGTTCTTGATCCAGATGCTGATTCAGCTTTAACTGGGAGGATGTGAATCCTGAACGTGTCTTCAGGAGGAGGAGCCATGTTCAGACTCACGTGGACGTAACAGCTGATTCACTGGAAGCTGAACTCTGTACAGTCGACTATCAGTCGCACTTATACAGTAAGAACTCACTTGCCTTGCTTCCTGCTGCTGCTCAGTCACATGACGCTCAGTCACATGACGCTCCTGTGATCATCAGTCTTCTGGTTTGTGACAGCAGGTCATGCTTCATCATGTGTGTTGTCAGTGTTAAAGGTCAGTGTGACAGTGACATGCTGCTGCTAACACTGACTCTGACGCTGTGTGTCGATGCGTCTCCTCCACATGTCTCTTCTGGTTTTAACCAATCAGACTCAGACTTCAGAAATCTGTGAGGAGATGACGTGATGGTGAAATTATCACTTGACTATAGTAGAAGCAAAATGCTAATTGCTTGCTAATTGTTTTATTCTTCGTTTCTCTCAGTCAGACAACGTTAGCTTAATTAGCTAACTAGCTACAGCTGATCAAATCTGCCCGCAACAGTTTTAAAATCAGCTGGAAAACGAGGAGCTTCTTTTGTTTGTCAGCACTTCAGATATTACCATGATTTTGATGGTCGGCCATCTTGTCGACGTCATCTCGTTTTGACATCTTGTGTGGTTCCGTGTGATTTGGACGACTTACAGTTTCACACACGTAGAGTTTCGATCATTTTTCTTTCATCAATAAGCTGTGGATATGAATCCGACATTAGTTACAGTATATAAAAACATTTAGATTCTGTCGTTGTGTAGATTTCTGTTGTTTTCTCAACATATACATACATACTTGTCTTAT
The DNA here is from genome assembly GCF_002814215.2 of Seriola lalandi dorsalis. Lineage (NCBI taxonomy): Eukaryota > Metazoa > Chordata > Actinopteri > Carangiformes > Carangidae > Seriola > Seriola lalandi. Next base: position 637,791 of record NW_019525143.1, read on the forward strand.
TGCCAATTACAGTCACTGTAAACAGGCTGATCCCCTCCTCTACATGTCTGCACTGACCTCCCGTGTGTCCTGAGGAGCTGATGTTTGTGACTGTTTGGTTTCCACTGAGTTAAATTATTAGACTTTCGTGTATTTTATGAATTCAGATTAAAAACAAACATTCACCGGCACCGTGTCGGTGTACACAGGCTTCAGCTCCGGCTCCTCTCCTGCTGGAAATGTTCTAATAATTACCGACGATTTAAATTCATATGGGACTTGTATAACCTGAGGTAAATTTCACTGGGACTCTTAACAGGATGGAAAAGATGAAAGAAAGTTTGCAGCGTGCAGTCAGTAAAAAAAATATTACTGTTATGACTGATCTGGACCGCATTAAACTCGCAGAGACGCTGTGGTAATAATACCCCTGTAAAACATCTCCAGTCTGAGCTCCAGGAACCTTTGGACGGACAGAAGATTCACTGCAGCACTTGTTATTTCAAGTTTTACGCTTGAAGGAGAAACTTGTTCTGAATTTGTTTTTTTCTCTCCTCAATATTAACATGAATAGATTCACTTTCTAATCATGTAGCCTGAACCTCACGTCTGTCAGGAAACAGCACATTGTACTACAGACAGGAGGGTTTCACATTAAAGCTCCTCCAGTGTAAAGGTCTGTGTCCATGTGTAGTGTGATTATAGATCAGCTCTAGCTTCTATATTAATACTGTGAAAGTATCAAAGCCTCAGTCCACAGAGAAATGCACACAGCCTGTATTCAGAAACTGAGCCTTAAAACCAGCCGTCAGGACTTCTGGAACTTTGTGATGTCACAACAAAGCAGTCACCAAGCCCCGCCCCACGTCCGTCTGTCCGGCTCATTCTCGTGGACACGATATCTCAGAAACTCCTCGAAAGAACTTCTTCAAATTTGGCACAAACATTCACCAGGACTCAAGGACAAACTGATTAGATTTTGGTGTTAAAAGGTCAGAGGTCGAGATCATGGTGACCTCACAAAACACAGCAATTATAACAAAATTTCACACAAATGGATAATATTTTAAATGACTCTGGATAAACAGGGATGTGACCTGGAACTAGTCTGAGTGGTGGAGGGATACGACCACAAGGAAGTGATTCTACTTAATTTTCTAAAACAGCTGATCGCTGTAGTTTTTATCAAACAAACGGGAGGAAATGGAGCGTTTGTTGGGGACTATTTTCAGTGGCGAATGAATCCACGTTTGGCGCTGTAGATGATGAAGGAACATGTTATATAGCTGGAGGAAACAGTGGAGCTCGTGGATCAGACTGTGATACGCACACACTAAAGTACAGAGACTGAATGTGTCTCTATAGAAGTTGTTTAAAAGATGTGTCCTTGCAGATACTTTCAGTTCTCTGTGCTGTGTTGTGTTCGACTCACCCCTCCCACTCCGGGAAAGAAAAATATTTTTGTGATGTGTGTGAACTGACCCTCTCAGACCTTCAGCAGTGTCAGACAGCTCACTCAGAACACACAACTTAACTTCTAATGGACTTGTTGGAGGTCTCCATCAGGATCCATCTGCTGGATGTGAGGATTTATGTGAATCAGGTTCCTTATGACCCCCATCACACTGCGAAGCTCTCACACTAATGCCAGTGGTATGTATGCAAACACACACACGCCCGTGCACTGAGGCGTGTGGAGCTAAACTGCTTTTCCAAACCCAGCGGCAGCAGCTGAGTGGTGTTTTAAGGCGAGGAAGCCAATCTAACGACTGCATCGCTCCATTACACGGGAGGTGGTGGCGTGATGGAAATAGCTGCCTCTATTCTGTAGGTCACAGAGGACACCAGCAACGCAATAGGCCCCTCTCACTTACTCTCATTGTGACTGTTTGTGCGCAAGTTTACACAAAAGCATCCCATGATTCATCTCATTTCCTCCGCGCTGGTCTGAATGTGTCCGGTCGGTTTACAGGAGCGAGGGATGACGAGCGAGGGATGAGTCTTTGAGGGGGAAATAAGGCGAGCGAACCCCACGGAGAGACGGAGCAGAAAGCAATAAAACCGGAGGTGTGACCAAGGGCAATCTCTCCTGACGCTGAGCGGGAGCAGAAACTCATAAGCTATGCTAATATGTAAATATGCAAATGAGCAGCCCCACTCAGGGACTGTTAATTAAAGAGAACATCAAGACAAAACAAAGCAGCTAATCACCAAACACACACACACACACACACACACACACACTGACACAAGTGAGGGTAGATGAGGAAACTGAAGGTCTGAACAAACACCTTCACGTCACCGTGTCGCACCAACGTCATTCTTCACACACTTTGCAGAGTTATGACGTGATAAATCAAAGAGGAGCTTTGAAGCCGCTAACCTCCGCTAGCTGCTGCTGAGCAAACAACAAACACAAACTTTCTGTGTCGTATTTACTCGACATAATTACATCCGAACCCCGGAGACGAATTATCTCCATAAATACGAAGCTGCGGAGACGTGCTCGTCATCTTCCCGCTCTCCACAGAGTCACGACGGACACAGTAGTTTAAAGGCTCCTTCAAAAGCCTCCTTCGTTTCCTTGGCAACAGAGACTCCAACAGGTGGATCCTTCATGGTCCAACCTGTCCCAAAGATCATTGCACACCTGTATTGAAAACACTGATATAACAACAATACAGTCATAAATATAGAATAGTAACAAATGTAGTAATATAAATCACAAAGTAAAGTCTTTTATGTAATCCATTTTTACCTATAATTATTCATTCATTTTATTTTTTCTGTTATTATTTAATTTTTCTATCATTTTACACTCGTCTTTAAAGTTTTTGTCTTCTCATGTGATTCTGCATTTCTTACTAAGTTTCTTCCTCTTCTTCTTTTTCTCATCATTATTATTATTATTACTATTATCATTATATTATTATTATTATTATCATCATCATCATTATTATTATCATTATTATCATCATCATTATTATTATCATCATTATTATTATTATCATCATCATCATTATTATCATTATTATCATCATCATTATTATTATCATCATTATTATCATTATTATATCATCATTATTATTATTATCATCGTTATTATTATTGTTATTATTATTATTATTATCATCGTTATTATTATTGTTATTGTTATTATCATCATTCTTATTAACACTGACAGAGTCTGAGGATTGCTCTTCTAAATGTCAGTATTGTGTTTCAGCTCAGTTCAACAGTTAACGGTACGACTGTTAAAAACCAAGAGAATTTTTGAAAATAACAAAAAGAAAAAAATGTCAATGTTGCTAGGCGACAGGAGTGGCGGGTATTCGGAGCCCGCCATACAGCGAGAACCTCCACTGTCAGCAGCAGAGACGGAGGTCAGCGAACTCGTGTTGCGTTGATGATTGTGTTGAAGTGAATCAAACACACATTAACACGAGCTTGTCTTCAGACGCACATTTACTTTTCAAACCGTCAGCGGCGTGCGCGCCCCCTCCCACGTGTACGGGCTCATGCATTAACAAGGTGACCTGTGTCACTGCAGACATCCCATATTATTTCAGCTGTTGGTCCTGACGTCTTAATGAGAGCGGAAGTAAAACGAGATGAAACATCCAGCTGGTTTCTCTCTCTCTCTCTCTTTGGGAAGAAGTTAGAAACGTTCCTGTCCGACTTTTCTCCAGAGTCAGACGTGGAAGATTGATTGATTATTTCTGAAAATGTTCTGATATCACTTTCCCTTCTTTGCATCCAGAAATAAATGTGGGATATATTTGTCCTGGATGAGAAGTGTTCCAGGCTGCAGCTCCGGTGCTGGAAAGCGTCTATATTTAGACCGAGATGTAAGATCAGACGCTGTGCTGATGATGTTGTGTTCACTGTCAGCTGCTGGACTCTGTCCACGTGTCCAACACCTCCGCTCAGAAGGTCCACTCATGTCTCATCTGACTGATACTTTTCTATGACATTTCATAGTTTATCACACATTATAATTGAATTGTGAGCAGATACAGGTTTTAAAGTTTTTATTTATATACTGATGTGCAGTATCCGCTTGTAATAATCATATTCTATAAATATAACACATGTTTTTTTCATAGGAACAAATCGATCAAGTTCTTATTAAAGAAAGAAATAAATAAATATGACTGATTTCATATTCATGTGACACATTTTATATGATGAAACGTTGAATTAATCATTTTTCTGTTTTTAAACCAGTTATAGTTATTAAATAAGTTGACTACTTGACTCTAAACTATAGTTCAATCGACAGAATGTGTGTGTGTGTGTGTGTGTGTGTGTGTGTGTGTGTGTGTGTGTGTGTGTGTGTTTTGTTTACCCTCATTAAAACAGACATGATAATTGAAAAACACTCAAGGGAGCTGTGAGTCTGTTACACCATGACTGACACGTCAGGGTCAAACATAAGATTCACCACCACACACACACACACACACACACACACACACACACACATACACACACACACACACACACACACATTCCCTTCCATAGCTGTGTGAATGAATAGAAGCTTTTCTATAGACTTTACATGTGTGATTGTATATACACTGGAGATAATTGCATGTGCATCCATTTCATCCAGTGTGTGTGTGTGTGTGTGTGTGTGTGTGTGTGTGTGTGTGTGTGTGTGTGTGTGTGTGTGTCGTGCTGCCTGACAGTCAGTAATAAGGCCATTTGGACTCACTCAGCCTGGCTGTAATTTGATTTTAATATTCTTCACCTCCTCTGGCTCACACACACACACACACACACACACACACACACACACTCACACGCACACTCTCTCTCTGATGGCAGCAGTGTAATTGACAGCGTCACATGCTGCACAGAGCCTCAGGACCATGTTACACACATGGAAATGTCATGAGAGCAAATAGCTGAGTGTGGGCGTCCGTTTAATCCGTGTTTGTGTGTGCGTGTGTGTTGAGATACAAACTGATGTAACCTCCGTGTCTTTAGCTGCTGTTAGTTGGCGTGTTGTTTGTCCAGAGTTAAAAGAACCTGTTGACGCTCTGAAGACTGAGCTTCATGATGAGAGTTCAGCTCGCACACACTCACTGACGTTAGAGTTGACGGGTAATTAGAGCAGAGCTGGGATGGTTGTCGCATTTCTGTCTGTATCTTTTAATCCAGTGCGTTCAAGTTTTATTACAAACTACTTCCATGTGTCTGATATTAAATAGTGTAGATGTTTTCTCTGCAACACAAACTCAACATGTTGATTTAGTCTCAAACACAAGGAGGGAAATGTTACAGGATTACGGCGAAAACTTGATATTTAAAGATTTTATTCAACACTTAAATTACTCTTTAACATAACTGGCAACTGGCATGAAAGATCTCCACATTTAGATGATTACAGTTTGAAGAGTGAAACTACAGAGCGGACAGTAATATTACAAAATAAATGAACTTAATTAACAGTCTGTGTGTGTCACTGGGAGCTGCTTCCTCACAGGTGGAATAAGGACTAAACTGAGCACGTGCAGAGTGAATCAGGTGGTTCACAACTTGTTCCTGATTGGAGGAATTGGCGGTGTCACAACGGTCCCTGTTGTTAACCTCCACCCTCCCTCTGCAGCCCTCGACCTCGCCGTGCTGCGTCATGATGTAACCGTGGTTCTGTCCGTGGCGCTGTCCGTGGTTCTGTCCGTTGCGCTGTCCGTGGTGCTGAAGCAACACATTCATACCAACTCCTAATCTGACAGTAAATCGCCTCCGAATCAAATATCAAGTTCTTTCAGCTCATTTCACGAGACGTATTGTAGCGGCGTTCAGAGCGACCTCGGTTTCCTGAAGTGGTGAAGTAGACATTGTTGGAGTTAAATGTTGCTTAGCAATCTTTGATTGCCATCACTACGGCAACGTGTTGGAATGAATACGGACTTCGAGGGTCGCTGCTTAAAGTCCCTGTTAATTCTCCACATGTAACCGGAGGCTGAGCCACTCACTGAGTCGTTGTGTTCTTTGTTTTCATCCAGGTTTATTTACTGAGCTTCAGTCAGAGAGAGAGAGATGAAAGAGATCACACTGTGGCACCAACCTGCCGGACGCCTGTTTGTTTCAGATGTTGTTTACTTTCTGTACATGTTGTTTAACTTGTCTGATACGTTGAGTATTTCGATTTTTTATTAATTTGCCTGTTTGTGTATGAATGGTCTGATGATTAGCAGCCGCTGATTGGAAGCTAATGGAGATCTGGATAAATAAACAATAAAGAATCCAGGTAACAGCTGTACTCCACGTCACACATCGAACTGCCTCTTTAAAAACTTTTTTTGTGGCTAAAACCACCGGAAAAACAAATTTCCCATGATGGAGTTCACCTTCCTGACCTGAATTTCAGTGAATCCCAACATGTGATCGATCACATTAAAAAACACGTATCCGGTCTGAAAGGGTTAATGAAAACCAAATCTGATTTTCATTTTTATTTCTAATGTTTTTAGACTCCAGTTTGATTGTGAAGCCACAGAACCAGTTTATTAATTAGGTTTAATGTCTAGACTGAATAACATACCTCAGACCCCCCC
>NW_019525143.1:644364-663688 GCF_002814215.2 Seriola lalandi dorsalis
CCTGTGAAACCAAACCAACATCCTCACCTGTGATGGACAATATATTTCATTTATTTATGTGACCCAGCTGTTGAACATAGAGCTGCAGGTTCTGTAAACGATGTTAACATCAGCTGACTCCAGATCTGATTTGGTTTTAATTTCACCTGCAGATTCAGTGAAACGACTGAAACATTAACGCTGCAGCTCACACACACACTCACACACACACACACACACACACACACTCCTGCTCTGTGCTGTAAACTTCTGCTTCAGTGAAACAACCTCTGAGCTGCTAAACCTTCAGTCATGTCTTATTTAAACAGGTTTATTTTTTCATGTGTTTGGGCCTGAATCGTCTGAACGCGGAGGAAACGTCTCAGGTCAGAGGAAGTACGGCACAGTTTCTGTCTCTTTCTCGGCTGATGATTAGTTTAGATGAATCTTTAACGAGCCCTGTGGGGAAACGAGGAAGCTCAGGCAGGATTTGATCAAGTGGTTTCAGAGGCGGCAGATTGAACCACTCGGCTATCTCCTGCTGTCTCCAGCGCTGCCCTTATCTCCCTCTGACCTTCATCCGTCTCCGCTGTGAGCTCCGTCTCACACAATTAAAGAGCAGCGTTAAAGATAAACCTCATTTTTTTTCATTAGTGGTAATTTGAGCTTTTATATCAACATCTGTCGCTTTGATACGAACACGGCACGTCGAGTCTCACCTCCAGAGTTTCCCTCAGACACCACACACTAAGAAATGAAAGTACAGGAATGGATCTACAAAGGTACAAAGGCTTTGAACATTGGTGCATTTTGGTACCTTCTTGTCTGGACCTCTAAAAGAACATTTCTGTTCCTTTATGTCCTGGTACAAATATATACCCACTGTAAAGGTGCAGGATTGGAACCATGTTTTATTTATTTTTTTGTATTTTTGCCTTTATTTTGAAAGGTGCAGTGAGAGAGAGAGAGACAGGAAAGTCAGGGAGAGTCATTTTGTACCTTAATGAGGCAAAAACATTTACAGTTATTGACCAAAAATATATTTTAAACTGATGATTCATTTGCATCTTTTAACAAAATCAACATTTAATATGTAAACTGATCAATTTTCAGTGTGTTTCAGTTTATTGTTCTGATGGAACAAAAAGCAGCTTTTCAACATGAAGCTGAAGCATCAGACCTGAGGAGCATTTCTCCGGTCACTGCTGCATTACGTTCAGTGTCTGAACACTGGCTTTGTGAGGCGGCCTCATGCCCCCCCAGCATCATTACAACCATTACAACAGTGTAAAACACACAGCAGCTCTGTTGTTAATGAAGCTGATCGGATCAGACCAAGAACAGACTCGCCTGTTTGATTCTCTGTTTAAATGAAGATGTGATCAGTGATGTGCAGCATCATCTGCCTGAACCTTCGTTACCATCACTCAGCAGCGTCAGCAATCATTTTGTACCTTTTTGGAATGAAGCAAAGCCATCTTCAACTAAGAGCCACGTTTCCATGGTAACAATCAGTGACATCCGCTGACCGGAGACACCAAGTGAAACCAGCAGGTCTTCGTCTCAGCTGACAGTAAAAGCCAACGTGATGCTGTGTGGTCTGAAGGTTGTCATACCAACAGAGAGGAGTCCTTCAGGTGAAGTGGTTGACAGGTGTGTGTGTGTTGTGTGTGTGTGTTGTGTGGTCGATCCAAGATGGCGGCATCGTCCTTTTAACTGAGTCACATGTCACACAGGAAACGTCCCTCATGTTTCTCCTGAACGCAACTCCACAGCTTCAACTATCTGAGTCACTCATTCACAACGCAATCTGCCCTGACAAGCCAAGGGTGAAGGTGTCACCGTGTGTGTGTGTGTGTGTGTGTGTGTGTGTGTGTGTGTGTGTGTGTGTGTGTGTGTGTGTGTGTCATGTAAAGAGAGGGACTAGAGTAAAGTGAGTGTTTGTCGCTGTGGATTATGATCATCTCTTTTGTCTAGAGCTGACGTCGTTGGCAGGATTACTCAAGCAGGCCAACACCCAACTCCACACACACACTCACACACTCACACTCACACACACACACACACTCACACACACACACTGACCTCTGTGTGAAAGTCAAATGCGCAGCGCTCAGGCCTGTCAAACTATATCATTCTCTGCAGCGGACAGACGAGCAAATACAAACATACAAACACCTTCACATATGCGCTTATGTGTCACACACACACACACACATATACACACACACACATATACGCACACACACACACACATATACACACACACACACACACATATACACACATACACACATATACGCACACACACACACACATATACACACACACACACACAACACACTGACCTCTGTGTGAAAGTCAAATGCGCAGCGCTCAGGCCTGTCAAACTATATCATTCTCTGCAGCGGACAGACGAGCAAATACAAACATACAAACACCTTCACATATGCGCTTATGTGTCACACACACACACACATATACACACACACACACACACATATACACACACACACACACAGTGTGTTGGTTGGTCCCAAATAGCGCCAGGGTCGCTCGTCTTTCACCTCTCTTCCCCTCGTTCTCTCTTTCTCTCTCTCTCTCTCTCTCTCTCTCTCTCTCTCTCTCTCTCTGCGCTGCTACATTCATCAAGACAAGAAGAAGAATCATGTGAGAGTAACGAGGCAGCAGAGAGGCTCAGGAATTAACGAGGAGAGAGAGAGAGAGACAAAGAAGGAAACAGGATGGAGAAACACAAAACTAGGACAGGCAGTAGATTAAACTCAGCAGCTGTACACTTATTGCCTGTGACAGTTCCTTGTGCATTAACATACAGTATGCATGATGTAGTGGATACTGCAGGACACGGACATAATCTCCCAAACTACTGTATGAATCTGCCTTTTATTTAAACAGGGATTTTCAGCTTTCACCACACTTTTCTCTGCAGTTGCATTTCAGGATTTTACACAGTGATGATGCAAAGTTACAGCGAGGGTGAAGGAGGAGAGAGAAATAAATGCTTTAGAAATGAATAATAGTAACATCTGAAACAGTAGTTGTGAGGATAAAAAGCAAAGTGAAGCATTTTAACGATTGTCCTGAAATTTGGTTCAAATTTGTTTAAAGCTGAATTCTGATGATGTTTTTGTAAATCCAAGTCGAGTCTCGAGTCCCAGGAATCTTCTATCAGCCAGTCCGCGTCCGACACACACCAGACTTCATAGAAAACTATTCAAAGTCATAGTAAGTGATCTGGATCTGACTCCCGCTCCATCCCTCCTCCAAGTTCAGTGCAAATCAGTTCAGGACTTTTTGTGAAATCCTGCAAACGTCTCAAATCACACTTGAGTTTCGTGTCACTTTCTGGAACCAAAGTCCGACTTGAGTCAAAGTCGTAAACTCGAGTCTCCATCTCTGCGTTAGTTTATTACTTTGTGTGATCGGATTTCTCAGGTTGTACCACCGATCGATCTTCTCTGTCTCAACACGTTCATCTTTCTGACGTGATGTTGAGAGGTTTGTGTTTGTTGTTGACTGCAGGTCTCGACTCGCTGATTTCCACATGAACTGCCAGATGACGTCTCACACCGTCACCAGCTGCCCTCACGACAACTACCACGGCTGCCTGATGTCGTACGTCGGCCTCATCGGTGAGTCTGACCCTCGGTCTGTCTCTGACATCATGTTCAAATCGCTTGTTTAGCTGATTTAAGAATGACTCTTTTTCTGAACTCTTGGCCTTGGCGACATTAGTAGGGTAAAAAAAAAAGACTCGACCCTCCAAACTGCCCCACGTCAACATGTGGAGGAACCTAAAGCAGCAGTTGCTTCTAAAACATGTTTAAATGTGTCTAAAGCCTGAAAGGCTGGAGTCTGAAGGACTGGTGACTCTACTGAGCTTTTATTATTATTGTTTATCTCCCATTTATTGCTAATTGTTTATTTTGCCTATTAAATTGATATCTGGACTGATGGGGCAGATGTTTTGGATCATTTGGTTTTTCTTTGTAGAGTTTTAGGATTGAGGTATTTTGTGGCTGAAATTATATTTTGTACAGGCAGTGACTGGAGCCCTACACAAGCTTTTAAAGCTTCTTGCGGTGTCCTATTTTCAGCCATTACCATTATTATGTTTGTATACTTATTTTATTTTTTCTTTCTGAAGGAAGGAACACACGCCGACTCAGTTTTAATGTGTTTAAAAAACCTCAGAGCAGCAGATTGATGGGACTAACATGTCACCGACTGACTGTGAAAATTAAACAGAAGTGACCATCTGCTGTTTCTGAGTCTCTGTTAGAACCAGGTGACTCACGACTTTAGGAACCATCCAGTGATTCAATTCCCAATTTGCAAAAATCCTCTTTGCTTTCCCCCCCCCCTCTCTCTGTGTGTCAGGCTCAGACGTGACGCCCAACTACAGCGACAGCAGTCCCTCCAACATCACCATCAGCCTGTGGTGCACCTGCAGGGGCACTGGCAGTCAGGAGCGGGAGTGTGACGCCTTCCACCGGGACTTCACTCACAACACCTGCCTCAGTGAGTCCTCAGTGTGTCGCTGTGTGTCTGCAGGTCTCGTGAGGACCTCATGTTACTGCAGGTCTCAGAAGGACCTCATGTTACTGCCGGTCTCAGAAGGACCTCATGTTACTGCCGGTCTCGTGAGGACCTCATGTTACTGCCGGTCTCATGAGGACCTCATGTTACTGCAGGTCTCAGAAGGACCTCATGTTACTGCAGGTCTCAGAAGGACCTCATGTTACTGCAGGTCTCGTGAGGACCTCATGCTACTGCCGGTCTCGTGAGGACCTCATGTTACTGCCGGTCTCGTGAGGACCTCATGTTACTGCCGGTCTCGTGAGGACCTCATGTTACTGCAGGACTCAGAAGGATCTCATGTTAGGACCTCATCAAGATTATTTTTATAATTTTTTAACCTAAAGATTTGAGAAGCTGGTTCCAACAACTGTGTCGTCAAAATACCTCGTCGATTAATTTTATTTTTTTTATCAATTAATGAACTAATTGTTTCAGCTCTAATTCACTTTGTGATAATATGAAGCAGAGAAAGGCAGAAAAGTCATTTTATGGCTTGAAGTTAATTATCAAAATACCTCCTGATTAATCTTATTTGGTTACCTATATGATTAATCAATAACCTGACAAATCATTTCAGAGGTTTTTAGAGGGAAGAGTGAAGAGTGAGGACTGAAAGGACCTCACAAGTACTGCAACATAAGAGTGTGTGTGTGTGTGTGTGTGTACAGTAGTGTATATATAGGTGGAAAAAACACAGTGAGCAAGGCAGATAATTGAGGAGGAGGAGGAGGAGGAGGAGGAGCTGATCCCCTGATACTCTCTTTAAATAACACTGACCCAGCTACAACATCACCTCTGCTCCTCCTCCGTCAAACAAACAGCCTCCCTCCTCGGCTCTAACGTGAACGCACACATGCACGTCCCTGTCGGCCTGTGGCAAAGACCAACCCCCACAATGCACTGCATAATTTCATCATGTATTAAACATTATTAGAAACTAATCACGCAGACCACAGAGCGTAGGGAGATGTGTTGTGATTACTGTGCAGAAGTTCAGGCGTGAATCTGATCACTTCTCGTTAGGAAACAGGAAACAAACGGCGTCTAGTGGTCAAACCCTGCGGCGACTTGACGAGACATTTACTTTTAGTGACTCGGAGACACAGTGTCCACTTGTGATCATGGGATGATGAGAAACGCTAAACAGTTAGCCATGCTTCGCTCTGTTGTAGGGCCGAGTATCATTCAATCAGTAGTGAAGTCAATACCGTGACTCTGATGCTGAATCTTAACGCTTTGACCTGCGGCTCTTTGCTGCATGTCGTCCCCTCTCTCTCTCTTTCTTTATCTTCCTGTCTGTCTCTATATTATCACAATAAAGGCATAAATGCCCAAAAATATAACTTAGAATAAATAAATAGATAAAACCCTGAGTGTACCGAAACAAGCAACAGTGTGTTTAATTAAACAGTAAATCAAAAATAATTTAGATGTTAATTTGACTCTTTTTGCAGCAGGTGTAAGCGGGAAAGGAGCAGCAGAAACAGAGACCTGGAGAAACACGATGCAGCAGTAACCTTCACATACTGTCACACGTCCACACAATCACTGCTGCCGCTGCACGTCCGCTCTCCACAGAGGCGCCGCCGCAGCCTCCGCTCGTGTTGAGAGGTTTCCATCGGAGGCCTGTTCATTAATCATTCACCAAACACATCAGAGTGGATGATGGTGCACCACCGCGGCCCCCCCGCCGACAATGTCTAATGACTCCATTGACTTCTTTTTGTTGAACGTGTTGGACTTGAAAGGTTTGTTTGTTTATTGGCGCTGCGGTGGCGGCGGCGGCAGGGAGCCGTGGGTTTTCTATGTATGAAATCAAACACAGAGCGTGGAGTGAATGTACTGTATGTGTTGTTCTTTATTCACAGTGGTCTCCGGTCGTCCACCGCTTGTTGAATTTCTGACCTTTCTCCAGATTTATTTAGACACGTGTGTAGGGCCAGGGCATCCTCTGAATATTTCCCAGAATCCTTTGAACGCGTAAACACATATATTGACGCTGTAGGTTCAGTATTGAGACGCGGTTCATCCTCAGGACGTTTGAGTTTCAGTGCAGGACGATGATATATCTGATGTCGATGCCTGACAACATCAGGATGTTTGTTCAGTGATGAATGTGATTTGGTGACGTGACTGTTCCAGTGCGGGTCACTGGGTGCTGCTGACAGTCAGCTGATGAAGTCACACAGGTTCAGCTCTCTTATATCAGCACCAATAACTTGGACGTAAACAAGGTCCAGTGTATTTTCTCAGAGGTCCGGTTCAGTCCTACAGACCTCACCACACACCTTGTCTTTTCAGGACAAACGTCTCTGAACAGAAACAGAACAATGTGCTGGTTTGTCCTCCATGTTTGTTTTGGTACAAGAACATGTGACAGGTGGAGTTCTCTGAGGATCTGTGGGCTCGTCCCTCCAGAGCTCCAGGGGTTCAGTGTGTCGTCTGGTGTGTTGAAATGCACACAGCCTGTATTCAGAAACTGAGCCTTAAAACCAGCCGTCAGGACTTCTGGAACTTTGTGATGTCACAACAAAGCAGTCACCAAGCCCCGCCCACCTGGACCCACCATCCATTTCTGTTTTTCTTCTTTATATTTTATATTTATTGATATTAATTTATTTTGAGCTGCAGTTCCGACGCATTAATACTGCGGTGAATGATTAAAAACACACTGTGTATCACTGCAGATATCTTTGTGAAATGAACTGATTTCCATAGAGATTACAGCTCTGGTTGTTTTGGAGTCAGGAGTTGAGATGACTGAGTGTCTCTGTGGATATTAGCAGGTCTGATGTTGATGATCATTCGCTCCTCTCTCACTTCCTCTCACAGAAAACGCCATCCAGTCGTTTGGTTACGGCTCAGAGGGGGGGACTCTTCTGGTGACCGAACCGTCGTCCACCTTCTTGCCCCCCGCCCAGCCGCCGATCCTCTCCAAACCCGCCCCCTCTCTACACGGCAACGCAATCAAACCCCTGGACGGCGCTTGTGTGTTTTCCACTTGTGCCAACCTGCAGGTGAGTTTACCCACCTGTGTCTCGTCATGACGTCTGTCTCCCTTTTTTCTCGAGTTCATCTCTCTGACTGAGGACGAGTCCGGCTGCCTGCAGAAATCCTCCGTCCAGACGGGACTGATGTCTGAGCGGAACAGATTTATGTGCTTCGCTCTTCGTCACCCTCACACACACATTAGCGTCACCCTGCCTCCATCCTGGGGAAGTGGAAACCTATCCATTATGTACAGGGAAGGGGTGTAAGGCTGCAGGTTGGAGGCCAAGATAAATTGCTATCCATTATGTAAGAGATTTAAAGCATGAATTATAGAACACCCCGACATATAGAGCGGCCAGATGTAGAGGTGTTTTAACAAAGAGCTTCATTTTTAACTCACATATACGTCAATGTGGAGACGAGTGAAGATGTATGAAGCTACATCTGCTGCAAAAAGCTAGAGCTGGAGTCAGGGCGTGGTTAGCTTAGCTTAGCTTAGCATAAAGACCTGAAGCAGGGGGCAAACAGCTGACACTTTATATCCGTGCACTAACAACTCAGGAGGAGTTTCGTGCTCGAACTGTTTCTTGTGGCGTAACAGTTGGTGCAGTGACTGTGTGCAGCTTCCCGAAGGCTCATGGGTAATGTAGTATTTAGAGCTGTCTGCAGACCAACATGAGAACACGTCAGACTGTAGCTTCAGTCTCATGGTTTCCTCATGGATCATCTGTTTTTTTAATTCTGATGTAGCCGACCTAATAACAGGGACTTTAGGAAGCGGCGGTTGAAGTGATGCTACGGCGCCCGTATGCATTCCAATGTGTTGCCATAGTGATGGAAATCAAAGATCGCTAAGCAACGTTTAACTCTAACAACGGCCTCACTTCTTCAGAAAAACCGAGGTCGCTCTGAACGCTGGTACAGTCTGTCTCTTTAAACGACCCGAGAGAAGTTGATATTTGATTCGGAGACAGTTTAATATGAAATCAGGAATTTGAATTGAAAATGGTCTGTGACTTCAGCACCACGGACAGCGTCACGGTTTCTTCAATACACAGAGGATGGAGGTTAACAACAGTTTGTACTGACGTGTCTGTGAATAAACCGGAGAAATGATCATGTATCTCTTCATCCATAAAACTACTGATGGTTTGATTAAATATAAATGACAGAGTCAACCTCTTCACGTATCACAGGTAAACTGATCCTTCTCCTGTCGTGGACAGTTGAGCTGCAACAGAAGGTTTCGACCTGAAGTCTACGCCATCACATCACGCCGTGGCGTCACTTCAACCATCGCTGCTTAAAGTCTCTAATGCAGTTTCCTCACTCAAACAATCCAATATCCGTTTAAATGAAGCTTCATGTAGAATATTTTCAGCTCTTTATCTTCCTGTGAAAACAGCTCTTTCCTTTGGCACTACATTTTTCAACCACTGAACTACCGTACTCCTACGCACAAGCACCTACAGAGCGCGCTGATTAGAATCTACTGCAGGTAATGTAACATGAATACCTCACACAGCCCCACGTCCAAAAACCTGAAGTATCCCTTTAATTCAAAGCCCAAACACAGAGGAGAACATTTGTCTGTAGTTCCACGTGTCTGCTGTTAAACAGCGTAACGTGTTGTCACCCTGTGTATGAATGTTGTAGCAGCTCTGAGTGTTTCATGTGTATTAGCTGTGTATTTGTTGTCACATGAGTAACCCTGCTGTGGGTGATGAAGAGCAGCAATCTGAGCCTGGGGGGGGGTAACCACTGGTCGTTTGGTACAGAGTGGATTCAGAGCTCCTGTTTTAAGACGACAAATGTTCACATTTTAGCTGCTGTGACAAAAAGCTGAATTCACCCCCCCCCCCCCAGCAGCAGCACCTTCAAACCGCCGTCAGTCAGCAAACAGCTTTTCTAAATACCTGGAACGTGAGAGCGAGCGCTTCCAGTAAATACGAACCCTCGGCGCTCGCAGAGACGAGGTGCGACCGGCAGAGAAACGGACAGGAAGCAGATAAACACAGAGATATGATATGGAAAAGAGTGAGAGAGGGAGAGAAATGATGTAATGTAGCAGATGTCCCTCAGGATGCAGGATATTACCTCATGCGTGCTGCAGTGAATTTGTTTTCTGAATTGTATTATTTCCCAGAGCTCACGGATCGTTTGTGTGAGCGATGCCGAGCGGTCGGTTTAAAGCAGGCCTGCAGAGGCGTCCGGTGTCAGAGGAGGTTACTGCAGTGATAGTCAATATGATAATGATTCATCCGCATGGTTTAATGATCGCTCTAACAACCTTGTGTATGTGCACATGGATGCATATTTGTGGATTTGCACACGCGTCTTTCAGAGGGAATGATAATGATCCGAGACGTGGAGTTTTTCCAGGCTGCTCTCCATGATTTCCCGTCACTGAAAAGAGTTTTCTTCTTCCTCTTCTCCCGTCGAGAGATAAGATCTGATTGGCTCTCCCACCCGGGCGACGGGAGGAGATATGCTAATGAAGCGCCGACAAAGAGGCCGATGGAGGGCTCAGATAAGTGATGCAGTGTGCGTGTTTTCGAGCGAGCATAAGTGTGCATCTTTGTTTACGCTGACGTTACTGCTCTGCATTTCAATGACGGTGAATCTACTGAGCCTCGCTCAACTGTGTCTCATCCTTCCCTCTGACAATAATGAGAAACTGAAACAACAGGTTTCCTCACTCAGAATCACCATTTACATGTTCCCCAGTGGAGGGAAACAGGACTCTCCCATCGTGCAGGTTTATGTTCTGACCGGTTTGAATCATTTACAGAAATCATCTCCTTTTTGACCAAGTGAAAAACATTATCAACACGTTTCTTTTTTTTTACTCATGAAAATCAAATTCGATCATTTTTGTTTCTTGTTGATCTGCAGAAAGTTTTACATGCTTTTATTTTTCGTGTCCAGATTATTCTCTCTCTTTTCCCATTCATTTATTTAAACCTCGAACATCAATAAAGTTTTTCCCTCATTTGAAACGACGTTGAGACACACAGAAAAACACAGAGGCAAATTAAAAAGAGGACACCACTCAGTGAAGGTGAGGTGGTTTGAGATCATCGTCTTGAATTGTCCAGGTGTGGTGAGCGTGTCGATTATTCGATTAGATTTTCTAAGCAGAATAAATCCACGTGACTTGAAGCAGACGAACAGGCAGTAGAGCGAGGTTGAGTGTATATATGCATCAGTCGTCGTCCACTGACTCCCAGCACCAAATACCCCAGAATCTGGAGATGTAGTTGCCCAGATATTTCAAACTATGACCTCATATATGATGTAATCATGGACATGCTCTGATCACGCCATTGTAAGACGTCCTATCCAAAACGTCTCCAGATATGATCCAGATTCTTGCAAGAACCTATAAAGGATATCTCCGGATCCTTGGGGTTTTGGTGCAGTGATATAATCCTCTGGTTGGACAGGACTCTCCTGGTCATTCAGATCTCGGCTGGTGACAAAAAGTGTCCGGACCTTTGCAGTTAGAGCCTCCGACTCTCTGTCTGTTGAGATGAAAGAACGTTCTTTGCCTTTGTGAATATTTAATACGTTTAATCTGCTTTTATCTCCACGTTTTGTTTTTACTTGAATCGACTTGGAGTTTGCGCTTCGTCTCCTCGGAGAGCACTTTGTGTCTGTGTTCGGAAAAATCTAAATCAAATAAAGTTTATTCTTGTTGTTCTATCAGGCGGCTCCTGAAGCATCCTGGGTAAAACTGGGAAAGCAAAGACACTTTTGTGCAAATGAAGACTTTGAAATGTGAGCGAGAGCAGACAGTCCGTCAGTCACAGACAAACACTGTGATCAATGTTTGTGAATGGCGTGTCGGTTCGAGAGCGACATCCTGTAATTATAATGCAAGAGTCACAAAAACAGTGTGTTTAATGAATCGGAGTTAATGAGCTGAATGTGAGTGGGCAGACGGAGGAATATAAAGCAACAGAGCCGGGATTGTGTGTTTCCCATGCTTTCTCATAATGAGTTCTTGTTTTACAGGATGGAGGCCAAAAGTGCATCCCCTCTGATGAGTACGAGTGTGAAGAGGTGAGGAGCCGTGATTACACACCTCTGTGTGTTTTGACGCTTTAAAAACTAATTATGGAAGTAACAGGTTTTGTTAAATTGCACACATTGACGGGGAGTGACGACAAATTGTTTTCCCTGCAATCATGCGGCGGATGGCGGTGCACAGGTGGTAATCAGGTTCAGTTCTTTTCTGTGAGGTTCAGGTCCATCATCATGTCAAACAGGCAGAAAGTCGTCACGTTAGAATATTATTATCAGTTCAAAACAGAGAGGCCGGTCATTTCCACCGTACAAAGAAACAGCTGTACCTGTAAATAACTGCATCTCCGATACAGTGTTTAATGATTATATTTTTATAGAGATGGAGTTTACACTGTTCACACTTCTTCTTTTAATGAGAAGTTGATCAAGGGAAGAGATAAACAACAATAAAGAAGAGAAGGGAGAGGAAAAGACGACAGACTCTGATTCAGCAGTTAATAAACGAACATATTTTATACCAACAGGAAATGACACGTGAGGCGTCGTCACTGCAAATTAAACTTAACTAACAAATTAAAGAATGTGTTTCGATGTTTTTTACACAAAGTCTCAGAGCTGATGTTGATAACGACCTCATGAATTTATGAATTTATAACGTAGAGATTTTCATGCTTCGAAACCAGGAACAAGGACGTGAGTTTGGTGACGTCGTCATGGTTTTCAAATGTGATAAACACTTAAAACATCCTTCTTACAACAATTATTCATTAACCATTAATTAACCTTCCTGTCGTCCTCCAGTCTCAAATGTTTTTATAATTTCATCAGAAATCTGTTTTTTCTTTCACGTATTTGCCTGAAAATAACATGAATGATTCCTTTCTACACTTTCTGCAAATATAATTAATGATCAAAATTTTCATTACATTTTGGGTGTTTTATTCAAATTTATAAAATCTGTGCTCTTCTTCAACGGAGCGATGGTTTCCATCAACACGTTCCTCTGATTGTAACTACAATTGAAATAATTCAACATTTCAGCTTTTTTTTTTACTGTAAATCCAGGTGTATTTTTATGTAAATGAGGTTTATTGATAATAAAATGTGTTGTTATTGGGTAATAATAATAATAGTTTTATAAACAGTCAGACAGACGATACGAAGGATGAATGTTTATGCTGCTTATTGATGCTTAAAGGTTCCAGCATGAAGAATTTCACTGAATTAATCCCCCCCCCCCACAGGCTCTGTTGGCCCAGGGGTCAATAGACTCTCAGGACTCTGCGGGGGCCAAGAGCAGCAGCCGGCAATCAGCTCCACTCCTCCACCACATCTCTGTGACTGTGTGTGTGTCTGCGGTTCTACTCTACGTCTCATAAATGTGAACTCACAACTCGCACACACACACACACATGCATACGCCCACACACACACGCCCACACACACACACACATATATACACACACTCCTAAATGGCAAGACCCAGAGAAAGTCACGTGACTCGGCGCCCTTCACGACGGGAAAATGTCAACCAGACGGACGGACGTCCAAACATCAACAACAGCCTTTCAAAGGAGGGAAAGCGTTCTGGAGGACGTTCAGACGAGCCGCCTCTCTCTCTCTCTCGCTCCGCCACACACACACACAACAAAGACGAAGAATGGAGGAAGACGGCGGCGGCGAGAGAGAGAGAGAGAGAGAGGGGAGAGAGAGGGAGAGAGAGGGAGGGCGGTGAATAAGAACAGCAGAGACAGAGAGACTCTTGGGATTTTGGATCACAGACTTGGTTTCCAGCGCTCCCTGTCTGTCTGGAGGGTTTGTGTGCTTTTTGTGCCGCCCGGCTCGGACTCGCTCCCTCCAGCTTTCTTGGATCTGAGACAGCTAGGCTGAAAAGCACAAAACCACACACACACACACACACACACACACACACACACACACACATATTCTTGGACAACAAGTCTTAAAGTCAGCAGCGTGAGAAAGAGAGAGAGAGGGAGAGAGAGGATGGGATTTCCAGGATGGACAGATGGGACAGATCCTTCCACGGTGTTTGTCAGCTCAATTTATCACTCCCCTGGATCCTCTCGTGGCAAGAAATCTATACGACATACATACAAAGCACAAACACGTACACACACACACACACATACACACTCACACACACACACACACACACACACACTCACACTGTCGCCCTCCCCTTAGACCTCGTTAGCGGGCAAACAGGGTCCCCACACAGACACAAACACTCATGCTGTTACACCAGTGTGCTTTTTTGCGGGTCTTTCTCTTAATTTTGTCGTCGACATTCTGTAAAAAAACAAAACAAACAAAAAAAAAAACTTCATTTAATGTGGAATATGAAAACAATCTCATCCAATGGAGTCTCAGTGGAAGAGTGTTTATTTCACATACCGTAAATGTATAGTTGTGTGAGCGGGTGAGGTGTGTGTGTCTGTCTTTATGTGGGTGTGTTTCTGCATGGGTGAATGTGTGTGTGTGTGTGTGTGTGTGTGTGTGTGTGTGTGTGTGTTTGGAAACAAAGAAACGCTGTAAAGATCTGAGTCTTATAAGCAACTGAAGACCACGCTGTGAAACTACTGACCGCTTCATGTGATAATATGAATATTTCACTTCGTCCTCTTCCTCTTCTCTGGGTTTGATCATTCTGTTGAAACGGGACTTTGGACTCGTACGAGGAAAAACTCCAGTAATTACATGTTGAATAAAACAACACACACCGAGGAACCAGCGTGTATGGGATTAAGATTTCCTGTGTTGCTAATATTTCCTCTTTTCCTGCAGATTTAATCCTTTCATCATATTGATCATATAGTTTCAGATTTAACTTTAAAATGGGATCAGACATCTCTCACCTTCCACTGCGTCAGCCATGCTGCCCCCCCCCCCCCCCTCGTCTTTCATCTACTGTCTCTGGTTGAGGTGGAAACGTCACACAAACAAACTCATGTCACTGTAGGGTGTATATACATTATACATATATATATACTGTATATATATATATATATATACACACACACAGTGTGTATATATATATATATATATATATACACACACACAGTGTGTGTACCAGATTGGTCTTGATATAAGAGGAGACTGTTTGAAACAGCAGGGTTTGTCTCACAGTCACTTTATGTACATAGTACATAGTACTTTATTTCATAGTCATTAGTGTAACATGGCCTTCTACAGACAGTGGTGCATTATGGGTTGTTTGTGATACGATGCTGTTGGACCAGACAGGAAATCAGGACATCTTATTTTATTCTAATTCAATTGCTTATAACATTCAAATAATTACGTCTGTTGTTTTGCTTCTATAAATGTGTTTAACCTGTGTGTGTGTGTGTGTGTGTGAGTGTGTGTGTGTGTGTGTGTGTGTGTGTGTGTGTGTGTGTGTGAGTGTGTGTGCACATGTGTGTGTGTGGGTTCTTCAGTGTGTACTACTCTGGCCACTCTGTGGGGTATTTTTTATGTTTCATAGAAGGATGTGGAACATGAACAAAGGCCTGTTGTGCTGTGAGACCAGGTCAGAGGTCAAAGTGGTCGTCACCTCCTGCCCTCCATCAGCTGGAAGAGAGAGACTCATCGGTGTCTGTGGTGTGGCCTTATTTTACTTTTCTTTCTTACGTACGTGAAAGAGGGAAAATTCTGTTCATTGCCCCGCTAGCGGCCAGGAAATCACATGTGGCTCCTCCTGGTCCCCAGAGGATGAATCTAATGATTCAGCAGCACCACCATCACAGTAAAGTTTACTTTTGAGCAACATTTATCAAGTGTGGATATTCATGGTCCCCAGAGGAAGAAACCAAACCAAGGAAACCAATTATTATAATCATGATTATTGTCTTGGAATCCGAATGTTTAAGTTTATCACTGACGTCTATCATGCTAAATTTCAATTTCTCTTTCAGAAATATCAAACTGCCGGACTGCAATAAAGATTACTGACATCATTCCTACTGATATTGTTGTCTTGCTGTAAACTGAAATAATATGATTTTTCCAACCTAACTTTCCATCAAGTAGAAACACTAATTAATCTTGTAGATGGGACCTGATAAATCAAAAGCCAGAAATCGATTTTAAATAACAATTGTCTGTTCAAATGAAACTGTTTCGAGATAGAATTTGCCTCAGAAATAAGTGAGTTTATGTGACAGAGAAAAGGAGGTATCATCAGCAAAGAGTCGCAGAAATATAAACAAAGACACAGTGAGCTGTTATTTATGTTGATGAGAATAACAGGGACCCAAGAATACATCCCTGTGGGGCACCACAAGTCCATCCATTTATTATTATGTAGTGTTTCTGATTAGTTATACATTTGAAAGTCATAACTTAATAAGCAAAATATTATCATGGTCAACTGTTCTAAACACAAATCCATAAATACAGTCTACCCCAGAGCACATTCGTTAGTGCTTAAAGCAGTGAATCACTTTTTTTCTGAATCATACTAGTGTTCATACAAAATCACATTAATCCTAATCTGACCCCCAGTTGAGGAGCCACAGCTCTAGCGCCACCCTCAGGACAAAGTCGACACTTCTAATCCCAACTACCGTTTAGACTCTAAAGAAAAGATGAATTATCATATCAATAGATTCTTTCATTCTGTCGGGTGTTAATGAACATTACAGCGTCTACAGGCTGCTAGTGGGGCTTTATTCTTTCCATCTTGTTGTGATGATGTGGAGGGAAAGTGAGAAACGAGAGGATGGACGGAGGAGAGAGGTGAAAGTGAGATTGTAAATTTGCTGATATATTTGTAAACTTTAACAGCGCTACAGCAGTGTACCTGAAATATGTGTCTGGAGATCTAAATAAAAGTAACATCTGTAACAACAGTTGTTGACTTTTCTCTGTGTGTGTGTGTGTGTGTGTGTGTGTGAGTGTGTGTGTGTGTGTGTGAGTGAGTGTGTGTGTGTGTGTGTGTGTGTGTGTGTGTGTGTGAGTTGACATTGGTTCAAAGCCAAAGAGCTGGAAACGCAGAAACCGTGACGCAGGAATGTTTGACAGACTTCTTTTGCCCTGGGTTTTGTCTCTCAGGCTACGACCAGCTGCCCCACTTTACTGGGGGAGGTTGTTGGGGAGTTTGCAGCCTATAATATTCAGACACTTCTCAGTGCTGAAACCAGAAGTCTACTACCAGCTGCATTTACAGGTTAAAAATAAATGAATCCATATTTTTATTTACAGTTAATATTCTCCTAAATGATGCTAGAATAAAATGTCAAAGATGAGACTGCAGAGCGGAGAGATCTGTCTTTATGTCTATAAAGAAAACTAAGAAATAAAGAATAAAATAAAAGTGGGTCAGTGCTTTAACAACAGAGGTGTGTTCAGCATTTCTACCTTTGCATTTCTCTCAGTTACTCAGACCGACCAAACTTATATATTAAACTTACAACTGTTAATTATCCACATCATTTAAATATGATTACATATCACATTTCATTCACATCTATTTGAATAGAAAAATTCAGATGTCGCGACTGACCCCGACCCCGGGGACGGTTGAAAAACATATATATATTGAAAATACATTCAGTTTCACTTCGTTAACTTTTGCTGTTTTCCTCAATAGAAATAACAATCTGAAAATATGTTTTACAACAGTATTATAGTATTATTGATTTATTTAGTAATATTTATCAAAGAACAGTATGAGTACATGTTTCTAATTGGAGGAATTAGGATTATTATGTAAATTTTAAATTGTTTTAAGTTAATGGGTTTTCTTGTTTGTTTATGTTTTTGTTGCTGAACATTACAGGTTGTTTGTTTGTTTGTTTGTTTATTTTTTTTGCCTCAGCAGCCACTTCCAGATTCAAGTGGACAAATATGCAACAACAACATTAATAAATTAATTAAATTTGTGAATATCAATCTATCAAATAACTTATTGTTATAATGGAATAAGTTATCAGGCTTTCTAAATTAATCATAGTCTAATTTAAAAAAAAAAAAGAAATTTAATACAGTAACAATTAGTCGGAGGTTTTCATTAACGGAGACCTCATACTTTATTATAGATAAACAGAGTATTTGTGTCTTTATGACAAAGAGTTTCTGTCATATCTTTCACTGATGTTCAATTCCATTTCTAGAAGAATACTGACTATAAATTATTACTTTATCATTATTTAATTTAATTTAATTGAATCTTTTTAAATGGAAAAAATAGGGAGGAGCTTGAAGCCGTGTGTGTCTCTGTCTCTGCAGCCGGACTCTGAAGATGCTGCTGGAAGATCTTTCAGTGAAGACGAGGAGACGTGTGGAAATTAAAGCCTCGCAGATAAAGCACTCTGCATTGTTTAACTCCCGGCCGTAAAGTGAAACTCCCTCCTCCATTAATGTGAGACGCTTTTTAAATCGTGTGACCTCTGACCTGACGTTTCTGTTGCTAATGTGTTTCTTTCCTGTGAAACCGAGAGCGCTGAGTAACTTATGAGTGATTCATGACTCTTGTGCAGCAGCCAGGAGACGAGATAGTGATGATGATGATGGTGATGATGATGGTGATGGTGCACTGTAGAGCTGATTAAAACCTGTGTATATTTACACACTGACTCACAGTGAAAGAGATTAGTGGAGAATCGGAGAGACAGGCGTTGACAGGCAGGACCGTCTCTGACAATCTGGCATCAAAAGGACGATTAAATGAAAAAGAATAAAACGATCCACTGACCGTACATGTGTGTGGGTGTGTGTCTGCGCTTTACAGCTTTTATTTCTCTATTTCACACGGCTCTGTCACACACTGTCGTCCCCTCACATCTCCTCCTCAGCATCACTCCGCCTAATCCGTGCACTTATTCTCTCACTTTGATTCGGACGACACTGATAGCAGATTGTGTGAAATCACGCTCTATCCATCCATCTCCATTTCCTCTGTTTCCACACCGAATCCCTCCGTCACAGCTGCTTCATCCTCCTTTACATCTCCATTTATGTGATCCATCTGCCTGCACCTTTCCCCATCACTTCGTCTATCCCGCTGATTATTCTCTCATGACTCACTTTGCTTTACTGCCGCCGTTAACTCTTCCTACACACAAAGACTTTTCCATCTGTAGTTGGATTTATATTTGGATGACACATTGTTTTATACTGCCATTTATTCATGTGTGAATATGGCTGCCAATATGTTTTATATTTTAACCATAACTGTATAATTGAATTGAAATTAATAGAAAAATCAGCCCTTGGTGACTCAAACAGCTGATTGCAGCATAAATCAGTGCACAGGACTGGAGGAATACCGAAGTTCCTTGGCTGAGAAAAAGTAGTGCTAAACGAAAGGCAAATAACCCGAACCGTCCCTTTAAGAGGATAAACTGTATAATATTACTATTACAGAACTATAACAGCTCTGTCTGGACAGGTACAACACCTGGTGCTCTTCTTACTTGTATTGAAATGTGCACACACCTGATCAAAGTGTGTAGGAACCTGTTTGTCACTGTATATTGATCCATCAGAAGATATAAAAACCATCTCAGTGTAGTTTTACATCTCCTCTCTCAGGCTTCTCTCTGCAGCTCTAGTAACAACAGGTCAGTCAGCCAATCAGAAGAGAGGAGGCTCTGAGCCTCTCTTCTGATTGGCTGACTGATTTCCGAGTGATCCAATAAAAATAAAGCAGATTTCAGGTAAAAACACTCAGAGAAACCAAATCCTGTAAAGGTTTGGA
>NW_019525143.1:663708-672894 GCF_002814215.2 Seriola lalandi dorsalis
CAGAACCTTCTCTAGTATATTGTGTGGTTTAAATGAGTAGGTAAATTCACCTGGCCTGCAACAGCGAGGCCAGTTCCTTCCTGACTAACTGAGTGAGTGAGTGATCATAGTTCCACTATTGGTCAGGCAAATGCCATGTGACCTTGTTGGAGTTTCCTCATTGGCTGTTGCCCTTTCACAATGACTTTGCACAAACAGGTTCTATCAGGGAGTGTGCTTTTAAGAACCAAAAACCATCTCAGTGTAGTTTTACATCTCCTCTCTCAGGCTTCTCTCTGCAGCTCTAGGAACAACAGGTTGGTGAGCCAATCAGAAGAGAGGAGGCTCTGAGCCTCTCTTCTGATTGGCTGACTGATTTCCGAGTGATCCAATAAAAATAAAGCAGATTTCAGGTAAAAACACTCAGAGAAACCAAATCCTGTAAAGGTTTGGATGGTGGGTCCAGGTGGGCGGGGCTTGGTGACTGCTTTGTTGTGACATCACAAAGTTCCAGAAGTCCTGACGGCTGGTTTTAAGGCTCAGTTTCTGAATACAGGCTGTGTGCATTTCTCTGTGGACTGAGGCTTTGATACTTTCACAGTATTAATATAGAAGCTAGAGCTGATCTATAATCACACTACACATGGACACAGACCTTTACACTGGAGGAGCTTTAATATAAATAGTGACGTGCACCTCAAACCAGAGTTCATATTAAGCAGCGGGCGAGTTCTGAGACTCTGCAGTAATTGTCACAAACACTTTTTTTCCCAGCAAGTTAATAGAAAAAATGTTGAATGTATGTGATTATTCATCCTCAGTTATATTTGCAGCAACTCTGTGTGTTAAAGAAGTAAATCATATTTAAATAAAGTAAAGTATCAGGTCTCTATAATAAAAAAAACTGCCTCTATTTCTTTTTTTATTTATTTTACAGCCAGATAACCAATTCCATTATAATACCCCATTATGATTATAGTTTCATTATAACGTTATTTACCAGATTAATAAATATATAAAGGCAGGAAATTGCATTCACATATTAACAGTTGTTGGAGAAGCTGAAGCTCTGTGAGACTGAACCTGACTGACTGTTCAGGGCTCACACCTGTTAACAGGTGATTACAGCGTGTGGTACAGCAGCAGCACACTCACCTCTAAACCGACTTGATCTCACCTCTAAAGTCAGACGGGAGGTTTTTCTTCCACAATCACTTATTTAATCAGTGAAATTACAGTTTACCTCAGAGTGTGAAGATGAAGGAGCGTCACTGCAGAGACCTCGTCAACCAGAGCGTCTGTTACAGGACAGAGAGACAGGATCAGGTTCAACTTGGATCATCTGTTTGTTGATGTTACAGCTCCTCCAGTGTAAAGGTCTGTGTCCATGTGTAGTGTGATTATAGATTATAGATCAGCTCTAGCTTCTATATTAATACTGTGAAAGTATCAAAGCCTCAGTCCACAGAGAAATGCACACAGCCTGTATTCAGAAACTGAGCCTTAAAACCAGCCATCAGGACTTCTGGAACTTTGTGATGTCACAACAAAGCAGTCACCAAGCCCCGCCCATCTGGACCCACCATCCAAACCTTGCAGGATTTGGTTTCTCTGAGTGTTTTTACCTGAAATCTGCTTTATTTTTATTGGATCAGTCAGAAAACAGTCACCGACCTGTTGTTACTAGAGCTGCAGAGAGAAGCCTGAGAGAGGAGATGTAAAACTACACTGAGATGGTTTTTATATTCTGATGGATCAACACTTCAAAATAAAACACTGGTAAAATGTAGATTATGGAGCTTTAATTCAGCTCTGTCCCAGAAATAGATTTACAGCTCTGGACATTTAAAACTAGTTTAAACTATAAACTTCTTCTTTTGTGAACTTTTGATGGTTGAAATGTCTCTTCACACCTTATAATCGTATTTGATTTATCCACCATTGAGTCAGCTGATACAAGATTAGAGGGAAATAGGTTTGATGAAGAATCATTTAACTTTAACAAGTGGCTGAAATGACCAGTGAGGGAATCTGGTAGAGATGTGTGAAGATGAAAGTCTACACCTGTTAGTGTGTGTGTGTGTGTGTGTGTGTGTGTGTGTGTGTGTGTGTGTGTGTGCTCACCTGTGGGAAGTTTTTCCTGAGCATCCTTCATGTTCTCTTTTAGCCGTGGCCCCAGGAGAGGAAGCTGAACGCAGCTGCAAAAGAAGCAGAGAAGAAGAAGAAGAAGAAGAAGAAGAAGAAGAAGAAGTGACTAGGTAAACAACTCCATTTCTGCACTGATGCTGTTTCCATATCATTCCCTTCTTTTTATCATAATCTCAGACTTTACCCATATTTGCATGAATATATGCAGCAGTGCAGACAAACAACACACACACACACACACACACACACACACACACACACACGTGAGCCCATAAGATCAAAACGCAGTTTGAAACGACTCCAATGGGATGTGCTGAGATTAAGGGGATTAAAAGTCATGCAGCCCCACCAGCGGCGAGAGAGGAGAGAGTCGTTCCCAAGGTAACGGCGCTCGCAGCTTCCCTCCACCTGACACACTTAATGTGCCGCTGAATCAACTCACTTCCTTCTTCCTTTTGTAATTCCTCCCGTCACCGCAACCCTCAACTCTGTCCCAAGATACTTTCCCCGTCTTCTGCCTCTCATCCGACCTTTCAGCTCACACCTTTTATCTGCTTCACTCCTGTTTGAACTTTAAACTAAAACTGTGACTTTATAAATCACTCGTTTACCCCAGAGGGCTTTCAAACCCGTTCAGGGGCTTCACGTCTCAACTTCACGTCACCTCGTCCGACAGTCAGCTTCAACTTCAGGTGTCTGAATCGACTTATGACGTTTAAACTAAATGACAGAACTAGAACCACCTCCTCGTGGTCGTATCCCTCCGCCACTCAGACTAGTTCCAGGTCACATCCCTGTTTATCCAGAGTCAGAGAAGATATTAACCATCTGTTCTAAAAGGTGTTTTGTGAGGTCACACTGACCTTTGACCTTTGACCACCAAAATCAGTTCATCCTTGAGTCCAGGTGAATGTTTGAGCCAAATTTGAAGAAGTTCCATCAAGGTGTTTCTGAGACATCGTGTCCACAAGAATGAGACGGACGGACAGAAAACAAAATGGCGGCTCTGACTGTCGCCGGTGCGGAGGAATAACAAGCTACACGCGGTCTCCAGCTCAGGCTGCAGGTTAACAGCTTCCCTTTGGTCGAGGCTTAAATCAGCTGATCATGATGTCAGTGAGCGGGTGTCTTAAACCGAGGCTGCCACCAGATCACATGACAGCAGCGACGTGCAGCAAAAACATTCGCCGGTAAAACATTTGCATGAGTGAAGTGAAGAAGAAGACTGAGGATGGTCGGCCGACAGAGTCTGGAGCCGTGTTGCTTCCGAAGCTACTGGAGAAAGGAACATTTAGCCCACTGGAGCTCAGCGCTAAAACCAAGAGCTATTAAAGCCAGACAGGAAGTGGCGCTGAGACGTGTAAGAGAGGCGGCCGGTGGTCGTGTTTCCCGATCCTGAACTTTCCAGGAAGAAGGAGAGTTAAACATGGACTTGATTCTGGACGTAAAGATGTGGAACCAGTCTGTGTGTGTTTCCATGTCTATGAGCAAAGTAACCAGAGGCAGAGGAGCCAGTGTGTGTGTGTGTGTGTGTGTGTGTGTGTGTGTGTGTAATAAAGGCTGTGTCAGAGATAATTGAGAGTGGATGCACATCTCATCGTGTCTGAAAGAGTCTGATAGCATCAATAAAGCAGGAGAGGAAGGAGAGGAGGAGGCGGACCTCCCCTGCAGCTGGACTGGAGGTTCAAGGGCCTCATTAGCCAACCATGACGAGCTGCAGCTCACACAGAGAGACATCAGTGAGGGCCCCTGAGCCGTCGGCCCTCACTGCCCCTCTGTGGAAAAGCCCCAGATCGTCCTGATCGGCCTGAATCACACGTCCTCCTGCGCCTGCTCGCTCTCCTCTCTCTCTCCTGTTTGTCTCAGCAGATACACACCTGGTGTTTGTGTTTACGTGTGTGTGTTTGTGTGTGTGTGTGTGTGTGTGTGAGTGTGTGTGTTTCTGTAGGTATGAGGATGCAAAGAGAGGAACACCTGGCACCCAGGTTCTGTCAGCTTCTTTAATGAAGCAGAAGCAGAAGCTGCAGTTTGATCTCATTCAGCCCATGTTTAGCTTAGCTTAGCACAAACTCAACAAATGTTATTCACACACTGTGGAACTCTTTCATTAGCTGCACGATACTGTAAAATAGGACTGCAGCTAGCGGTGGGTGATCTGATCTGATATCACTCACGATCTTTCTTTGTCACATGATCTACTTCAGATAAATCGTACAGGTCGCGTCATGACAAGTTTCTATATTTCTATATTTAGTTTTAAATGTTTTAATTGTCGTTGCTAACCGGCTCATTGTCAGCTGTGGAACAGCTAGCCTAGCCCGCTAACTGCAGCTGGAGACAGCAGTCCTGGTTCTGCTCTGTAGCGGCACATGAACCACAACCGGCACCAGCTGCAGGCGGCTGGGATCAGAGGGCGCCAGGTGCGACGCCGGCGCCAGGTGCGACGCCGGCGCCGCGTCAATGCAAAGAAAATACAAAACAGGACGGAGGTTGTCTGAAGGCAGGAAGTGTTGGCTGTCTGGAAGCACCTGTAGGTATTTCTACAGGTGCGGAATAAGATCTGTGGACAGCTGGAGCTCGACTGAACCCAGATCAGGTGAACTGGTATTGATCTGTGTGTTCAGCCTCATGAAGCTGCAGTGTTAGTGAGTGTGTGGTCTGTGTTGACTTCACACCCCTGCACTCCAGCAAGTGTGTGTGTGTGTGTGTGTGTGTTTGCTTTTCCGACTTCTTGGCTCTTTGTATTCCTGATGCTCTGCAGACTAATTGGATATGACGGAGGAGATAAATGCAGATGTTCTCCCAGCATGCTCGGCGCCGTCAACACCAGAGCCGTGCACAGAGGGAGATAAAGAGCTGCAGCAGTCTGAGCAGTTCGCCATGAAAACAACAAACACAGCGAGCGAGCTCTGCAGGGTCCGGCCCCGCCGTCCTCTGGGCTGACACACACACACACACACACACACACACACACACACACACACACACACACACACACACACACGTACAGGAGCATGCCCAGTGGAGTCAGGAGTCACACGGGGCAGACAGAGTTTTACTGTTGATGTTTTTGCTGAAAGACATGTCAGAACTCCTTTACCTCCTCTACCTCTAAGTACCTACAAACACACACACACACACACACACACACACACACACACACACACACACACACACACACGTTCACACTTAACATGTACCCTTCAACCCTCAGGCTGTAATCAGGGAAATGTTCTAGCAAATTTGTTGTGCAATAGCAACCCCAAAGGAGGCTGAGTAATGATGCACAACAACAGCATGCAAACACACACACACACACACACACACACACACACACACACACTGTCATATCGTCTGTATGTTCGTGTTTTCTTCATATTGATACAAACAGATTTCAGACTAAAGACAAGCTGCGTTTCACATGTTCTACATACAAACACTATGAAGTTTACATGATGTGTTTATCTGCACAGTTGTGGGGCTGATGAACAGAACTGATCACACTGAAGAACCAGAACCTGCAGTTCCTCTAATGACCACCAGACTCTGGCTCCAACAGTGAGTCAGTCCCCATAGACTCCCATGTTAAAATGTCCAACTTTACAGCAGAAATAAAGCTTATGGTTCTGTATAATTGAGGGCGTGGCCTCTTTGAGTGACAGGTGGGTGAGCTGGGATTCACTAAAGCCTCGGCTCCACACACGCCCCTCCTCTTTGTCTATTATTGGATTAACTGGGAGTTAGGGGGCGGAGTCAGACACTGCCAAGATGGCGACCGTGGAGCAGCTGTGGGTGATGTCACAGAGGCCACGTCCATCTTTATTTACAGTCTGTGGTTTGGACAGAGCCAGGCTAGCTGTTTGCAGTCTTTATGCTAAGCTAAGCTAAGCTAACCAGCTGCTGGTTCATACAGTATGACGAAAACATGAATTGCTTGATTTTTTTTATTGATCTTTGTTATTGATTGACTGTAACTTCACTTAAAAACATTATTTCTTACCTCTTGTGAAATCTGCTGAGTTAGGTGGGAAAAAAAGATCAAATGCAGAAGCAGGAAATTGCAGTTTTACAGTTTGACATAATGCATGTTTCACATCTTCCTCTCAGTTAAATCCAGGTGATAATCTGACTGAGCACATACCTGTTCTCAGTGCAGTTTGTATGTGCTGTCAGTGCGGTGGCTCTGCAGAGT
Source organism: Seriola lalandi dorsalis (assembly GCF_002814215.2). Lineage (NCBI taxonomy): Eukaryota > Metazoa > Chordata > Actinopteri > Carangiformes > Carangidae > Seriola > Seriola lalandi. Next base: position 670,028 of record NW_019525143.1, read on the forward strand.
CCAATTCTTACCACCTTGTCTGGAGACTCCTGCTGCTTTCATGTTTGGTAATCCTCTCAGAAAGATGCTGGAGACCCTGAAAGCTGCTCCTGACAGGAAGCACCTTCTCCCAGTAACACACAGGGGAGGAGAGGAGCTGCTTCTGCGACCAGCAGTCAGCAGTCAGCAGTCAGCAGTCAGCAGTCAGCAGTTAGCAGTTAGCAGTCAGCAGTCAGAAGTTAGCAGTTAGCAGTCAGCAGTCAGCAGTTAGCAGTCAGTAGTCAGCAGTCAGCAGTCAGAAGTCAGCAGTCAGCAGTTAGCAGTCAGCAGTCAGCAGTTAGCAGTTAGCAGTTAGCAGTCAGCAGTCAGCAGTTAGCAGTCAGCCGTCAGCAGTCACTAGTTAGCAGTTAGCAGTCAGTAGTTAGCAGTTAGCAGTTAGCAGTCAGCAGTCAGCCATGTTTTCCTGGAGTAGAACTGTGATAACTTGTACCAGGTTTGGTTTAGAACAGTTTCCTGCAGCTGGAGGCACCGAGGAGTTTCTCTACAGTTTGTCTCCAGATTTTCATGTCAAATAGCAGCGTGGCAACAGGTAGTCATCTGCTTCCTGTTTTCCCACCTGTGTTTTTGAATTCCTCTGGGACGGGCAGAGCAGCAGCGTGTTTTCATTTTTGTCTCTTGGCTCTGGATTTATTTCTACATCGTCAGACTTTTGACTTTTTAAATCTCTGAACTCGACCGTCTCAGTTTTTGTGTTTCGGCTGCACTTGTTTCCTGAAAGTAAAATCTCGGACACATCAGAGCTCCGCAAGTTAAACTACAGAATATTATCAGTGTGTTAAACTTATTTAAACTGAAGTCACTTTTGTGGATCTGGACAGAGAAACTTTTCCATCAGACACTTAAACTGTAGAATAATAATAAACAAAAGCAGCTTTTTTTATTTCATTAATTAATCCAGATTCATATTAATTTCTAACGTTACTCATTAAAATCAGACTTTGCTGTGACCGACCTGCCGCCTCCAGGACAGAGGAGAACTTTTTATTTTCCTACAAACTGAAAGTGCATGACTTTCTATATTTCCCCTATTGTTCAGTGTGTATCTGCACTGATGTGTGGGAGGTGGTAAAAACACACACACACACACACACACACACACACAATTACACACAGTGACAGTCACAGAGAGACTGAACCATAACCTTTCCAGCCTATCAGAGATCTGGTACACACACACACACACACACACACACACACACACACACACTGAGTCCTGGGATCTGATGACAGGAGATCTTGGTTCAACACTATATTACTTTCCTGTCCTCAGGCCCACTTCCAATCGGGCCCAGCTGCTGATAAACTGACTGTGATATCGCACACGAGTCCTCGATCCCACACACACACACACACACACACACACACACACACACACACACAGACACACACACACACACACACACACACCCTGCCCAGGCCTTTGCTTGAGGCATACACACACACACATATTGACGGACCAGCCTTTTACTTCTAAAACACACAGTGAAATGATTCCAGTAACCCCGCTGGAGGATTTAGAGATAGCAGAGATAGAGTCGGTCCGAGGGGCTCCGAGCTGCAGCTGCTGCTGCTGGTGGAGGAAGTGGTGGTGGTGGAGGAAGTGGTGGTGGAGGAGGTGCTGGTGGAGGAAGTGGTGGTGGAGGAGGTGCTGGTGGAGGAAGTGGTGGTGGAGGCCGCAGTGATGGAGAGCAGAGCGATGCTAGGAGGGATGAAGAAAGCTGGTGAGGGGAGATAGAGGAAACTATGGGTGGAGCAGAGGATGGTGGCGAGCTGGGGGTGGAGGGGTGGAGAGCACATACTGTGTGCAGCGTGGACGTATGGAGGAGAGAGTTATGTGTTAAACCTCACAGTCGTGTCCCAGAGGCGGGAACTCATTTCACATCTTCATCATCTCTCTCCATAACGAGCGAATAAACTCAAACGCTGGTGGATGTCTTCGTCTGACAGACGCTCAGGGCGCCGACTCTGGGCTCACGTGGGCGTGACCAGCTAATCGTTTCAGTTTTGGTGAGCGGAGGCACGAGTGCTACTCCAGAGCATCATGGGAAACAGGCTGGGAGCACGATGTACACATTCTCTGTTGCAGCGGCGAGTAACTGTTGCCCTGAATATGATTCTGAGGGGGAGACGATGTTGAACTTCCTGTTCTCTCTGACAGGTGAGTCCAGCCCTGACGTGTCGCCAGGTAACAACATCCATATTGGATGATTCTGCAAAACTCATGGATGTGCAGCAGGTTGTCATGACATCATGGTTTTGTTGCCAGGCGACATCTAGTGGTTGTAGTGACGATGACAGGAGTGAAGAGACAGAGTCCACAACAAAACACAGCAGTTAGTAGTGTGTTGTTTTTGTTATTATTGTAACCATGGTAACAGAGGAGTGTGTCCGGAAGTAGCGCCAGTCTACTGGACCTTGGTTGTCATGGTTACAACAATGACAACAACGAACGGTCATGGATAATGGAAACAACAAGGGACTTGACGTGGACTGCGTCACCGACACTCTCTCCCCTTCGCTCCTGTCATCGTCACTACGACCACTAGATGTCGCCTGGCAACACAACCTGACTATGATGTCATAACAAGCTGCTGCCCAGACGACCTGCGGGCTCGACTCTTACAGGAGGACGGCGTCATCTTTTCCTAAATCTAACATCTTCATTATTTCTTCACATTTCCATCTGCATTGCTGCGGCGGCGACGGCGGCAGCGGCGGGACGTCCTCTCTGCTCCGGCGCTCAAACTCTCTTCATCCTGAAATAGGAACCATTTATTGCACAGTTATGGTTGTGTGGTGGTGCAGGTTCTCCTCTCTGAGGGGGGGGG
>NW_019525143.1:672931-681292 GCF_002814215.2 Seriola lalandi dorsalis
GGGGGGGGGTTCAGCGGGGAGCACAAACAAACACATAAATTAGATATTGAATATACAGGAGGAACTCAACAGGCGAGCCCGCAGAGAGAAACAATTGCAGTATATTGATGTGTAAGTAGGATGCAGCGCTGGGGGAGGAGGGAGGGAGGAACATGCTGGGGGGGTGAGGGGAAATTAACTGGCTAACATCAGTGAACATCAGAATAAGGGGGTTGTTCTGGCTGTGATTTGTTGAGCTTTAATTACCCCGGTGCATCTCTCCGACAGCTGCAGCCTCCTTCACAGCAGCTTCACTCTCTCTGCTCTCACAGCGTCGTGTTCGGCCACAGCGTGCAGATGTTCCCACAGAAACATCTGTAAACGGCCTCTGTCCTCGAGCTGCTGAGCAGCTGGTGGAGACCGAACACAGAGCTAACAGAGACGGAGGTTCATCAGGCGACAAGCGGCTTCTATCATTTCGATTTCATGTTTCAGGCTCGTTTCTGCTTCTTTCTCAAACAGTTTAATACGTTTCACTTCGATGGTGTTTTCTGTTTAGCTGCAGTTAACAATCCTGAATGGAAATGGCTAAGCTTACATCCACTGTCTGTTGTGTACGCAGTGTGTGTGTGTGTGTGTGTGTGTGTGTGTGTGTGCACGGGGAGGACCGTGAACAGACAGGTCTATTGAAAGATACAAACACCAACTCTCAAGTTACTTTTGTGCCTTATCTTGTCCTTGGTCAGGTCCAGTCTCACAGTCAATACGAAGGATCTGGAGCGCAGCCACATATTACAGCTACAGTGAGCAGCGGCGGCCGGACTAACACAACGCCATTAAGCCTTCCTCTGTGAGGGAATATTATCAGAGTCTGAATCAGAAAACTTTAATCATCCCTGCAGGGAAATTGCTTTGTTACAACTGCAATAAAACACAGCCAGAAACAGGAAGTCAAGATTACTATAAAAGCATAATAATAAATACACAGCAAGTGAACAGGAAGTGTACAAATGCAAATGTGCAAAAAGTTGAATCTTCAGGTCTCTTTAACATCAGCATACAGCAGGTCCACGTCCTGTCTCCTCTGCACAGGGCTGCAGGTGTGTGTGTGTGTGTGTGTGTGTGTGTGTGTGTGTGTGTGTGTGTGTGTGTGTGTGTGTGTGTGTGCTCGCCGGGAGACAGAATATTATGAAAAGAATAACAACTCTGTGCTGTTCCCAACAGTTTCTATTCCCCCAGAATGAGAATCACTGGAGTGCAGCAAACAAGTATCTGGGAGTCTCATATTCTGCAAATAAACTCATATGCATCCGCCCGTGCAGCCACGCACGCACGCACGCACGCACGCACGCACGCACCCACACACACACACACACACACACACACACACACACTTAAACACACAGAAAATGTTTATCAGGAGACGATGTTTCTAAACCACTCGTACATTTAATGATCTATGGAGCCTCTTGGGTTTGAATGAACAACCACTCGTCTCCGGTAAACCGAACATTTCAGATAACTCGCCGTCGTCTCCTGGAAATTAGGTTTCTGGCTAATATGCTAATTTGCAGCAGCAGATGCCACATGGTTTATGTTTCCCTTCGATGTAATGAGGAAAAGTTTTTAATGAACCAATCAGCAGAGTTGCAAAATGTTGATTCCAAGCACATCAGTCAAATGTTCACTGACAACACGTTTTATTTGTTTTCCTGTCTGCTCATAACAACTAAAGATATTTCCTAATTAGCATTAAATACGACGTGCAGCTGAGGCTGATGGGAACGCCATTAGTTCTGCAGGCATCGGCCATGAACCAAAGTAACTGTGATCTGATGATGGCGCTACAGGAAAAGTCAGGGGATCATCAAAATCATTATATGTCATCCTCTGAAGACCATGAATTTGGACGGACCGATCAGCATCGCCATCTTAGATTACGCTGCTGTGTACTTCAGATGATGAGACCTGTTTTGTATTTATGACCATTTATATTTCTCTTGTATCTATATCTGTATCTGTGTCTATTTTTAAGAAAAGATTGAATGTTATTGTGATTCTTTTACACTCAGGATCAGTGTATAACACTCTGCAGTCAATGGACTGTGGAAAGCAGAGACAATCTGAGGGTAAAATATCTGGAAAGCGTTCACACTGACCTCTGCATGAACATCTCTGCTGTGTGTATGTGTGTTTGTACATGTAGAGGGAAGGTCCTGTGTGTAATGCAAAATGTCCATTATATTTTCCCAGTAAACTATTGATCCCTTGTAGCTTGAGGCTGTTATCAGAGTCACATAAGGGTCTAATTATGAGTGAACATGGATCGGTTTGTGAAATCCATCAATCTTTTCGCCCCGTGGCTGATTAACAAAAAAGAAAAAGAAAAAAAACTGAAGAAGAGGGTCAAAGTTCACCGATCACTCTGACAGCTCTGAATGATATCAATCAGTAACACTGAGGTCAAATGTCACAGTGATGGACGGATGAGACGTCCAACAGCAGCTGAATGAGTTTATCTCACATTCACCTGAGCTGTTCCTCCACCTTTAATCTTCTAATATTAATATACAGTGCACTAGGTGTCCACGGCTTCATGTAGCAGCAGTTTCCTGTTGGTATATTGGTTAGAAATATTGGGTGTCAGTCTCCTTCATTACTGATAATCAGTATCTGAATCAGCCCCGAAAAAACCACCTCTAATCAATACGACGTGAAATGTCACCGTACGCAGATGATACACAACCGTATACCTCTGTTTCTCAACACAACCCAACTTCTTTTCATGCTCTTATTACCTGTCTCTCATTGGATCAGTTGATATTTGTTAAAAGGAAATGAGAACACACGACCTGTAGAAACGAGAGAGGCAGCTCACTAAGTATTTTTAAAAGAAAGATAAAAACTAGTCTTTAACTAGCTCTGACATTTGCACATGTATGTACTGCTCAGCACGTCTTTTAAAGGTCTGCCTATTGTTTTATTCATTGTTTGATCTCATTCTACATTAATGTTTTTAGATCAATGCTTTTAAAGATTATTATCATATTATATATATATTATATTATCGTTTTTAGAAATCCTGCCAGAGGACTGCATTGAAAATTAGCCTGTTGGCTAACACTGGCACATTTACAGAAAGGTTAATTAATGTGCACTGTCCTTTTCAAATAAATAAATAAATGAATGAATGAAATGAAATGAGGTCAGAGAGTCTCGCGGACGATCGGTGGCTCGATAGAAAGCGACGATTCTCTAGTTTAAGTAGAAAGAAAAAACGTGTGCATGTCAACATCTCCTAGTGTCTGCCATGATAATAAAATACTGAGACATTCACAGCAACATCTGAGCTGCAGACAACATATTAATCCTCATCTCATCATCATTAAAGTCATTTCACTTGTTTATCAGGTTCATGAACAACCTGCACCGAGTCTCAGCTCGACTCCCAGTCTGTTCCTACAAGTTCTGGCTGATCGTCTTTATTTGGATTTCATACAAACCCTGCAACACAAAGAATAAAAGCAATAAAAAACACCCCCCACCCCTCAAACACACATATTTACACACAGAACAATAAATGACCAAGTAATAAATAAAACCAATAGAAATAAGACGATAATAACAGGAACTGAGGAAACACTGGAAAGCAAAGACACCGAGAGAGTGATAAAGATAAAATCATAAAATACTAAACAGAGGAGATTTATTAAAGTGAGTGAACCAGAAATAAAAGGTAGGATATTAAAAATCGAATAAAACTAAAGACAAAATATTAAAGATAAAATAATAAAATGCTCAAAAGAAAGGAGAAGTGAGTAAAACAGAAATAAAAGTGAGATATTAAAAGGAAAATAATCAGAATAAAAGGACAAACCAGTGAAACAGCTTCAAATATGGAAATAAATAGAAAGAAAAAGTTTTCCCTTCTTCATGCAGGTAGGTGAATATGAGTGTCCTTCAGCTGCAGCCGCCGGGCTCGATGTCGTCGGACCAACCAGAGGAAAGTGGAAAAGTAAATGATCTCAGTGAATAAGCTGGAAATCTTTCGCTCCGCTCATAAGTGTGTCAGAAGGGTCGGTCCGTTACTGACAGATTAATAATTCAGAGAACTTAATGAAGGAACCTGCTGTGCAACAGGAAGCCGGAGACTGCAGCTGTAACACACACACACATACACACACACACACACACACACACACACACACACACTGCTGCTGAGGGAATTTAACTGAAAATACACTTTTCTCACAACAGGTGTAAGTGGCAGGTTTTGTTGTGCAGCTCAACCGGCGCGGCGTGAGAGTTTCTTACTCGGCGGCGTGACGAGATGCGAGCCTGTGGTTTGTTCAGACATGTCTGTAATAAGAGTCGGGCAGAGCGGAGCGATGTGGAGAGGCTGCAAAGTCCGAGGGAGTTAGAAGAAAGTGTTGGTGGATATTTTGTTCCTGGACAAAACCAAGAGTCAGATTCAGATCAGATGCTATTCAAATCATTTCCTTTAGTTTAACTCAAAGATTGACCGTCGTAGTTCGTCTCGTCACGTTTTATTATATATATTTAGTTATGACGGGGGTGAAGGAGGAAGTCAGGTGATGAAAAGTCCGTGTTAAGAGGAGGTTGAGGTGGATGAAGGGTCGACAACACACAGGAGACTGTGTTTTTATCCCTGCGTGAAACCAGCTCTTTATGTTTCCTCCAGCAGTTTCTGTTGAACACACACAGAAAAAACCCCAATAAATGAGGCAGAAGCAGAGTGATGCGACAGAGACAGTCACTCCTTCCCACAGTAAACAATGACACACCAACTGTCGAGTGTAAATCGTAACAGTGTGTGAAAACTGTCACGGATGATGAAGCACAAAACACCGAGCTGCCAACAAACCTCCAGGATGAAGCTGCTGAGTTCATACACATCATGTGACGATAACAACCATTTGTGTGTCTGCTGGAGGCTCAGTGTGATTTCTCTTCTCCTCACAGGTGCAAAGATGGAGGAGGTGAAGCCAGTCAGCAACAGATACCTCAGAATACACACTTCACAAAACTAAATCATTGTCATTCAATCACATGATGTGACTGTGGCTCCTCCTTCTTCTCCATGACTGTTAAAGCCTCTAGAACGTTCCCAGTAGAACCTCCTTCAGATCCCCAGAACCTCTTAAAGTACAGTACATCTAGAACCTCCTCAATGATCACTAAACCTCCTAGAGGACTGTAGAACCAACATGTAGAACCTCCCAAAGAGTTCCTAAAGGACCTTCAATAATTAGTCAATTATCACTAGAACGTCCTAAAGGAAACCTGGAACTTCTTAGAATGCCTCTAAAATATCTTTTAGACCCTAACACCTCCTGAAGCACCTCCTGAAGAACTCCTTCAAGGACTGGACATCCTAAAGAACCTTCATTACCTTCTCAGTTATCACTAGAACATCCTAAGGGACACCTAGAACTTCTTAAAATACCTCCTTAATGACTACTTAACCTATTCAATAACCCCTAGAACCTCTAAATGACCACTGGAACCTCGTAAAAAAAACATCCTGAAGAACATGGAGAACTTTCTCAATGGCCACCAAGCCTCACAAAACACTAGAACCTCCTCAGTGACCAATAGACTACCTAACCCTAACCCTAAACAACCACCAGAACCTCCCAAAGGACCATTAGAACCTCCTAAAGAAACCTTATAACGTCCTCAGTGGTCACTAAACCTTCAAAAGCACATCTAGAACTTCTTAAAGGACCTACAGAACCCCCTAATGGACCAATAAAACATCTTCAAAGGACCGCAGCTCCCTCCTGAAGAATATCAGTCAGTAATGAAGCAGATCGTACAGACAGCTGGATGAAATGCTAATAATTTAATCGGGTGTTGTTCCGGCTTGTCCTGGATATTCTCTCACGTCTTGTTTTGCTGGTGGAGGAGGAGGAGCTCCGTCCAACAGAGGTGTTCGGTTGTGCAGCAGTAGATGTGGCGTCTGTGAAGGTCACAGGTACGATTCCACATTATTTCCATGCTCATCAAACCTGCAGCGACTCTCCTGACCCGCGTGAAGCTGCGTGTGGTGTGTTTCCACTCTTATTTATTCAGCTTCTCCCTTTAACATGTCGTGTCGTGTGTGTGTGTGTGTGTGTGTGTGTGTGTGCAATAAATGTGATGCCAGTGACAGCACATATAAATTATCATGCAACATCAAGCTGTGCAGACATGCATGAATATTAACTATACGTGCACAATGCATCAGTATTGAATGTGTGCTGTTCTAACTGTAGAAATGTCACATCAAATATCAGTTCTATACTAATATCTTCTTATATTTCACACAGTGGCTGGGGATCTAACATTTGTTGCACTTTATATCTGTATTTTTCAAAAAGCCTGAAATAAATCTAATAAACAAAAACATAATCAGTGAAGGAAAATGGCTGAGAGAAGAACTGATGTTCTGTACTGAGATCTGAAGCCATGTAAAGGTGAAGTGGTTAGCTGAAGAGATGTAATTACACCGTGAGAAGCCTTTTCTTTACCTGCTGTAAGAGGACACACAGAGGACAGAGACGGCAGCGTCGACTCTTATCACAGCCGCTCAGTGTGTTTGTCAGGTCTGTGCCGTAATCCCGTCGCACTGTAACGACACAGCTTCACAAACTGTGCGGGACGTTGTAATTACAATCTGCACAAGCATCTTCACTTACATGTTGCCTACGCACCATAAAGTCACATCAGACAGGATGAGAGAACATCGTGAAGTTATCACAGTCGGTGACGTGCGTCTGTAATTAGCATGTTACATACGTGCATGTTAATTGGATATGGTCACTTATGCAGTAACGTGCATCATTAAGGCTCTGATCCTACGCGTCTGTGTAATCGTATATGTTTGTTATGTGTGTGGTTTCTTCTTTCAAGCTTAAGCTGATTATCTGCAGGTCTAAAATAGGTCAAATCAGTGCGCTGATGTTCTCGCCACAAGGGAGCTAAATTTATGTCTTGTTTTTTTTTTTTTGTGTGTGAACATTTGATGTGCACCAAACAAAACCCACGACCAAACGGGCCATGCCTGCAGAGTTCAGGCTTCACTTCAGCTGACAGGGAGGTAAAAGGTTTGTGATATAGCCAGGAGCCAGACGCAGCTGGGCCTCAAATGTGACAAATGGAATTTCAAAATGCAGCTCAGAATAACTGGGGAGCAGGATAAGACACGTAATTGGTTAGATGCCTCGATTTAGCTTGTTAGAAACAAACAAAAATAATGTTTTCACTTGGTTTCGATTAGTGAGTCAGGAGTTAGTCTAATGAATTGAGGCTTTTCTGTCCTGGTTGACCCACAGACCTTCAGGCCCTGTGTGTCCAAACACAAATAAAGCACTAAATTAAAACAGCTAATCAGCTGCAGATAATGCAGGTGAGACTCTGGAGAAGTTTAAACTAAATATTCTGTCATTTGCATTAGTATGGGAGGAAATGGCTGAGTGTGGTGGAGGAATTACTCAAATCCTTTATTTGGATAGATTAGTCCAGTGGTTCCCGGTCGAGGGGTCGGGCCCCTCCAAAGGGCCACCAGATGACTCATGGGAGAGGAAAGAAGAAGAAACGAGCAGAGAGACAGGAAATGGGGAATGACATGCAGCAAAGGGCGTCTGATGCGAACTCGAACCGGGGCCGAGGACTGTGGCCTGTACACATGGGGCGCCTGATTAGACCCTACGCCACACGTAGAAACGACCTCTGATTCGCTGATCTGATTTCAGTGGATGCTAACGTGCTAATGAACTTGGTCATAAACCAAAGTATCGGACAAATTGAAAACATGATGAAGAGAGGAAAAGTCAGAGATGCGTAGATAAGTTATTAGAGTTCATCCTGAGGGGAACTGAACGTCATATCACAAAACATCCAACGGTTGTAAGATGTTTCAGTCTGAACAAAACTGTGGCCCCAAAGGTCAGAGAGAAGTCCGAAACATGAAGCATCAACAGTGAAGAACCAGAAGCTGCAGTTCCTCTAACGGCCACTAGAGTCCTGCTCCAACAGTGAGTCAGTCCCCTAGACTCCCATGTTAAAATGTCCAACGCATACAAGCAGATTCATCCTTGAATGAAGCGTCTACCTCTACATTTAAAACCCTGAAGGAAAAAAAGGGACAGATAATGAAAATGTTTATCAGGAGACGATGTTTCTAAACCACTCGTACATTTAATGATCTATGGAGCCTCTTGGGTTTGAATGAACAACCACTCGTCTCCGGTAAACCGAACATTGTCAGATAACTCGCCGTCGTCTCCTGGAAATTAGGTTTCTGCGCTAATATGCTAATTTGCAGCAGCAGATGCCACATGGTTTATGTTTCCCTTCGATGTAATGAGGAAAAGTTTT
>NW_019525143.1:681312-697797 GCF_002814215.2 Seriola lalandi dorsalis
TTAAAATGTCCAACTTTACAGCAGAAATAAACATGTTTACAGCCTGGTACAAAAACTGTTTTGGTCTCTGGAGCTAATTTCCTCCTTCATGACACCTGTTTATATAACTCACCTGTTTATATAACTCACCTGTTCATATAACTCACCTGTTTACATTTTATTAAGGACTACAGTTATGGAGGATTGAGGGTGTGGCCTCTTTGAGTGACAGGTGGGTGAGCTATGTATATGAAATGAAGTCTCAGCTCCACACACGCCCCTCCTCTTTGTCCATTTTTGCACTAGCTGGGAGTTAGGGGGCGGAGTCAGACACTGCCAAGATGGCGACGGTGGAGCAGCTCACTCTGAGCTTCAAAACAGTTCTAGATCACGTGTGGTCCAGAAGAAACTTATGAACGTAGCCGGACACATTAGAACAACGTATATTAATTATTTAGACAATAACTCACTGTGAATACATGTTGTGTTTTCAGAGAGAGGTCTTTTAATTTGACACTTGTCCAGCAGATGTTAGCGATGATGTCATGGACACATCTGCATCAGCTTCCCATGCTGCTTGTTTCAGACTCCCAGCACCCATCAACGGTTTATATGAGCTTACTGTGCACAGCATGGAGGATGTTGTGCTCTCTGGTTCAGGCCCAGTGGAGCCATCCACAGCCTCCACCTTCGGCTCCACTCCTTTGTTACGGCGCTGGCGGCTCTCCCAGCTGTGGAGAGGCCTGGCTGCATTCCCTTTTCTTCCAGACCAAACTACAGTCTGCAGCAGTGGTGTGCAGTGACTTTTACAGGTCGACAAACACAGCTGTGAACTTTCCTGAGCATCTTTCTGCAGCATCAGGACATCTTCACCTTTCTGCTCTCCTTCCTGGCTGAAGAAGCATCAGGATTGTTCCTTTGAACTGACAGTAAACAACTCAAATATGCATGAGGGAAAATATCTAAGAATCACTTCTATGGTAAGCCTCAAAATATTTAGCATTAACTGACAATGACACACTCCAGAGACATTGCAGAGCCCTGCCTCGAACTGCTCAGACTTACTGCACAGAGAATCCCACACCCTGATTAACAGGGAAGAGATTAATATGAAAACTAAACCGCAGAACAGATTTAAAAGGTTGGGTTAACTGTTAAATATAAAAGCTTTCCTTGCAGGATTAGTTATTAAAAGTTGCTCCATAATACGACCTCACTCCTCGTCATCACACGTTGATTATTAAACCTTCTGCAAAGATCCTCGCTGCCGACGGATGTCACATCAGAGCACCAGCTGATCAGCTGACGCCATTACTCCACTGTATCTTTACACAGAAAACTGTCGTTTGCTGCTGTGTTGTTGTTTAAAATCTCGTTTACAGAACCTTTAAGTCAACTTTTACCTCAGGAAGTTTTGTTATGGGGGAAAAAATGGGATAAAAATACATCTTCTTAACAACCAACATCAGCTGCACAAGAAACATTATTTATTCAGATTATTGCTGAAAGTATCAGAATAATATAAAATGTGCCGTCATCATCTCCACACAGTCGCTTTAACAAGATGTTAACTCCTCATTTTTCACATTTTATGCACATCTGCTTCGTCACCAGGCGACAAAGAGGGAAGCAGCTGTGCAGTGATTTCATACATCACACAGACGTTTGGAACATGGTGTGGGAGGTAAAAGACCCCAGACATCACACACACTCCCAGCGCTAACACAGCTAACTCATCACAAAGTCTCACTGCCTGTATAATCGTGTGGAGGGAAACGCATGTGGGTGTTTGAGAGGTGAAGTTCAGCGCTGAACTTGTCCGTCTCCAGCCTCCACAGCTGGAGCTGCATCTGTCAGTGAGTGTGAGGGAACAAACCGAACCAGAACTAATTCACTCGGTGCTTTCTGACTTTTTGTGGGCTCTTCATCACTTCTGATGTCTGTCCTGTTGTCTTCAGACATTTGAAAATATTGTATGTCTTTTATTTTTTGATGCCTTGATTCATTGGCTGTAGACTGAAGACATTTATGAAAAGATGATGTTTACGTCATATATTCACATTCATGTTATTTATTTTTGTTTCTTTATGGTAAATTAACTTCTCTTATACAGATCTCTTCAGGTCTTATCAACCACAACAAACCATATTCACATTCACACACACACACACACACACACACACACACACACACACACACACACACACACACACACACTGATGGAACAGGACAGGTAAACAGGTGGACCGGAGGAGCCGGGGATCGAACCAACAGCCGCTCTGCCTCCTGAGCCGCAGCAGGTGATGACCACAGTGTTTAACCTTCAGGTGTCAGCGTTATTGCTGTGAGACAACATTCCTCCGCCGAGCTCCAAGACCAACAACACACACCAGACTTCAGATACAGAAACACAAGCTCACAGTAAAAGATCGACTCATGACGCATCCCGCCACCAAGTTCGGTGCAAATCAGTTCAGTAGTTTTGACAAACACACAAATAGACACAGGTGAAAACATTAGCTCTTTGGAGGAGGTGATAAAGATAAAATCAAAAGCTTCTCTTTTGTTTACTGCGTTTCTTGACGGTGTTTTGTTTGTGTCGCAGCATTTCACTGCACGACAGCGAGACTTGGAACATGAAGAACGACGCGGCGGCAGCAGCTGTGATCGACGCCTCTGACACTGAGGTTGGTGAAAGACACAAATTCACTGAACTCCACCGGTGACAGAGCTTTTATCTCTCCTGTCTTATTAACAAAGAGCAGCGCAGAAGCTTTCAGGAGCTCCTCGTGGTTACCGTCACGTTCACCACTTAGTACGACAGATGTCTGAGGCAGCGGCTCGCTTCAGCCGTCGCCAATTAATGTCTGTCGGAGACTTGATGGAAGAACAAGATGGAGCTCGTCTGTTGTAGGTCTGTGTATCTGTACTCGACCCCGGGTTGTTTATGAGGTGGAAGAAGAAGTGAGAGTTCCAACTCCAACAGAGTGAGACATCTTCTCTCCAGATGATCTCACATCACTATCAGGAATCACACTCTCCGGTTAGATTTAAGATTATTAACTGAGTAGTTTTCAGCATTTGGATCAAGTAGCTGATGAAAATAATGTGTGTCAGTTTCAGTATCAACAGCTTTTATTTCAATGTATCAGATACATATTTAATCAGCATTAAAAACAGACTGGGGATCAGCAGATACTCAGTATTTAAGGTTTCGGATCAGGATCGAGGCCAAATGCAACAAGGGAAAATTGTGTGATTAGGTTTTGCCACCAGAAACAGCTGGTAGCTGTTAGTTAGTGGTTTCAGTTAAAAATTAATTATTAAATCATTAATAACACCATCTTTCCTGAACCTCAGAGATCCATATTTTCTTCTTCTTCTGTGTTTTATTTGAAGTGTTGATCCAGAAGAAGATATAAAAACCATCAGTGTAGTTTTACATCTCCTCTCTCAGGCTTCTCTCTGCAGCTCTAGTATCAACAGGTCGGTGAGCCAATCAGAAGAGAGGAGGCTCTGAGCCTCTCTTCTGATTGGCTGACTGTTTTCTGAGTGATCCAATAAAAATAAAGCAGATTTCAGGTAAAAACACTCAGAGAAACCAAATCCTGCAAGGTTTGGATGGTGGGTCCAGGTGGGCGGGGCTTGGTGACTGCTTTGTTGTGACATCACAAAGTTCCAGAAGTCCTGACGGCTGGTTTTAAGGCTCAGTTTCTGAATACAGGCTGTGTGCATTTCTCTGTGGACTGAGGCTTTGATACTTTCACAGTATTAATATAGAAGCTAGAGCTGATCTATAATCACACTACACATGGACACAGACCTTTACACTGGAGCAGCTTTAACCAAGAGTGTAAGTGCAAATGAACAAAGGAAATAGTTTGTGGCTTTTTTGCAGATACTTAAAAATCTTTCCTCCATTTCTCTCAGGACGTATTTGTTCATATATATATGTTTAATCTACAGGACCCAGGTATGAGATCTGGACCCACTGACAATTTTTGCCCCATTTGTCCAGTCCAGCTGAAAATAGAGAGTTTTAGTGCTGCTCTGCCTCCGTGCTCCTGATGACGTCTTTGACCACAGTCTTCCTCTCCTGGCTCAGCCCGCTGCACACAGCCAGAGCTTTTTTAGTCTGAGCGCTCTGCTGGAAGCAACGTCGCGGAGGAAAGTTGTCACAACAGTCTGATGGGCTGGGGGCTGTGTGCAGAATGGTAGCGAACGGCAAATGGCCATCGCGGCTCCGCTTCGCCAAAACAAATTACTTAGAGCTCCTGGCGGTGTTCATAGCCCCGAAACGTTTTCAGCTATTTCTCCAGCACTGTCACATTTTGATAAGCTCTGACAGCTCCACAACAATACCTTACATCACCCATCAGAGGGAGGCTGTTCTCCCCACACAGGCCTGCACGCAGCCCGCTACTGTAAGCATTACTGTGCATGTGTGACCTGTCTGCAGGGGTCGCAGCAGGTTCATGACAACAGAGCAGTCACCTCATCCACAAACAGCTCACGCTCTCTGAGTCTCACAGCCACATTTATGTCGACTCCTTAAACCCTGGAGGCGCCTGAGACTGGGGATTACTGCACATCAAAGACTCTAACGTGATTGGTTGCAGGTAGTTACACCTGTGTATACACAGGGATGGTCAGTGTCAGTCCACCACTGTGGTCCAGACTGAAATATCTCAGCAGCTACTGGACGACATTTAGTGCAGACGTTCATGGTCCCAGAGTTGAAACCTGTTCAACTTATCCAGGATAACTTTCCGTTATCTGGCTCATCTGAACCTGACATCGTCCGTCCTGATAACCTGCGGCAGGAAGGTGATCTGATCCAGGTGATAACCCTGGGTTTACCTGTCCGGCTCTACCTGTCTGAACAACCATCAACCCTCTGATACGACCCGTAGCAGCGTCTCCTCCTCGGCGGCAGGCGAACTGGACCTTGGTTGTCATGGTTACAGTTATAAACTGTACCGAGAGAGGCGTACCTCAATCGTCACCATGGTTACTATAATAACCGTCATCAAAAATATTGTTTCAGGTCGTCCATCTGTTCATCTCGTTCTCCTGGACTCGATATCTCAGTAACGTCTCAATGGAACTTCTTCACATTTGGTAAAAATGTTCACCTGGACTCAAGGATGAACTGATTAGACTTTGGTGTTCAAAGGTCAAAGGTCAAGATCAGTGT
This sequence comes from Seriola lalandi dorsalis, assembly GCF_002814215.2. NCBI lineage: Eukaryota > Metazoa > Chordata > Actinopteri > Carangiformes > Carangidae > Seriola > Seriola lalandi. The sequence continues at coordinate 686,489 of NW_019525143.1, forward strand.
GACCTCAGAATACACTTCTTAGCCAAAGTTTCACACAAATGGTTCATATTCTCTCGGACTCTGGATTAACAGGAAGTGACCTGGAACTAGTCTGAGTGGCGGAGGGATACGACCACGAGGAGGTGGTTCTAGTTATATTAGTTATTATGTCGTTAGTTACCCTGGTCTGGAGCAGCGAAGCGAAACGATTCGACTGATTTATAAAAATATCTACTGCTCCTTATTGTTTGTCACATGATTGTAAACTGTTTTGTCCCCGTCAGGATCCTGTAGGAATGATGACTCCACTGATCCTGCTCCGGAGCAGGTCAGGAGCTCAGCATCAGTTACCATGGTGATTTACCCCGGGAACAAGTGAGCGGAGCAGATTCTCCAGGAAGACCTTCATGGTGTCGATCTCAGTTGATGACATGAAAAGTGGCAGAAATAGTTTGTGTTGAAGTTGAAACCCTGGTCATCTGACCAATCGCAGCGTGAGGAGGGTGTGTGTGTGTGTGTGTGTGTGTGTGTGTGTGTGTGAGGGAGGTTCAGATGTTATCTGACCGTCCAACAAGCAGTTTTTTAAGGAGCACACTGGCTCCTTTCGTCTCGTTCTGACCACAGATGGAAATGTGCTCTGATTCATCAATATTTATCATGAGCCCTTTAAAGTCTTCTACACATGGGGCCCTTGGCTGCAGGGGCCCGGCCGTGAACACTAATGTCCCCTGGTAGATGATAATTCCTCTCTGGCTGAGAAAACACTGGTGGAAATAATGTGGTCAGTTGTGGCCAATCTCCATCATGCCAGGATCCTTCGTGCTGTCACAGCCAAGAGGGAATCGTGGCATCCCGCTCCAGGATCCAGGACTCTCTGTTGGTGACAATAAAAACACAGCATTATTTAAATATTTGAGATTATTATTTGTCCTCTGTGTTCTGGTTCCTGAAGGCCTCTCTGGACCAGGGGACGGCTCTCTCTGTCTCTGCCTGCCATGTGGGTTTTTGGGAAGGATCCTGCTGGACTGGTGTGCCAGCTCATGACGGACAAACACTGTAGGATCCCAGTTTACAGACTGGTTTCTCATTATGGGACCTTGAGCTCTCACGGGGAGAAACCCATTTCACGGTAGCTGCTGCTTTAATGTCGAGCTCAGGTTATCAGAGTGTGTAAAGGGTCTCCACTACAGTTCATGTCCTGGTTGGCAGGCCGGTGGTCGGCTCATACGTTTGTCAGATGTCGTGGTGCATTCACTGACAATTCAAAATGATGCCAATCAATGAAACAAGACGCATATAGTAACAGACTCTCCTGTGTTTGCTCTGTGTTTTGTTATTTGAGGAATTGTGTCCCCTGGGAGTCGCCATACTGCAGCAGATAACTGTAATAATCTTTCAAATGTGGATTCAAGCACCAACATTGGTATTTTTGTCCCGTTAGCCAATTTAAATGCCAAGATGGCCGCCATTACCATGTTTTGGGGCACATTTGAATGATTTTGCAATGTAATACTATATTTTTGACCATGAGGATGTTAAAGTCACAACTCTTAAATTTCCTCAGAACTTTAATTGAGCAATTTCTATCATCTGCATCTGCATGAAAACAATGTGTTTACAAACCATTTATTATGAATGTTGAACCTAAAGTCCTGTGAGAGTCGACATTCTACTCGTTTACTTGTCTTAACATTAGCTTGCTAGGCTAACTCGCGAGTGCTAGGCTAGTTAGCAAACTTTTTTGTGAGTAATATTTTTGCTTTGTTAACTAAATAAATGAATCCATCTTGGCTAAGGTGTTTCATCAATAGAGTGATACCAAGGAGGATTTGTGCCACGTCTAGGACCAGCATCCAGATCTGAAAGACTTCCCTGAAACATTCATCTGCTGAACTGAAGTGGTTGTTGTTGGTGGAATCTGTTTTCAGTCTCAGTGCAGAAATAAGAGGAGTGTGGCTGCGCGTCATCGTTCTCTGTCTCCAGGTTTATTATTTAGAAATGAAAGACACAGTTAGTCGAACCCAAGACGCTCGTTACACCAGGTGTTTTACCTCTACGGACGACTGTAGTGTTTCTTTTCATCGTGTCGTCGTTGTTTGCGCTGTTGTTTGCTTGGATTAGCTCCCTCAGTGTAGCTAGGCGGCTAATCTTGTTTCACGTATCGGAGGCGGAGTAAGTTTGAAAAAACAGGACCTGAAGAGGAAGTACGATGAACATCAACAACAAAACCCCCTGGGGCCGGAAGAAAAGAAAAAAGGGGGGATTTTTTCAATATTCTTTCTTCCCGTTCGCGTGTTACCTGAACATCCTCAGGGTGTGATTGTGCCCGGCAGCTTCTTCCCTGTAAATCCACTGTTTTCTTATTTTGTCTGACAGTGAATCTCACAGAGCGGGAAAAAACGGTCCTCCATCAGCCTGTGGAGAGTGAGATGAGTGCTGAGCAGAGAGGCGGTCCTAACAGCTGGACGGACGTCTGCAGCATCTGGAACCTGATGCAGAAGAAAGTTACAAGACATCTAAGTTACAATAATGAGCAAACACAGTCTATCTCAATTAATAACACACCAATCATTGTGCTGGTCGTGTCCAAGACCCTCTGGTCAGCTGGTCTGGGTCCGGTTGCTTGGTTACACCAGGGTTCAGATGACAGCGTTTACAACAGAACTCGCCAATTTTTATTTTACTGACTTTTCCTAGAAGATAATGTTTACACACACACCTGCACACCCTCACCTGGATACAGCTTGTATTCCCACGGTGTGTTCGCCTCCAATGCAACAGAACACTGGCTACAAACAGAGGAGAGAGAACACGTCATCAGAGCCTCAGGGAGCCTCAGCGCTTTGTGTCCAGTCTGACCCGCCACAACTAATACTAACTAATGTAGTGTGTGAGCTGAGTGGAGCCGCTGGCCTGTAGGTACACACAGTTCTCATGAACATATGGTGATTTACATACAGAGCTCAGAGACACAATACACACACACACACACACACACACACACACACACACACACACACACACACACACACACACACACACACGACTGCAGTGTATTCTCCTGCCAGATAAACTGTTCCCTTCATCTCTGCAGAGCTCCCTGGATGCATCTTATCATACATGTTCTCAAACTGCCAGACTTTGTATGAGCGTGTGTGTGGTCCTGTAACAATGTGAACACACACACACACACACACACACACACACACACACACAGCTGTTAGTGCTGGCTGTGTGGAGGATGTACAGTCAGGTAAAAAAGCCTGAAAAGGATTGGGGGATTTGTAATTCGTCACATGCTCGCGGAACAGGATGTACAGTCAAATGTAAAGTGACAAGCATCACAGGACGGTGGAGAGACAACAAAACCAATGTGCAGTGCACAGATAGGAAAAACAAGATGTCAAATATTAAGACAACAACAACAGAATATGATGTTTTTCCCACAACAAACAAAAGGTTTAAAAAAAGCAGTGTTCATGTCCCATCATGTTATTGTCATTCATTCCAACAGAAATATTCACAACAAAATCCCCGTCACAGAATTACAAAATGTTTTCAACCATCAATTTTGCATCAGTTTGAATTTGTTTTCAGTCTCTTTGTTTCATTTTTTGTTACTTTTCTAGTCATTTTGTGTCTCTTTGCTGCTGCTGTTTGTCTCTTTGTAGTTGTTTTGTGTCCTGTTGACCTGTGTGACCACCTGGACCCACCTGGACCCACCTGGACCCACCTGGACCCACCTTTGCTGCTAGCGCTTTAGCAATGTAGCAGTGTAGCATTTTAGCATTGTGGCGGTTTAGTTTTGTAGCATTGTAGCAGTGTAACAGTGTGTGTGTGTGTGTGTGTGTGTGTGTGTGTGTGTGTGCGTGAGACGCTGGACACAGTGAAAACTCCTGAAAGCAGCTGAGAGTCAGAGGAGGAGTAAATCCTGGAGTTGATGGATGAGTGGAGGACAGACGAGGACATTAGCGTTGGGGGACATGTCTGAAGCAGTCGATCGATCGTCGTCTCCCTGTGGACTACAATCTTCTCCACCTGATAGAGTCAAGAGGGGCCACCTGTGGCCCCGGCTCTCACATCGCACCTCCTCTCCACCCATTTATGATTTTGTCTTATGTGTCGCTTCTTCTTTTCTTAAGCTCATTCGTTTCCATTTCCCTTTTCTATTTACTCTCCATCTTCTCTCCGTCACCGTCACTGTTTGGTTTTAATAATAACCTTCCTCCTTCTTATTCTGCACTCGGCTCTAAAAGCTCGTTTTCCCTCCTCTTTCATCTTGTCTTTATTTCATCCATCATCCACTCACCCTTTCATTTTCTCTGCCTGTGTGTCGTCTCACCACAGTCTCACTGTGTCTTATTCACATGTAGAAAACGTCTGGCTTTCATGCCTGGGCCCCCTCCTGTTCTCTATCTTCTCCCTGTGGAAAACGGCGTCCTGCAGAGAGCGGGAGAAGCTGTGTGGGCATGAACACACACATACACACACCTGCACACACCTGCACACACCTGCACACACCTGCACACAAAGCAAAAACGGTGTGTTCAGTGTTTGAGGGAAAAATGTGACAGAAACATAAACGCTAGCATCAGGTTTACTGTGTGTGTGATAATGTGTGTGTAAATGTGTGTGTGTTGGTGTTTGCATTGTTCACGTACCTGGGTCAACACTGCCCCCTTCAGGAAGGCACGTGTCACCACGGCTACTCAGATTGAAGGTGGGTCTAAGCATGTGCACATATATAGTTTAGTAATAAGTATAAGATCTGATCACAAATCAGTTCAAACTCTTCTCCTTTTTAAAATTCTGGTTATTTTCTGATAAAAAAAGTTGATGAAGTCATTAATTTACTGAGAGTCTAAAGGTTGTTGGGAGTATTGGCAGAGATAATCAGCTGTTTGAATCTTAATGAAGAGAAGGTGTGATTGATTGGACACAGCAGTCAGACGTGTCTCTGCACCTCCGTCGATCAATGAAGGAATGACCGGACGACCATGTTCCATAATGTTTCATAACACGGACGTTATAAAGTCCCCATGAGAATCAATTCAAGCATTTATAATGATGGGAAATAGGTCTACAGTTATGGGTTTGTGTACATAGATTTATCTTTACCTCCCACATTAACCGATGTGCAGAGAGGAGACTCTTTGCTGATGAGATGGTAAACACAGCTGAGCGGCGAGAATCTGCAGCACGGCAGGAAGACATCAGCAAAGGTCGGGAGTCGACCACTTCACTGCTTCTCTGCCGCCGCGGAGAGAAGGGCAGATAAAGCTCTTTACACGCTGCAGTGGATCAGATGAGCTAAATAATGTTTATTTCTAACTGTTTTTATTATTATTATTATCAACAATGAGCTATGATCTATCTATCTATCTATCTATCTATCTATCTATCTATCTATCTATCTATCTATCTATCTAAACTGGAGCTTCTCTGCACAAACCTAGAAGTGGCACATTATATTTCTTTACATATTTCAATTTTTTATTTATACGTCACAGTATAAGGACATATTTTTACATTTTATGTTTATATTTTATCTTTTTATCTTTATAATCTTAAGTCTTATTCTCTATTCTGCTATTACATTTACATTCTTGAAGGAGCCACTGTAATATAATCTAATTTTCCCCTGGGGATCAATAAAGTATTTTGATTCTGATTGATCCTGATTCTGAAACCTGTGATCGGTGGACTTCAGTGACTTCATACATGTCTCAAACTCTTTTCATGTTTGTTGACATTAAGTAAGAACCACATCAGCTGTTTAGAGAACTTAGACAACACTTCCTTCTGAGTTTTTCACAGTAAGTGATTGGCCGCCTCTAGTGACATTTACTCCGTTATATGTACTAAGTTTTTGGAGTTAATTATATTTGCTGGAGTAGTTTTACTGCAGCAGATAGAGTAACTTATTAATTTATTATCTTATACACTGATGCTCAGTCTGCTAAGAGGCTGCTGGTCTGCAGGATAATGAGGAGACAGCGAGCAGAGTAATGGCTGAAGCCACAGCAGGAGATGCAGAAAGTATTTGTGGCCTCACTTTTTTCTTTTTCCACTGTGTGAGTTTGGTTTCCAAACAGCAGCAGCAGCAGCAGCTGAAGTTCACAGAACACAGCAGAGAGCTCCAGGACGCTGGTCTGAGGCCAGACTGTCCAGAAGCAAACCAGCAGACGGGTCGTCTCTGCAGCTTGTTCAGACCCACAGGACTGTGACACAGAGACTATCGTTCATTTCCAATGGGAAACCAATAGTCCTCATTGTTTCTTCTATCTGTTATTGTTCCACATCCTTAACCACGTGTTTATCGCCGTTACCATGACAACAAATGTCTGGTACACCACAGAGATCCCACAACAAGCAAGAGCTGAAGGTGGCTGCAGCGTCTGTTGATGTCAATGGGTTAAAATATTAAACATGATGACGTGGCTTGACTTCATGTGTATCTGTCCACTTACTTCTGAACCCCTCAACACTTTGAGTTAACAGGACTATAGTTCTTCCTATACTGATGTAAACCTGTAAAACTTACAGCCTGTACTGTATAAAATTGTGTTGTTTCCGCTTGCTGCTTATATTTTGTGTAGTTTTATAGTTTTGTGTTTGAAATTTACACTAAAGAGACTTAATTCACATGTGAGCTCAAGTTTGAGCATCAGTAACACAGATGCTGGTGTGTCTGTGGTGTTGATCGTACTCATAATAATCATGAGTGTTTGCTGCCCTCCGGTGGCCACAGTGAGGAAGTACAGCACTATGTTTAACACTGGGACTTCCCCAGCTCATCACTTTTATCTGAGATGATGATAAAAAGGAAACATACTCTGATATTTGAGCCTGTTTCTCGATGCTACGGGTCAAACACCTCAGCTGGACACTCGGATATTTCCCTGATACTCCAGATATTAAAGATATTTTGATTCCATCATGTTTTAAATTGTGCAGTGGTGGAAAGTAACTAAGTACATTTACGCAAGTACTTTACTAGACTATAATTTTGAGGTACTTGAACTCCCAATATTGCACTTTTTTATTGCTCTGCATTTATTTGGAGGCTGTAGCTACTTTACAGATTTAGATTCTTCACATAAAACACTTGTAAACTACGAAATAATATTCGAAATCTGAGCTCAAACGTCGAGGAGGTGGAGTAGTCATGGAGTACTTTCATACTGTTGGTGCTGTATTGGTTCTTTCCCTTCAGTAAAGGATCTGTTATTAAAGGATCACCACTGAGGTTGTGGCTCATTCCTCATTTTATCAATTAATTTTCCTTAAACAATTAAAAAAAGAAAATTTAAACCAACCAAATTTAACTTTTCTTTTGTACACGTCCTCCTTTTCAAAAATAAACTGGGCATAAAAAAAGTACCGCATTGTCTGTGAACGCACCTAACCGCATGTCCATGTGTCATAGCATCAGTTTTTCAGAGGGCACGTGAACGCACCACAGACAGATCACAGCCTGAAGCCAGTTTAACAGCGGAAACTCGTTCCATCATTTTACAGTCATTTCTCTCTAATGTTTCCCGCTCTGTTCACAGAGACAAACACATGTTGAAGAGGACAAGACAAGACCTGTATATTCGCTTTGTGTTGCCATGACAACTTCCTCTCCCGCCGGAACAAGAACAGTTACTGCCGGGGGAGAAATTACGTGTCGCCCTCTGGTGGCCGCGAAAAAGGTGGTCAAGTGAGATTATATTATATTATATTATATTATATTATATTATATTATATTATATTATATTATATTATATTATATTATATTATATCTATTGTGTGTTATTGCAGTTACTATTGTTAAAATTCTATTTTAATATTGTTTAAACATTTACTGTAAAACCAGTTTCAGTCACATAATTGTCAGACCAACCTCACAGTATGTTCTAAATGATTACTTCTTATTATATATAATGTATATATAGATTATATATATGTATATTATATATATATTTAATTTATACATAATGTATATCCTATGATCTCCAATGTTCAAGGGGCTAAATTCACAAATATATAGTTAAGATGCATACATCAAGAATGATTTGTGTTGAAATTAAATTTTATTAAAGTAATCTTTTACAGAAGAAAAACAGTTTGAAAATATCCGGTCAAAGTCAAAATTAAAGGACATATATAATTAGAATCCCATTTTCTCTTTTAATGTGCAAAATATAATGATTGAAGAGAGTTCAATTCCCATGAAAAAATCCTAAAAATATTCTGGTGTACAGACGATCAGAGACTGGAATTCATAATGTGACAATAATGTGACAATTAATGCATAATCATTAGTGATGCATTAACATGTAAGAAGGATTTTGATATGTAGCTGGTTGAGGGAAAGATTATTTTAAAGGCTGCAACTAAATTTTTTATTGTGATTAATCTGAAAGTTATTTTCTCATTGAACATCAGAAAACTGAAAAATGTCCATCATATTCTCTCAGTGCCCAAAGTGACGTCTGATAAACACAAAGAGACCCACCTTATCATGATGTTGACACAAAGAAAAGCAGCAAATTCTCACATTTAAGACGAACAATGAATTATTAAAATAGTTACCAATTAATTTTCTCATTTGAATTGTAATAATTAACTGATAACTGCAGACTAGTTTCTACAACATTGCAATTTACTTTATCAACTCATAATGTGTCTTGAATGTAAAAATTAAATGTTTAATCTGTAGATAAAATATAATTATATGCATTGTCACACCAGAAAAAATAACCGAATCAACAAGTAAACACGCATCTATAGTTGTTACCAGGGTCATCATCAATGCCATGTTTAGCAAAATATGAACTATTTGAAATCTGAGCATATTTCAGTCTTTTAAAATGATTGTTTTTAAGTATTCACCCTACAGTAATATCTTACTTGTTATCTTAATACTATAAAATTTCAAAATTGCAGAAAAAAACTAAATTCTAATTTCCAATTTTTTGGGGACCCTCAACATGTTGTGGCCCTGTCCTCACTGCTATATTCTGGTGGAGTGGAAGTAATATATTTTATATTTTACAAGATTATTATATATTTTTAATGTAAAATCTAACTATGAAAAGTAACAGGTAACTTCAGCTGTCAAATAAATCAGTGGAAGACAAAATATAAAGTAGAATGAAATGGAAATACTAAATTAATGCTGAGTAAATGAACTTGAAGATGAGTGTGTTTGTTACATTCATGGATGCGGCTGAAATGAATGGGGAGTTGTACCAGGGGCTGCCGGGGGGGGCGCTGTTGTCGCTCTCCATACCCATAAGCGGGGGAGTGAGAGGTGCATGAAATGGAGAAAAATGGCGGATCATGTGCAGGTAAGCAGAGGTTTCATGTTTTTGTAACCGACAGTTTCTCCAGGAGCGTGAAAATGAGTCTGAGCGCGGATTCGTGTGCTGTGTTCCGGGTACGGAGGCTGTGCGCGGCCGTGGCGTGCAGGAGGCGGCCGCGCTGGTGCTGTCCGGCGGTAAAAGAAAGGATGTGGCCGCCTGTGTTGACTTGTGGCCTGCTGTCATTGCTCGGGCTGGCTGGATGCAGGGTTAGCTTGTGCTGCTAGCTGCGAGGGGGGATTTCAGGCTGGAAAACGGGAAGAGAAGCCACGGAGCCCACGGGTCAAAGCCTGCAGGGTTCCCGGTGTTTGTGCCGGTTGAAAGCACATCACCACCGGCATCACGGTGCCAGTTACCGACGTATTTTACTGAAGTAAACAATAAAACACGAATGGGTTGGCCGCGGACGGGTAGCTGTCAGGCTAACACGAATTGGTTAACTGTCAGTTTGGCGCCAGTGTGTACCACGGTGTGAACATTTATCACATTATAACCAAACACTGTGACTTATTCTCCCGCGCTTTGTGCCCCAAAGTTTAAATATGTACTTGTTGTCCTGCTGAGCTGAAGGTAGCTGACCCTTTAGCAAGCTAGGCTAACGTTAGCTTCAGCCCAGACGTCAACTTCTCCCGCCCGAGCCCGTTTGAAAACATGATTCGGTTTTGTTGGACTGTGTGTCCGTAAATCGAGCTCCATGTCCGCGGCTGTTGCCCCCGCGGCTCCCGGAGACGGTGAACACCGAGATGAGGTCACCGGGGATTTTACACAGGGGTTGTTTATGTGCGTAACCTAGCAGTGCTGTTTTGTTTAGCTAGCCTGCCTGAAGCTAGCAGCTCCGACACATGTTTGGGAATAACGAGGAGAGGAGGAGGAGGAGGAGGAGGAGGAGGAGGAGGTGCAGTGGTTGAAGTTTAACTGCAGGATTTCTACTCTGTGGTTTCACTTCTCCCTCCTGCTCCTCCATAGTCCCCCACGGTTCTCCTGTGAAAGGAAAGACCTCAGTGATTTAGCTTCTGAGCTAACTCCATGTTATTGTTTTATTAGCATCTTATGCTAATCTGTATATTACAACCAGTAACTTATTTTAACTGCCACAGCATCAACCAAGTCAAGCAGGATAGATGCTCATTAAATACTTGAGATATTTGACAACAGTGTGGTAAAGATGAGCAGCTTCTGCCTCCATGTGAGCAGATAGCAGGAGCATGGAGGACTTGCATCACTGACAAGTTTTCCAAACAAGCTTTATTATATTTTCATACTGGTTTGTCACGTGAGCTCGAAAAGAAAAGATCAAGGTCAAACTGGTGTAATATTCTTAATTAAGATCATAATTTACACCCTATTTTCATCTTTTAATCATCTTTCTTAGAACTTAAAATACTATAGTGAGGAATGACACAAACTGTTTTTATGGCTGCAGCAGTTAAGGAACTATTTTCTGTGTTGATTAATCTATTTTCTTTATGAATCAATACATTTTTTGATCTATAAAATGTCAAAGGTGCCATCTTCCACCGTCCAAAACCTAAACTGAGTCAGTTTACTGTGAATCCACACATCTGGGAAATTAATGATGGTATTTTTACCAGAAAAATGACTGAAAAGGTGAATCTATTGTCAAAATAGTTGCATTAATTTTCTGGTAATCAATTAATTGATTAATCGACAAACAACTCTGGAAAAGATATTTTTTAAATAAAATCAGTTTTCATCTTTAAACAAAAAACAAAACATTAGTTCTGAGATTTAGCATCACCTAGTGAGGGACGGCACAAACTGTTCTGTTCTCTGGAAACAGTCAGAAACTCAAACCTAAACTCTTACTCTCATGTATTATTCATGTCACAGAGAGACGCATCCGTGTCCCTGGAGAATAAACACCTGTTGACGTTTGAGAAACCCAGAAAGTAGCTCACAACATTTATCTCTGTTCTCAAGATATTTCCATAATCCTCAGACACTCCTCTAACATGTGGA
>NW_019525143.1:697926-711410 GCF_002814215.2 Seriola lalandi dorsalis
CACTTACTGCTTTTCTCTATTTTATATCACATATATTTAAGCCCTAAATATTTTATATCACTCGTGTCTCACAAAGAATGAATCTCTTTGGGTTTTGGAGTGGATGTTTTGGACATTTGGAGATGTCACCTTGGACTCTGGGAAATTATGATGAGCATATTTTTCGCTGTTTTCTGATGAACTACAAATGAAACGATTGATTAACCTCAAAAGTAATTGTCAGCTAATGAATATAGTTGTTAGTTGCAGCCTTAAACTTAATTTCTTAAAAGAATAAAATGATGTTGACGTCTTGATTTTGACACAACAGGTGTAACACCTGCTCCGTGTTAACTGTGACCAGAGGAAATATGTAGATTTGAAGGGGTTTTCAGCAGCACCCAGTAACTTGTGTGAGTGTTTGCAGATACATCATATAGATACCACATCTGTATAAAGGTCTGCAGCTGTTCTGAATATCTTTCCCCCAGTCCGTTTCTGCAGTGTACAGAGATTGGGTTAATAAATTATTGCTGAAGAAATTGTTGTTGCGGTTGATGATTTAAGTGTTAGAAAATTGATCCCTTCCAATTGTGATTAATTGTTTGAGTAATTTATTACCTAGAAAATGTCAAACATTTGCTTGTTCCAGCTTCTTAAATGTGAGGATTTGTTGCCCGTTACATTTTCCTTCTAGAGTTTCATGTCAGAAAAAGTTTGATCCTAAATTTCTAGTGTTTTTGGACTCGGTATCTGGACGAGAAGGATGTGCGAGTTTTTTAGTTTTTGAACTGTTCAGACAAAAGAACGCATCTGAAGATGTGATGAACTCACATTTCTGCTGTTTTCTGACACTTTTTGGTTCAAGTAACTAATTTGCAAGTTAAAAAATGTGACTAAATACATTGTAAAAAAGTTAAATAAAATATATAAATAATCAGAATCAGTTTTATTATTTATCTTAATACACATGGACACACTGGAAAAACAAGAGCAACAAGGAATTAAAATAAATGAAAATGAATACATGACTGTTAACCAGCGACAGTGGACACAACATACAAAGTAGGAGACAGGTGGTACCAGGTGTGTCATGAGTTACTGTATATACATACAGTAGGTGGATATGTACATTATGTGTGTACATGTATAGTGCTGTCAATATGCAACACTATTGATAGATGTTTGAGCACAGGTGAGAAGGAAGTCTGTTCCACTCGTCCTGGGTTCAGGTGTGTGTCGACTCCACCTGTTGAACACTGGAGTTGATGTGACGTGTTTTAATGTGGCTGTTGAGAAGGTTATGATTTCATATGTAATAAGAAGTAATTATTGTGTGTGCACATGAGGCTGGACTGAACTGATTCCAGCCAGAAACTTGATTCACTTCCTGTTAAACCTGATTTTACAGTAAATATTGTTGGTAGTGTTTTATGACGGCTCAGTTTAGTGCACATAATTATTTTTAACATATATGACAACATTTTAATTATATTACAGGCAGAGAAGGAGCATGATCGCTATTTATAACTTTTTTAAATCACGTTATATACAGTTATTACTACATTGTGACTCTTCCCTCCCCAAAACCAACCTGTGCGGGTGCAACAACAGATTCTTCAGGTGTGTGTCAGGTGAAGACATTAGTGACACGGACTGTTGGGTAAAAGGCGTGAGTCATGAAGAAGACAGAAAACAAACTGTTGATAAATCAATTTGTCTGTAAAATTGTAGAGCATAGTTTAAAGTTCCCATTTCAATTTAATTTTCAATTTTCCTGACATGGTCTGACAAAACGTTTGAAGACGTCCTGGAGTATTGATCGATTAGTCGCCAGACTGATGGCTGATGAAAATGAGTCGTAGGTGAGACAGCTCCTGTGAAGAGGAAGCTGGACTCTCTACACTCTCTGCTGTGATTAAACACGAGCTCGTTGCATCACGTGTCTGTGTCTCTACGTTTAAAGTGTTAAGTTATCACTGCTGCTTCCTCGTCGTTGTGTAGCAGAGCTCGTGTGAAGTCTTTCTGCTGGTGCTGTCTGTCTGTCCCCGGGTGTGTCGTTCAAATTGAAAGCAGGACGATCAAACCTGTTGCTCATCTCCAGCTGACTGACTGAACTTCTGAGGAAGCTGTAAAACCAGCTCCTCTGACAAAGATACCAGTTTAAATGCTTCATAAATCATTTCACATCAGTTCACTGAGCCTCCGTAACTGAATTTAGTCTCTTGCAGACTTTTTATTAGAGTAATTTATTCCCATCTGATGACACCAGACCTCTCTACCATGCAGGTTACAGCTCTTACTTTTGCTTTGGCTTCATATTTCCTGGCACAGACTCTGTAGTGCTGTGCAGAAACATAATAGTTGAGCAAGAAGTGATAAAGAGCTGCAGCGCCTGCGCAGCTGTCTTCATTATGCAGATTCAAAACATCCAGGTCGTCCAACAGACGTCCACTTAACAAGCAAACAAAAACCAGGAGTGTTGTTTCTCTCTGTTGGTCGTGTAGCTGCAGCAGTGAAATTCACTGAGAGACAGTCAGAGTCACGACTGTCCCTGAAACTACAGTGTTTCTGCATCTCAACTGTTCAGTGACTGTCGTGACTGAACGCAGCAGCAGCTCAGATTAATCACACTAATACAACACATGGCCCAGAGCCAGTCACATGTGGCGGTCCCGCACAGGTCCGTCTCTGACTGTCATTAAGGAGTTAGTTCACCAGTTTATGGTTGTAACTAATGGTGATTCTCATTATTAATTAATCAATAATGAGAATACTCACATCTGAGAAGCTGGAACCAGTGAATTTAAGGTCGTTTTTAATTTAAAAAGTGCGTCATGTTTACGTTGTTGTCAGTGGTGTCAGTCAGACTTTATTAATAACTACTTTATTAATAACTACAGTATCATCTCGTCCCTTCTGGTTCAGTGAGACTCTGATCATCAGAACCCGGCGAAGCTGCGACGCCGAGGTCGTCACTGCTGCATCACCTGTGTGATAAAAGCTGAACCCACATAAAATTACACATGTGGATGTGATATAGGAGCAATAGTTAAAAACATCTGTCAGACTGCACATGAAAGAAAAAAACAAACTAGAAACCAAGAAGCAGAAATTGAGATGGAGCAGGAGCTCTGGGAGGGATGTGAGCAGTGGATCCACAGCTCAGTATTTTCCCAACATCCACTTGGTTTTACCATTTTATGGCGTTTAAACCTGCCACAAACCGCAATGAGAGTTTGAGTTAATCTGTTTGCAAAATATTGTTTTTGTTTGCGCTCATCAATCTGGAAAATCAGCGGTGAACTATGTGATGGTCTGACTTGCCACCACCTGCTCAGTGTCACTCTTAATTCTGCTTTTCCAAGTAAATTTCCTGCTGCAAAATCAAACATTTGTCTTTAATTCACTTGGCAGTAAGATAAAGACCTCATTTCATATTTATTATTTCCTGGTGCTGGATGATGTGAAGAAATAAGACTGAAACATGATTTGAAATATCATATTTTTCCAGACTTCATGTTCTAGACAGTTGAACAAGAATAACTAAAGACCTGCGGGGCCGTAAAACTCGTCTTTTCTCAGCCTGTTCCTTAATCCACTACGACAGAACCGGAGCACCTGGCCTGTGTCTGAAGTCGCTCTCTGTTTATTATAAAGTGGACGATATTTACTGTCTGCCAGTGTGAGCTCGTGCTTCACATCATGCTCTCCGAACAGAGGGAAAACATGGACGCTACGTTCTGCTAACGATGCAAATTTTAATTTTAAAGTGACATTTTGCACATCATGCAAAAACGATTTTAATTTATAATTATTTATTTTTATAGTTATTTTTATTTAATTCCTGTTAAGTTTACCGTTTCAGTCACTGATGTCATTTTGGACGTTAAATTTTATAGTTAAATAGTAAAATATCCTGCTTTCATTAGAGATATGTGTCTGTATACACGTGTGTATATATATATATATATATATATATGTGTATATATATATATATACACACACATATATATATATATATATATATATATATATATATATATATGTGTGTGTGTGTGTGTATTGATATCTGGATTTTTTTTTACTCCCTAATATCGGCATCGGCCCCATAAATCCACTATGTGTCAGGCTGTAATATAAACTATTAAGATGTTTCTGTCCAGCGTGACCACCGTCTGCTGTGATATCATTTTAACTACATTATCTCACTGTCAGACCGTCACGTCGCCGCCCATCTCTGCTCTGCCTGTATATGTATATGTAAGTTGGTCTGATGCAACTTTTATCGGTGTGAATTATACAGTGGAGTTTGTGGCGTTTGGCTTCATCTGGCGCAGCAGATGTCACGTGTGCAGCAGGGTTTGGTGGCGAGCTCTTATCTGAGGCCAGCAGAGTTTCTCGGGGAGCAGATATGATGTAACTCTCTGTCATACCTGCAGGAAACACTGCTCCTCACCTCTTCTCTAACCCCAAACTCCTCACACTGATGGGGGCAGTGAATGCACCATCAGAACTAGAGAAGACCCTTTCCTCTTAGATCCAGACGTCCACCACCTCCGCGCTTCTTCTTCAACCTGTGTCCGACCATTTTGAATTTATTTATCAGTCTCCGGCATCTTGCTGTGACTGTGCATGACTCAGCACTTCTTCTGCACCACATGAATGGAACTTAATATTATTAAATATATGGGCGTGAACGCCTGCCGCTCTGAAATGTTTATATTTGATTATAAAAGAAAGAAAACTGTCGAGCCATCAGTCTGCTCCTAATGTGCATTAAATGGTGATTTTTATATGGAGACACAAAAATATCCTGTTATTAATGTGAATATATGAAACTTAAAAAGTGTAATTAACAGTGATAATGTACTGAGACTGTAGTGTAATAACTGAGGTGCAGCACCGTGTTTTACACTGTAATGGGTTTAGATTGTGATTTCAGTTGAGGCTGTAGAGATGGACGTAACTCCAACTGTTTATTGTTTTCATTATTGATTAATCCAATGAGTATTTCCATGACTAATCAATGAATTGTTTGGTTTAAAAATGTCAGGTAATCGTGAAAAACGATACATTTTTCACTAATTGATTAATTGTCTCAGCTGTTTTTACAGGAATGTATTAACCCTGTTCACAATCTGCCTCAGATTATTCGGCTGCAGATGCAACGATCAATTATTTTCAATATTAATTATTTAACAGATATTTTGTTGATGAATCGTTTAGTTCATTAAAATGTCAGAAAATACATTTTTAGAAATAAATTGACTTGATTAATCGACTATGAGAATATTTGCCCGCATTGTTGTGATTGATCGAATCAGCTGATCGTTTGAGCCGTGGACTGTTTCCTCACTTCATCCACCTCATGTAAACAGTCGACCTGTGGGTGAAGTGATTGTCCTGTGTTTCTGTGTCTGTGAGGAACATGATGTTCTGTGAAATGATGAATGTCCTGAGTGTCCGTCTGTCAGATGAGTCTGCTGCTGGCTGATAAGCCCCGTGTCTTCCATGTCTCTGTGTTTTATCTAGGGCCTTGCCCAGCTGGAGATCCTGTGTAAGCAGCTGTACGAGACCACCGACACCGCCGTCCGACACCAGGCAGAGAAAGCTCTGGTCGAGTTCACCAACAGCCCAGACTGTCTCAGCAAATGTCAGCTGCTGCTGGAGAGAGGCAGCGTGAGTATCAGCCGAGTCCGTCAGTCAGTGTTCGACCTGCAGCGTCTGTGGTGCAGGAAACACTCAGACCTGTAACTGGGGTTAAAGTGGCAACGCCACACAGTGAAAATACACCGTCACAGGAAAAACATTCATTATTTAACTGCAGAAATATAAAAGTTTTATCAACCAAATGAATCAAAAGTGAAAGTGTCGCAAAGAAGTCCAGACGTCCCTCTCCTCTCGAGTCGAACCGGCTCCAGTGGAGAGAGAGCAGACTAAAGAGTCACCAGCAACCAGGTAGAAGATGATCTCCATGACGATGTCGTCGCTCGGATTAAGGAAAGACGGAGAATCTCTCTGGAGTCAGACCTGGGAGGGGAGTGTCCGGTGACCGGGCCTCAGCCTGGAGAAATTACATGGAGCCACCTCCCTGTGGGTCGAGGGTCTGGACCTGCTGATCGCTGGTGTCCAAGACTAGGAACGACGACGATGATGATGATGATGATGATGATGATGATGATGATGATAATGATGATTGTTAATCAGCAGAATTGACTCTGCTCCTTATTTTAAAGCTGTTTCTGCTCGTCCTCCATCTGACAGTCCTGACATAACCCTGTACCCCCCCCCCCCCATAATAACAGCTCATATATATTCCCTCAACCTACATTTAATTTAATTCTAATTTAATTCTGGATTTTTAATTTGTTTTGACAGGATTATTTGAGATGTAACTATTCAGGATTTTTTTCTATTGTTTCCTGGTGTCAAATATTTAAATGGTCTTGATTGAAAAGTCAATTAAAACCGTCTGACATGGTCCGTTCTGATTGTTTCTCTCTCCTCACAGTCGTCGTATTCTCAGCTGCTCGCTGCCACCTGTTTGTCTAAACTGGTCTCTCGAACCAGCAACCCTCTACCGCTCGAGCAACGCATCGACATCCGTGAGTACCTCTCCTCCAATCACACGTCAGACCAAACTGCAGATGTTTGGTTCAGTTACTGGTTTAACTGTGTGTCATTAAGCAGCATGTGTTGTCCTGACAGCAGCAGCGTGTAGGTTACAGTGAGGTGAATGACGTGCACTCCCTGCTGCTCTCAGCTGCCGTTCAGCCTGGAGATCTCACTAAATCTGATTTCATGTGGAGTAAACGTCCCGGCCTCTGGGCTTGTGTTACGTGTCTGTGAACAGAGCGCGGTGTTCAGCCGCACAAAGGCCTGTTTGATCGGTGTGGGAAGCGCTGGACCTGCTGCGGCTGTTTCCATGCATTTTTAATGGCTGTATTATATTAAAAAGCTGTTTCTTCTCAGTCTCTTGGTAAACTGGTTCCCAAAACTGACTCAGTGATGGAAGGTTCAGCACAGACGCCTCGGCCGACTCAAAACAAACTCATTCGCCATCTGAATCTTCCACTTCCAGTCCACCAGCATCACACCAGTCAGGGTTCAGAGCCAATAAAACCAGAACACATGAGATTTTAATTATATTTCCATTAATTGTGCAGCCCTAATTTGAAATGTTTATGAAGTCTGTCACACCTGAGGCGACCTGCTCTTGTCTTTGTGACGTACAGGGAACTATGTTCTGAACTATCTGGCCACGCGGCCGAAGTTAGCGGCGTTCGTGACCCAGGCGCTGATCCAGCTCTACGCCCGCATCACCAAACTGGGCTGGTTCGACTGTCAGAAAGATGACTACGTCTTCAGAAACGTCATCGCCGATGTGACGCGCTTCCTACAGGTGTGTGTGTGTGTGTGTGTGTGTGTGTGTGTGTGTGTGTGTGTGTGTGTGTGTGTGTGTGTGTGTGGGAAACCTGCTGAAACACCTGTTTAGTTTTCTGTGACGTTGATGTGTGTCTGCTGTGTTTACAGGATAGCGTTGAACACTGCATCATAGGGGTGACCATCCTGTCCCAGCTGACCAATGAGATCAATCAGGTAAGCTCCTCCTCCTCCTCACCTCCACCTTCATCCTCTTCTTCTTCTCTCTGTGTCGTGGTAAAAACCTCGTGTGCTTCCTCTTCAGGCGGACACAACGCATCCCCTGACCAAACACAGGAAGATCGCGTCATCATTCAGAGACTCCTCCCTCTTCGACATCTTCACTCTCTCCTGTAACCTCCTCAAACAGGTACGTTCACCTCACAGGTGACAGGAAGTCGTACACCTGTTAACTACAGGTGTGTGTTTTTGAAACGGAAGCTTCAGATAAACAGGTGTAGCTCAGACCGACTGCGGTTTAACACACCGTCACAAACCAGGTGGATTACTTCCTTTCAACTTCAAAATAAGAGCATGAATGTAACAAATCGTGCAGAGTTTTGAATCATCAGCAGGTTTTCTCATTCTCCTGCAGATTTACTGTAAATGATGTAAATGGTTTGTCCCACAGGTCCTTGAAATCCTTGAAAGTTTGTGAATTTGAGAAAAAAAATCAAGGCCTGAAAACAGACATTAATAGACATTGAAATATAATTTTTATTAAAAAAAAACTATAAGCTAAACAAATAAAAAACTTTAGTTTCTAAGTGTTGTAACAAACTGCTGTGTTTGGTCCTGGAATTTGATGGAATTTGTCCTGGAAAGTCCTTGAAAATTCCTTTATATTTGATATTTAATAAGGTGTGGAGGCCCTGTTTTATATTTCTTACATAAACTATTTTAAACAAATAAATTATTGAATTACTTTGATACAAAACAAGAAAACATCTGATCAATAGAGACGTCCTGATCAGGTCCTGTTGATGGTAAATAAACAAAAACAACAATCAGATTCAGGTAACACGTGTTTGACAGTTTAATAATTACATTAAGCAAAATCTGTTCAAACTTCTCTTCTTTTTATTTCAAACAAAGTGAACGAACAGTAAAACGAGCAGCTCATAAATCTAAATGTAACGATACAACATCATCATCATCATCATCATGAATCACACTCAGTTTGAAGCAGTGTCGCATCATGTGGGATGAACAGCTGATTCCTGAGCTGCTGCTTTCAGTTTCTCCCCTCAGAAAACCTTCAACAGCTTAATTCTCCTCAGAGTTAGAGACGATAATAAGTTTATGACACGTGTGACAGTCGACACAGACGGAGGCAGATAAACAAAGACTCACGATCTGATGGAGCTTTAAAAATAAGCCTTTAGAGAGAGAGAGAGAGAGAGAGAGAGCATGTAACTGAACTGAGCTCCGGCAGCAGTGACAGAGAGAGAGAAGTGAG
The DNA here is from genome assembly GCF_002814215.2 of Seriola lalandi dorsalis. Classification (NCBI taxonomy): domain Eukaryota; kingdom Metazoa; phylum Chordata; class Actinopteri; order Carangiformes; family Carangidae; genus Seriola; species Seriola lalandi. The sequence goes on from NW_019525143.1 coordinate 706,790, forward strand.
CGTCTGCAGGTTGCCTGAGACTCTGCTGCTGCTCTGTGTCTGTTTCCAGGCCTCGGGGAAGAACCTGAACCTGAACGATGAGTCCCAGCACGGTCTGCTGATGCAGCTGCTCAAACTCAGCTACAATTGCCTCAACTACGACTTCATAGGAACTTCCACAGACGAGTCGTCGGACGACCTCTGCACCGTACAGATCCCCACGTCATGGAGATCAGGTAGCTGCAGCTGTATTCCCCTCTCTTAAACCATGATATCGTTAACCCTGAACCCAGTCTCGTCCCAGTCAGGACACTGGTTTCCAAAGCCAGTGTGTTAATCACTTTTACTGTAGATTTTAATAAACGTTAAGTTTTCAACAAACGTGGGAAAAATTATTGAGAAAAAACTAAAGTTTGTGCAGAATTGTTGCTTATTTACACTGTAGGTTAAAATGTTTGTTGTTTGCATGTGTCAGTGTCAGATTTCGATTTAAATCCTGCAGGAAGTTAAAGTGTGAGTTTGCAGTGAAAGTAGTGGACGAGTCATTTAAAGAATTAAAACAATGGTTGTGAAGTGTAAAATAAAGGTTGGAATCATTGTGTTAAAAGTGAAAGTGCAGCTCGTCGTCGTCTGAGGTCTGATGTGTAAAGCTGTACACTTGTTCTCCTTGTCGTTAGTTCAGCTGGTGCTTCATGTATGTTTATATAATTACAGTTGTCAGCCATCAGAGTCGCTCTCTCGAACTCACCTGATCCTGACGTAGATGAAAAACGTAAATATCATCTTGTGACTGTAAAACTCTGACCTGACCACTTCCTGTATCTCATTTCTCTCCCGCAGCGTTTCTCGATTCCTCCACCCTGCAGCTCTTTTTCAATTTATATCATTCCATCCCTCCATCCCTCTCCCCGTTGGTAAGTGACGCAGTGACGTCGTCTCATGTTTCTGACCAACACGAGTTCCTCACACAGAGCTTCTTGTTTTTAACCTTCTCTGTAGGTTATTTTGATTAAAAACTCTTTCTCTCTGACTTTGTGAAACCTCATAACTCAGATTTTATTACACGTTGTAATTTTCTAAACGTTATATGAACTTGACATGAGCTGAAGCTGATGCTCGAGGGACGTCTCACGAATCTTAATCATTCAGCTCGTCCTGGTGTTTGTTTGGAAGATTTAATGTTATTAATAATCAACAGTCAGAACTTTAATTTGTAGAAATCTGATATGAAATAAAGTTTTGTGATTTTTGTTTTTGCTGCCAGTTGCATTTAAAACATTTTAGTGACTTATCATGAACAGCATCCTGCTCCTCACTGGGTCTGTTTCATGTCATGTGACTCCTTCATCAGACAGTAACTGATGACAGGAGTTCAAAGCTCAGACTCTGTGATCTCTCAGCAAGATAAAAGACAGACGAGGAGAAAACATCAGTAGAAAGTCAGACAGAAACTTGTTTTTAATTTATTTGTCGTGTGTTTTTACTGGAAGTTTGAATCTGTCTGAAGAGTCTTTGATTTAACGCAAAGTTTAAACGTCTAAATTAAATCATGTCGCTGAATTATCTGTTCCCAAAACTCATCTGTCATCTGACAAACTGTTGTCCTGTTTAAACTGATAGAACCTGATAGAACCTGATAGAACCTGATAGAACCTGGTAGAACCTGGTTCGAGGTTCTATCTGATAATCACTCTTCTAAAAAACCCATTCAATAATTATTATTATAAATGTTATTTATTTAGAGTGACTTTCATGTTGACTAATTAATTGTGTGTGTGCGTGCGCGTGTGTGTGTGTGTGTGTGTGCGTGTGTGTATATGTGTGTGTGTGTGCGTGTGTGTGTGCAGGTGTTGTCATGTCTAGTTCAGATCGCCTCTGTGCGGCGGTCTCTCTTCAACAACGCAGAGCGAGCGAAGTTTCTGTCACATTTGGTGGATGGAGTGAAGAGGATACTGGCGAACCCACAGGTGAATAACACACACACATACACACACACACACACACACACACTTCCTCCCTCTCTGTGTTTTTTATTGTCCTGACGCTGTGAAACTCTTTGTGTGTCAGTGTTTGCCGGATCCGAACAACTACCACGAGTTCTGCCGTCTGCTGGCGAGGCTGAAGAGTAACTACCAGCTGGGGGAGCTGGTCAAAGTAGAAAACTACCCTGAAGTCATTCGACTCATAGCGAACTTCACCGTCACCAGTCTGCAGGTGGGTGCTGATGTTCACTGTCGCTCAGCTGCACATGTTGCAACCTGATCCTGATCAAGATGCAAATACTTTTAATTTGAAAGAAGGAAGGGGCTTTTTAAGAGGCTGAGAGATCAATATTAGAATATTATTGATAAGGCATTAATATCTCTCTCCTGTTGTACAAGGACATGTGATTAATAAGCAGCAGGAGAGACGCTGCTGTTGTGTGTTAAAGGTCCGTGTAGAGTCTTGTAAAGATCCAGCACCAGTAGTTTCCTCACTGGGACAGTGAAGGGAGTCATTGTGTCTCCCAGATGTTTCAATCATCAACTACAGCTGCAACAATTAGTTGATTGATTGATTAACAGAAAACATTCCAGCTCTTCATTTGTGAGGATTTGCTGCATCTTTGTCTTGATTTTAAAGTAAAGTTATTTTATTTTATATTTTTTATATTTTTGACTGTCGGCCAATCAGATCAGGTGATTTGATGACATCACCCTGAGTGATTTTTCACTGTTTTCTGGCATTTTAGAGACAAATGAATGAATTACATGAATTAATGATGGAAATGATAGTGACAGCATATAATCTACCATGTTTTAAAGTTATACTTATTGTTGGAGGCATTTTTACGCCTTTATTTGACGATAGACAGGAAACATGGGGACAGAGAGCAGCAGCATGTCTCCGACACACCTGGTCCTCCCCTACAGGAGCAGTCGGACATTTTCCTGACTGTTGATTAAATGAGAGGAAAGATGTTGTGATCAGAATGAAAGACGTTCATGCCTCACCTGTTGCTCTCTTCCTGTGTGGCTCAGCACTGGGAGTTTGCCCCCAACAGCGTTCACTACCTGCTGAGTCTGTGGCAGCGTCTGGCGGCGTCGGTCCCCTACGTCAAAGCCACCGAACCTCACCTGCTGGAGACCTACACCCCCGAGGTCACCAAGGCCTACATCACATCGCGGCTGGAGTCGGTGCACGTCATCCTCAGGTAACGGCAGTGTGAGAGGTCTGTCTGTGTATCCGCTGAGCCGCTCGCTCATCGGTCTAAACCTCTGACGGTCTCCACAGAGACGGGTTGGAAGACCCCCTCGATGACGCCGGCCTGGTGCAGCAGCAGCTGGACCAGCTGTCCACCATCGGGAGGTGCGAGTACGAGAAGACGTGCGCTCTGCTGGTGCAGCTGTTCGACCAGGCGGCTCAGACCTACCAGGAGCTGCTGCAGTCCACCAACTCCAGCGCCGCAGACATCACTGTGCAGGAGGGTACGAGCTGCACGCAGCGACACACCAGCGCTTTCAGAGCAGGAGTTCGATCACATTTACGTCTTGGCTTGTTTTGACTTGGTGCACGTGTGACAGAATCTGCTGATGTGTCTGTTGATCAGCAGCTACAGTAACAATAACGACATCTTGTTTCCGGGACAGTCTGACTAACGGCTCCTCCTCCTCCTCAGGTCGCTTGACGTGGTTGGTTTATATAATCGGGGCAGTGATCGGTGGACGGGTGTCGTTCGCCAGCACAGATGAGCAGGACGCCATGGACGGAGAGTTAGTCTGTCGGTAAGAAGAAGAAAATGTTAAACCCTAAGAGTTTTGTGTTTTCAGGAACTAATAAGAGAAATAAACCTGCTTTACAGTTTAATATATTAGTTTGGAAGGAGTTCTCAGAGGGGGAGGGAGAGCTGGTCTCTTGGTTTTTATACATTTCTTTCTAATTTTCCTTCACCTGCATTCCAGTGTTTTATAGAAGTGTCCTCAGTTCATTTCTCCATAATTACTTTCGCCTGAATTACACTCTCCCAGCTAATAAACTCTCAGGAGTGTGGGACTCTCTTCTGAGCTTTTAAATCATTATATCTCAGGTTTCTTCTCTCTGTACTTTCTGCTTTAAAACACAACTTCTCTCGACTAAAAACCTCTTTCTTAAATAAAGACTTTTCTTTGGCTTTTTAATGAATTCAGAAACACGTTGTATGAAGCTTGATTTTGAAAAAGGAGAGACATCACGTCACCTGTAGTTTAAATACTAATCACTGAGAAGAGACTGTCACTTAAACCTCTGGGGCAGATGTGGGTGTACAGATGTAAATCTGAGGTGTAAGGCCGCGACTCAAGGGCATGAAAAGTTTCCTGCTCCGTGTCTGAAACCGGCTTCATTAACTCTGTGATTGTGTGTGTGCGTCAGGGTGCTCCAGCTGATGAACCTGACCGACTCTCGGTTAGCTCAGGCCGGGAACGAGAGGCTGGAGCTCGCCATGCTCAGCTTCTTCGAGCAGTTCAGGAAGATCTACATCGGAGACCAGGTGCAGAAATCCTCAAAGGTGAGTTCACGCTGCTTTTACCTGTTCAAGCTGCTGCTGCGGCGCCTGAGTTAAATTAACCCCCGGCCCTGCTTCACACCCTCCCTCAGTAACCCTGCATGTCCACTGTTAGCAGGG